>NW_008239080.1:2978538-3075551 GCF_000691975.1 Corvus brachyrhynchos | reverse complement strand
GAAAGAGTCTAATTTCTTAAATAAGAGGGAGACATCATCCATCAAGAGTAAAGTCTTACTGAACTGGGAGACTAATTGAAAATTTCTGTTAGGAAATGTGATGTGTCCTTTCCAGCAGAGATACAATTAATGCACAAATTCTTTACTTGCTCCTAAAAAAAAATTTTAGTGCAGCACCAGTCTGTCTTTAATTTGTTTCTCAGCAATTTCCTTTCATTCAGAGAAATAGATTAAATATTTTCTATGTCACCTCTGGGTTTTGACCTGCATACATTTTAAGAGAAGCTCTTAAAATTTGGACTAGTACATCTACTGAGGTTGCTATTGGAATAGTGCCCAGGACAACTCATGACTGGCAATTCTAGGTGCTATAATAGCAGTAAGTTTTCCTTCTGTAAAATACCTTCTACCTGATACTCTCTTTGTTACATATTACTGCATTATTTAAGGCCATTGAATCCTATTTCATTAAATCCTTTAGTAGACTCTGGATTTGCTGATATGGTCAAACGAAATCTTCTGTTGAACAGTCCTCACAAATATATTTTGTTTATTGGTCTTGGGATGTTGTCCTCACAGTGTTTTTTTCTTTTGTTTAATTGTTTTTTTTTTTTGTTTTTTTTTTTTTTTTTTTTTTTTTTTTTTTTTGTTGTTGTTGTTGTTGGTTTTTTTTTTCCTCAGAGTTTTTAGAATCGAAAGGAAGAGGAGATGGGAGGTTTCTTCTGTTTCACCTTATGGTGTGACAACAGGTGAAGTCCCTTAGTGAAGGTCTTCGTGTGTAACCAGCTGTTAAGCAGTTTTAGATTGAACAAATCCCTATATTCTCTCCGACAATCTAACAGCAGCTAATAATAAATTACTCTTTCTACAGTTTGCATCACTTCATAAAAATGGCCTAGAGATTCTTCATTGTAGCCTATCCTATCAAAGGCTGAGCCTCTCTTACACAGCGTTTGTGCTAAGAGAAACTTGCCATAACTTGTAATAAGACAGTACAAATGTCAAATACCGGTCTAGGCACGATTCTGGAGAAAGTATGTGAATTTCACTACATCAAATGCTGCACAGAGATTCCTCTGGTTTTCATGAACTCATTCATCTATAAATACATACACCTGTTTGTTTTCAACTTATCTTCCGTTAATACCCAAGGACAATACAAGAGGTAAGTGTATAATGTGAGATAGGAAGCTTTGCTCTCCTCTTGTAGATTTTGTCTGGCATTCATACTTAGGCTTATTGAAAGAAAACCAAATTCCCTGTTCAGAATCTTAGAGCTGAGTAAGTAAGAATATTTTTCTGTCAGTACTTCTGACTCTAGCTTGCAAAGTAATCATGGAACTGTCTTTACTATCTGTCGTTTGAAATTACTTAATTTGAAATGCTAATATGCTTCAGTTTACTACTGCAGATGCAATTTCAATATAAGAAGCAATGGGGAGAGACAAAGTGTAGAAAATACTGTAGGTAACTTTGACTCTGATATGTTGAGATCTTCTAATCCATTATCCAATCTCTTTTCCATCACAGTTCAATACAATCTGGCAATAAAGGTCCAAAAATATCTTTCTTTTACTGCTAGTTTTTTGTGGGATTTGGGGTTTTTATTTATTTGGAAACACTCTTTTCACCCTGAAATTTATGGAACTATTAGTGATGGTTATGTTTGTGATTAAAATTTTGGTATCCATACAGACAATCCCTTGAGGAATGTCATAAACATATTTTTTCTTAAAAAAATATATATAGATTAGATACAGGCTCAGTGTATTTCAGATTCTTTTCCACTCATCTCCTTTTTATTTAACATTATTAATTTTTTCAACATGGTGAGAACTAGACATATCTTTTAAGTAATTTGATTATTTTATGCTTGAAACAGTCTTATTCTTTACTAGTACTTTTAAACTCCTTCTTGAACTAGCATAGAGAGGTTAAATCCTTGCTTCATTAATATTTAAAGCAGACTAAATGGAAAGAAATGCTTATGAAGTCCAGACATCTTTGTCACTGATATAATAGTACAGAGAGACAATTTTCTTCATAAGAACAGGAAGATAGTTCTGTCTGTTCCGTGTTGGATCATTTATCTCTGTTACACTGATGAATACATTTTAGTGACAATGCTTTGCCTGAATAATGAAAAGCTGTATAAGATAGCCTGATGGTCAAGATGGAATACTTAAATTTTCTCCAATTACAGGAAAGCTTATTTTTAAGATTCACTGTTCAGGTAATTCATCTCATTTTTCTTTCTGTTTCTTTCTTTTTCTCTGTACATTCTGTCTCTTTCACCATGATTCTAGAGAATCCATTATCATAACATCTATAGACATGGGTTTACTATTTTGCTAAATGAGCTCTCCTCACCCTCATCAACTAGTATTTTTACCAATGTTGTCAGAAATCCTTGAAAAACTGGTATTTTGCTATAACTTTGGTATACATTATTTTGTCAGTGCTACCCAGTTTATCAGTACACTACAGAATAGAATTTGATGACTTTTTCTTTTCTTGAAGTTAACACTTCAGCAGAAGTGCTAACCATTTGATTTAATGGGATGATAAATAGATTTATATAGTCAATGAGTGTTTAATTCTAGAAGACACAATTGGGTTATCTAATTTGACTTGCTGATTAACATAAACTGTGGAATTTGATACTTTAAGGCCTGTGTTAGACGCATGATTTATGTATAACTGAAGCATTTCCAAAGAAGGACATCTATTCATAAATTAAAGGTGTCAAGATATCGTCCATAACTTGAGTTAATTCTAAATTAGCAACTCAATTAAAAACTTCCTTCTAAGTGAACTTGTCTGGATTTTACTTTGTTATGTTTTTCTCTCATGGACTTCAGACTTACGGTACTCAGATTTGTCCCACCGTGAACATATTGAGTACTATGTTATTTTTCCATATACCAAATTATTTGAATTTAAAATTGAAGACATACAATTAAGCAGACCAGATAATGATACTAGGATAAAAAGTCACAAATTATCCCACCTCTCTATTTCCATTAATTTTCTGCTTGTGGGAAGTTATTTTCATATCCAAAAAAAAAAAGTTAGTTTTTAAATCCATTGTGTGCGTACTGGTACAAATGGTTTACTTTATAAGCCTTGTAGCATTTTTCTGTGTAGATTTACACAGTCTTAGCCTGCTCAGTAATGAGAGTAGAAGACTGCCTTTCTTGATGTGGTAGTTCTCCTCACTTGAACTAAATTTTCCAAAATTTTAATTAAAATAATTCATCAATCTAAAGAAAAATCTGTTAATGTATATGAAGGGGACATCCATAACTGAAGAGTTGCAAATGAAAGCTGTTTGCAGACAGAGTAAAAGATGGAAGGAAGAGTGATTTACAGATGTTTATATTCTTCCTGCAGTGTTGAAACAATAGTGCTGCTATTGGGATTGAAATGTCCAAACTGAAAGATTTTACAGATCTTAGAACAAATTGCAGTTAGCAGGAACTGCCTAACTAAATTAAATCATCCATAGAAAATCAGTGACAAAGTCTTTTCTGGAAACAAATAAAAAATACATTCATTCAACCCAAGCACCTTAAACTGAATGTACTTTGTATTGGATTATCACCATGTTTTCAGTTGTAAATTGAAGTATTTCTTCAAAATAAAATAAAACTTCTTCTGAATTTATTTTAACAAACACATAGAGACTATAAGCCTCTGTTTATTTCAACTTGTTGATGTTTTGTTGTCCCTGTATTAAAATATGTATTTAGTTCATATAGAATGTGACTTATTAAGAGAATGACATCCTGAAAAAAGATGGACAGAATAATCTTCTATTAAAACCTGGATTTAGGAAACAAGAGCTAAACTATGGCTCTCGCTCTAGGCTACTGCAGAGTACTCATGGGGTCAACAGGATGATTCAGATCCTCAGAGAGGCATGTGCTCTGGAAAACATGACCCTAACAGTAATTTTGTGTTGAATAATTTTGTTTTCATGTAACTGGCGTTCTCTCTCACTGCTGACACTTTCTGAGAAAGGAATTTGAACGTACGATTGTCTGTATGCAACCTGCAGAGCAACCTTTAGCATAATTAACCAAGTAGTGACAGCTTGTGCTTGATAGGCTTTTTAGGGTATACCAGCCTCTAGGAAACTGAGCATCAGAGGCATTTTAGATAACATATCAACAAAATTCCATGTTTTCCCTGTTTAGGAAGATAAATGTGTTCCTGATACATGTTGAATATCATTGCACAAAGATGAAATTTTCCCTTGTGGAATGGTTGCATAAATTGCTTTGAATAGTAATTTTTTCTTAAGCAGTTAATAAAAGATTCAGACACATACCTAGAAAGCTGTCATTAAAGCTTCAATGAAATTACAGATAGTTGTTCAAAATTCTCTTCTAGCTTCCTCTTTCTTTCTCATCGCTGGATATAAGCCACTTATAGCCTGAGACTTTAAAACCTGGTATTTCTCTTCTCCTTTAGCCTAATTTATTTAGACAAACCAGTTCTCCAGGAATTGTTTTTCTAACATAGATTATTTAAAAATCTATTTCATTGGATAATATAAAGTAATCTCTACCCTTTTTCTACCAAGTAAAATAGTCCTAAATTTGAAACTCATTAAGACCTCGTATCTTTAGCTTCCCGCTGCTGTGTGTTATAATCACCGGCTTCATCTATCTCATCCTTGGAAACCATCCCCTAACTGTCTTTCAAGACATCAGCATAAACCCTCAGACTGGCTTGTATCCATTTGTGTAAGTTACCTCTTTGCAACCTCCCCCCATGAATTTTAAGTTATCTCCTTTCTTCCACCATTCCTTTTTTGGGCTGTAATCACAATCTCTAGTACAACCTTAAGTCTTTTTTTCAGCCCTAAAATCTACATAGAAGGAAACCATGGTTTTATCTAGCCCAGGCATATCCTACACATTTTTTATTTGCATAATTTGAATTACTCTTATACATGAAATAAGTGTTATTACTATCATTCAGAAGTTGTTTTTAGCAGCATTTGGACTGAAAATACTTTCAGACTGTCATCTTAGAGCTAAAAAAAGTATATTCTCAATATATTAAGGACACAATAGAAGATTGAATAGAGTTTGATTTGCAGTGATAAATTGCTTTCCTGTTTTTCTTACAGAAAATTGCTGGTGGTTTAAGCAATTTAGGGGAAAGTAAGATACGTGATGGCATAATGGTGGTTGTATACTTTTAGCTTTCAAAAGTAGTTCAAAATTTTACTCACATGTTAAAATACATACAAACCCAGTGATGTCTAAAACAAATCTTAGGAAAGTATCTAGAGCATAACTCAGGAAAGGGCAAATTGGAGGTACAAAAGCAAAACTTGGAAGTTTTATCTTGTGAACAAGTGAGCACCTTGTTCTGCTGCAAATCAATGTATATTGATTTTGATAAGGTTTGAGCATGGCATAGCTCATACATAGCACTGTACCCTCATTCCTGAGTTGGTCATGCTTTCATGCTCATTTGTATAAAGTCTACTATACTGTTTACCACTAGCTTAATTTTCCTGTTCATGTACCCTACAGCAAATAATCTTCTCATTCTCTTCCTCAGAGAGACTGATTTGAGTACAGGATATTACAGGTTTAATCCTCAAAATGCATATGTTTTCACCAGAAAGATATGGAGTGGGGTTCTTTTCTTGCTGTTGTTTTGGGGTCTTTTTCCTGGGTGCTTTTTTTTTATTGCTTTCCCATTGAACCATCTTTTGTCACCTCTGGCATCACTGACAGGCATTTTGCTTGTCAGTCTCAACAAATTAAATACACTGTCTCTGTCTGCCAATGTGCATTTACAAAAGGTCAGTATGGAAAGTGATATCAGTTCCTTAGATGTCCCTTCTAGGATTGTAATAATAAAAACAACTATGAACTTATTGATATCTTCTGCTCAATAATCATATTTTAAAATAATTTTATTATATGCCTCATCAAGATGCTGCTTCATTTCTTACTGCATAATTTTGACAGAACTGCTTGGAAAATCAATGCCTCAGAGCTGTGTTTGGATTTACTGCTGAATCCAATTACAGTGTATTATCATAAAAAGCATCAAAGTGAAATTTATTGATGGTGCTTGTTTAGTGAACGTGCAACTGCTAACTCTAAATATAAATATTTTAATGGCGTGATTCCTCACCATAACAAAAGAGCAAAGAGAAATAAACTCTGTATTCTGGCACAACAAACAACTTCCTTTCAGATATAAACAAAGACTTTAGAAGCACTGCCATTATACATACATCTACTCTTACCTGACTACAATTACAGACAGAAGTACAAGCCTTAAAAAGGTTACATTCTTTTTTCTTTTCTTTTTTCTGTTATTGGTGTTACCTAAATCATAGACATCAATTATATGCTATTATTTATACCACTGTAAAATTACTAGTTGATATTTATGGGTTCAAGAACACTTGAAGTAATGTAATTTGCCTGTCCAACATCCCACATGAGACTGATATTTCTGCCTTAGCCATCAACCTAATTGCTACTCCAAATTAAAAAATGGCATTAAAGAATCAGTCATTTTGTACATTAAGAAATTTGGCTAGTGAATACCTTTTAATCTACTTCTGAGGTGCCTCAGCAGTTTGTTCTAGGCTATCTTTGATTCTGCAGATCTTTGCAAAATGACAAATAATCATCTCATCATAAGGTTACACAAAAAGAAATCTTGTAGAGTTTCCATGTCATCTTTAGAGGGAATGAAGAATCTTGCACACATGGGCATTAGAACAACCTGAGACTTTAGAAAATAAGAGCAAACAGGAAAAGGAAAACAAAATTAAAAGAAAATCAAATACAAAATTTAAAGTGCAGGAAATATTTCACCTCTTTTAGCACCTATATGAGGTATTTCTTTGTAGGAGTCTTATAAGTAGTGTTTTTTCTTTTTTTTTTTTTAATTTCTCATAGGAAGAAGTCCAGTATGTTATAGCATCCTTTCAAAGGAAAATTTAAAAGATATGAGTTTACTTTTAAAAACACCACAAACAATTTATTCTGATTTTTTATTGTTCATACTTCTTTGTAAAAAAAATTGATTTGATATTATCAAATTAAAAGAGTTTAAAAAATTCTTTGATGGCTAGATTGTTTCTTTACTCAAATTTCTGTTCATTTCAAAGTTAAGTTTCTACATTTTATTTTCACTTGTTAAGACATTTTTGACTTTGCTGTTCCATTTCTCAGCTGCTGTATTTATTACTTAGGGTCACTTTTCAAGATTCCTTGCACTTTTAGTTTCTTGAGATGGGAAATAAATTTCTACTCCAAAATCTTTTTAAATTGGCTGAAAATTTTAAAATTATATATATGCATCCATATACATCAATAAATGGAACAGTCAGAATAGATCATCTAAAGCAAAAACCAGTAACTCAGGATATGATTACATGCTCTTAAAAATAGGCATGAAATTGGATTAAATTGTTTCTAGCCCTGAAATTAATTTTTTTTTCCTTAAAAATCACTTTTTTCACTACCAAAATTGAGAGTTCCTCAGAGTATTGAGGTAGAGCAACCACTGAACAGTGCAGTCCATATATAAGAATATTTTTCTGGTTTAAAGTTTCCAGTTTAAAGGTCCAAATTAGCATAAAAGTAGTAATTTTCCAAGCTTAATACATTTTACAATGTTTTTGAATAATTTATACTAGCAATGTTTACCTATTTGTTAATTACCAAGAATTTCTGAATTCAAACATAGCTTGCCCACTGTGTGCATATGGCTGTTAAAATATCAAACTAAACCTTCCCTTATGTGCAAGAGCTTTAACTTGCTACATGTTGTTTCTCCTAGGGAAATGTATCAATTAAGGAAAAAAAGCCAAATATTGAAAATCAGGAATGAAATAGCACTTCTAAATTAATATATAACTGCTGATGGTGCATTGTTACTTCTTTAGCAAAATCAGCATTCAGAGAATTTGTCCATGTGACTAAAATGGCAGTGACTTGAAAAACTTCTAAATGTCTCAAACACAAGTAACTGAACTCCTCAATGTACTTTCTACTTTCTGTAGGAGTCTACATCCTCATCCATAACAAATAACCAAAACTTTTTGTTCAGTCATCTGTTGAGATTTAGCAAATTAAAACAATGCTCACCAAGCAGTATTTATTCCTTAAAACTGCACTACAGCACAATTGCACAGCACAAACATTATTACTTCCTTTGCAGTGTCACACCGCAATAACCAGTCAATGCACATATCACAGAACAATAACCTTTATCCTCTCCTTAGTTCCCCAAAGTGTAATCATAAATCTCAGTCCTGATGTCAATAAACACTAATTCTTAGCAGTACTTAATGGTAGATCAGACCTGATAATTCACACAAATTCTAATAAAAAGTACCAAAGTGAAAGAGGTCCAAAGTTACACAAGTGTGGCAGCTTAAATTTTGAATAATGGACACTGAAAACACTCACCACCTTTTCAAAAGTCTCTGCTTTTATTTTCATACCAATGAAAGCAGAGGAAGCTACTTTAATTTTAAAGAACTAAGGTCCATGGCCTTTCTCTCTCTCTTTTTTCTCTCCAAAGTTCATCTATTTATAGATGGTTCTAGTGATTAGAAAAAATAATATGTGTACAGTGCAAGCTGTGATGAGTATCATTAAAGTATTCCCATGTGGAAAGACAGACAAAAAGTGCAGCAGAAGGTTCCAAGGGCAAAATTTTATAAGAATTAATCATTGAAAGGAGAAAAGAGATCTCACATAGGAAGGGCTGGATAACAATTAAAAATGTGGTAATAAATTAAATGTTATAAATGTAGGAAGATGCATTTAGGGAATAATAATAAAAATTAAACTGTCAGCTTGGAGTGTTGTGTTCTTACACAGGTGGTTTTTGGACAATTTCAATACTCAGTAAAATAAATGAGATGAGTCTTAGGGGCATAATATTTAACCTAACTAATGCTTAAGAAAAATTTCAACAAGGTAGGAGTTATTTCTATAGACCTTGTCACTTCAAAGGTCAGCACATCTCTGCAAACACACCAAACTATTTTACTAGAAATTTTGTGAAGACGCCATATTTCTGTACTAAGGAACTTGATCATTTTCTAAAAGATTAGAAAGACCTCAGCATAGTAACCAATGAGTAAGTTCTAATAACTGTAAGGCCCAATCATAACATGTCTGTGGAAAAGGAAAATGTGGGCCAGTGTTCTACCACTGGAAGCATTACTACAGAGAAAATTATAAAGTCATGTCAATAAGTTCAGTGAGATCTCATCTTCCAGAAGAATTGCAATTCTCCATCCGCAGAGGCTGAGTTGGAAGACATAACAATGGTAGATTTGTTATCATTTCAGTTAAATACTTTTCTCATAATGTTTACAAACTGAACATATAATAGGAAAATTTCCAATTCATGCTTATTTTGAAATTGATGGAAAACCAGAAACTAGTTTAATAATATATTTTCTATACCAGTCTATTTATATAAGAATTGCCTAGACTGGTCTAATTAAATCTAATGTATTGATAACATAAAAAATAGGGGTTTATTCCTTCATCACAAAACCCCAATGTATACTTCATAATATACTGCACTTTATACAGTCCACTAGACTGTAGTATATATACTATGTAGCGTACTCTAAACATAAAGCAAATCTATTGTAAAGGTGCACTTTCTTTTTCCATGATGTGTGCCAGAACTAAAGTCTGTGAACTGGGAGGCATGGTGGTATGACGGCCAAACTGCCTCTGCACAACCCACTTCAAGAATGGCAAGAACGTGCCCATAATGATCTTTGTGTCTGCTCTGACGTGGAGGAAAATGTTTATTAGTCAAGCTGCATGTGATAGTATAGGGAAAAGGCAAAAAAAGATATTCATATTTTGCCCAATATCAGTGAAAGGACAGTGTCAGAAAGCTACTCTTTCAGATACGTCTCATCAAGAAAAACACAGAAATGCTTGCAAAAATATTTGCTGTCTTGATTTACTGCACAGATCCTGAGGTTTGTGTGTAGCTATAGAAGACCTCTTTGAAAATATACTCTTAAACATATGTACTAGTTTGAAAACAAACCAGTGGGAGGCTCCAAGTCAGAATAACAATTTAATGGGGAAATTAAAGAAAAGAAACTAAAAGAGAACACTGGTTCAAACTGACAGAGTCAAGATACAACCTGAGTCCCTGTTAGGCAGGGTGGTGGTAGCAGTCTGGTAGAAAGGTGGCTGCAGTCCTCTGAAGCGGATCTCAGATTATATCCACGATGGGATGCTTGGTTCCTCCCTCTGGGTGGAGCATCTCACAATGGGGTAATGAGTCATGAGGCCAAGTGTTGATTAGGCTCATTAACAGAAGATAGTCCAGAGGGAGTTATCTCTGAGTCATGTGGCAGAACAATGATGGGCCATTAACAGCAAGATAGTCTGGGGGGAGGAGGCAAGGAAACACTGCCCCACCTGATCTCAACAGCTGATGGGGATGGTAATAGAATACACTGCAACCCAGGACAACATATTCATTTCTATACACAGATTTTCTGAATTGTAAAGTGTCTGTTCTTAAATGGGAACAAGAAGATATTGCTAGAAACTTGTAGTACAATCTTTTGCCACACTACTTGTTAGAATGTGACTCTTAAAACCTTTTGACTCTATCTATCCTGTCACTAACGATAGTTAAGTTCTGTATTTTTTAAAATGCAGAGACAATATAAAACAAAATATAATTTTAACTGGTATGTGTTCTAAGCAACCTCTTTATTACTTTGCATGATGCAAAGATTGAAATACAAACCATTTACTGCATTCTGTAGGCACAGTAAGGCATAGGAGACCAGAGAGGGTACAGAAACAGGAATGTCCCATATAAGGATAGGTACACCCCTTGGGTTCCGTCCATCTTTACCTCATAGAATAAAGGTGAAGAAGCATTATGAGAAACCTGTGCTCCAGGAATTTATGTCTTTAGCATTTTAGCCAAAGAACACCACTGGATGTTGACTGGAATTTTTCACTATACACCAGTCAATGGGTAGCAATTCAGGTACCCAAAATCTATGGTCGTGACTGATTTCACAAGAGACTAAATGACAATTTTGATAAAGTCAGGGTTGCTTTAGTAATTTCCAGAACACATGATGATGTGAGCTTTAGAACCCATTTTGTCTAACTTAAAATGATCAAGGCAGACATCCCCCAAAGGCTTGTACATTAGTGCTGTTCAGGACATTGTGGTAACAAAGTCTCAGGGAGTAAATACTGAGCTTGAAACACAGATGAATCAGTTAGTGTTACCTCAGTAACAAATACATTTCCCACTCATCTTGGCTGAAGCAATTTCAGAACTGAACATGCCAATCAGAAACTCCACAGAGTAGAAATGAGCAGATGTCATATCATTCTGGCTCAAACCACCTTTTTCCGAGACAGGATAAGATGGCATATCTGAGAACTGCCTGTCAACAAAGACACCAGTTTCAAAAATGTTTTTGGATGACTTAATATTTGCTT
This sequence comes from Corvus brachyrhynchos, assembly GCF_000691975.1. Lineage (NCBI taxonomy): Eukaryota > Metazoa > Chordata > Aves > Passeriformes > Corvidae > Corvus > Corvus brachyrhynchos. The sequence goes on along the minus strand of NW_008239080.1, from coordinate 3,064,038 downwards.
CATTCAGTAGCTTATTAAAACTATGTCTGGCAGGGATTTTTTGCGAATCAAACACCACAGGAGTGTTTCAATGAACAATTTTTCCATCTCTGGAAGTGTTTAAGGATGAGTTGGATGTGGCTTTCAGCAACCTGCTCTAGTGGGAGATGTACCATGGCAGGGGTTTGGATCTCAGTGATCTGTAAGGTTTCTTCCAACCCAAACTTATGTGGTTCTATGATTCTATGTTTTATAAACTTGAGTTCGGTTAAAAAAAAGTAATGGGAAAATCTACATATTCTCTGAAAGAGTCTTTTTTCTTTAATTTGATGAATCTATGAATTGAACCACTTTAATTTAGCTTGAACCATACAGGAGAACTGATGCATTGACAACAAAAAAGTTAAAAGATATTCTGAAAACAATGGCTAAGGAAGAATACTCCAATGGTACACCAAAAAAAGGACCTAAAGGGTTAACTGTTTAAGACATCATTCTCAGTTCTAAAAGCCTGGTTTATGGTAATTTAATCCCACAACACTTTGTGCATAATACTGTATTTCTATTATTTATTTATTGATGTGGTTTTTTATTCATTAAGAAACTTAATAGATATTAAGCTTGATTGTTTCTTTTAAAGGTAAAGCTGTACATTTAAAGGAGTCCTTACTTGTTAAAAATGTATTTAAGTCTCACTTGAACATACCTTCTAACACACCTGGTTAGCAATACATTAAAATAAATAAACTGACAGTTTTATAAAGTATGCCAATAAAATATTAATTTATTTATCTAGGAATCTTACTCCAACTTTTTGCTTGTGCAGACCCAAGAGGTTTTTGGTTGCTCTTCCAATTTGTTCCTGGTTCTTTTGACATGCATATTATTAGGAAGTCTAGGTGTGTATAAATAAATAAAGGGATTTATGCGGCAATATTTATGACAGAACAAAAAACATCCTCAGTACCTAAGCCATCAGTTAAATTCTTTTAGATTCTGTTATCTTGATATCTGCTTGAGAAGCTTTAGAACAGAAATACATCAAATTGCTCAGGATATGCGTAGCTAGGTTAAAGACCAAAGTTCTGAGCTAACAAAGTGTCATCATCAGTTTTCAAGCCAAGGTCTGTTTATGTCTAGGCTGGTCTGTGTTTAAACAGAGGAATTACAAGCATGTTGCAAACTATTGCTGTTATTTTCAGTACTGTAAAAAGAGCTGCCAAATATTTCAGTACACTCTTGCACAGTAATTGGTATTCAACTGTCATTCTTTGCCTAATGGGGCTGAATAAAGTCTTGATGTCATTCAAATGACAGCTTTGATGGAGACAGCTATATGGGCAAAGAGTAATGTGGAATGAAACTGAAAAGAAAGGAAGCTGATGCAAGTAACAAAATTTTCAACTAACCTTTGTTTATAAAACTTTAATTTTCAATTCCATCTCAAGGCCATAGGAAGCTAATTTTCAGAATTAGCTACCTACCATTATTTTTAAGCTCCACAGATGCCATGGTCTTACACAACTTGAGTAGTCTTTCAACAGTTTTTTGCAATGATATATACTGTTATAGTTTAGGAATGATATTTCCCAGTTTAATGTTCCCACTGGAACACTCCAAACCATGTTCTGCTTGCTCACTCCTCACTCCTTCTCCCCCCCACAGAGGGCTGGGGAGGAGAAGTGGAGGCACAAAAAGTAAGGATCATGGATTGAAATAACAACAATTTACTGAAAATAGCAATGAGATGAGAAAATGAACAGTAATAGCAGAAATACTAATAATAAAGTGTACAAGAAACAAACACTTCACACGCGTGTGCTCACCCCCAACAATACCCCACTGCATGGTCACACTACTCCACCTGAAAGAGATCCCTGACCCTGGCCTTGCAAAACTGTGTGAGTTGGTATAGAACAGCCTCTGGGTCCTAGCCATGCCCCATCCTGGCTACTGCAAAAATAGCCCTCTCCTGGCCAGAACACGTATGAATACTGGAAAGAACTAGCTAGCAGATATCCAAGGGTAAGTGGGAAGACGAGGAATGGGAAGTACTACTTATGAGTGGGACGGAAAAGCAAAACAAATCACTGAACCAGCAGCTTAGGTTAGTATATTCCAGTTGTAAAATAAAGAGCTTTGTACAAGTTTTCCAAGTCTGGCATGTTCCTCACTCTCAAGAAGCAGAAAGTTTTGAAATCCATCATTGTGACTGTGACTCAAGACCTAGATTCTGAGCAGGGCTTACAGCTCTAATGGGATGAGACTGACTATGGGAACTGCTTCCTTGAATATGTTTATATCGCACCTTCCTATTTCTTTGATTAAATGAATGAAAAAGCCTGAAAGGAGAGTATACACACTGCAAGTTAACTATGAAGCATGTAGAAATGACTGAAGAGGAACAACAAGTATGCATGTTAAACCTTTTATCAAGTGAAATATATTTTCTACTTAAATGTCAATTTTTCATATTACTTTTTGTTCTTTACAACCATGGCAGGTAGATCAAAAGACGATAATGCTGTGATAAAATCCATATTTATTTATTTATTAATTTACATTACACTAAGTCAAACACTTGTAAAATAGCTTAGATGTCTTGGATGCTTTACCTTCATAATGTTCATTGTCGTAAAGCCGCTATGTTAAAACACATTGGTGAATAGAGAAGTATTTGGAAACCAAAAGGATACACGTGGACAGATCATCATGAATATGAAACTTTGTGCCCATCATGGTTTAACCCCAGCCATCAACTAAGCACCATACAACCACTTGCTGATTCCCTCACTAAAGTGATGGGGGAGAGAATCAGAAGGGCAAAAAGTGAGAAAACTCATGAGAAAAAGCCACATTTAAAAGCAAAACAAGGACTTAATTCATTGTCTCCAATCGACAGACAGGTGTTCAGTCATCACCAGCAAAGCAGGGCTCTACCACACATAACAGTCTTGGAAAGAAAAACATCACTCTATGCATACCTCCTTCCTTCTTCTTTCCCCAGCTTTATATACTGAACATGATACCATATAATGTGGAATTAGGGGTGAATAATATGCTGGTTTTGGCTGGAGTAGAGTTAATTTTCTTCCCAGTAGCTGCTATGGGCTGTGTTTTGGATTTGTGCTGAAAACAGGATTGACAATATAGAGATGTTTTTGTTATTGCTGAGCAGAGCTTACATGGAGCCAAGGCCTTTTCTGCTTCTCCTACAGCCATGCTGGCAAGGAGTCTGGGAGTGCACAAGGAGTTGGGAGGGAACACAGCCACAACAGCTGACCCCAAGTGGCTAAAGGGATATCCCAAAACACATGGTGTCATGTGTACTGTGTAAAACTGGAGGAAGCAGGAAAGGGAAGACATTTGGAATGAGGGCTTTGTCTTCCAAAAACTGTTATGTGTGATGAAACCCTGTTTTCCTGAACACCTGTCTGCCCATGGGAAGCAGTGAATGAATTCCTTGCTTTGTTTTTTTTTTGCGTGCACAGCTTTTGCTTTACCTATTAAAATGTCTTTATCTCAACCCACCAGTTTTCTCATTTTTACTCTTCCAATTCTCTCCCCATCCTGCTGATGGGGGAATGAGTGAGCAGTTCCATGGTGCTTATTTACCAGCTGAGATTAAATCATGACAGTGCCTAAATAAAAAGCTAGGATTTGTTGTATTTTTATTTTGTATTACTATTTTATCCTTTATGTATACTGCCTGCATAGATGTCCTCTGAGAATATATAAAGGCATGCACAACCACACAGTAACAGATGCCCTATGTATTAAATCACCACTGCCTAATTTGACAAGAAGTTACAAGCCAAAATAACAAAATCTGCAAGCAGAATGAAGAACATTAAGTGATATATTAGTCCAAATTTGTATGTCCAGTAACTCAAATCGTTTTGGCCACACTGACAGTGACATTCAAAACTAGCAATATACAGAGAAGGTGGAGGGGGAGCAGAGACGAACACGAGGGCTTCACCAGAGCCTGCCCATCCATATTTTTGTTCTTTTTTGTTTTAATTGCTTCCTTAAATTTTACCTGGCTCCCCACAACATTGCTCTTACTGATAAAGAATTAATGAAAGAAGCGTAATCCCTGACTGACGACACGTAATACAATACAATTTTCCTAGGGCTGCAGTCCAATTAATTATATTCTAATATAATCCTAATCTTGCAATCATTTACTGTGATAGTCATGTAAAATCAAGTTCTCTACAAGATCAGGGCCATAAATTTTAAAACCACATTAATACACTTAAAAGATAGGAAATCTGTTTTATTTTATTCTGTGCTTTGTGCAATGAAACAAAACCATTTCCTAGAGAGAAAGATTGTTTTTATGTGAGTATCATCAAATTGATAATTTGTCTTTTCCTATAGTCTCACCAACCTTGCCTTTCTGAATTACGTTTTTTGGACAATTTTTACTGTGAACAAAAACATTTTACAAGTATGGGTGGGGCAACCCTGGATGTACATACAAACTGGGGAATGAGACGCTGGAAAGCAGTGCCTCAGAAAGGAACCAGGGGATCCTGGTTTAAGGAAGGTTAAACATGTGTCAGGAGTGCCCTGGCAGCCAGGAGAGCCAACCCTGTCCTGGGGGGCATCAGGGACAGCATCACCCTCCAGGCGATTGTCCTGCTCTGCTCTGCACTGGGGTGGCCTCACCTCAAGTCCTAAGGACAGTTTTGGGTGCCAGCTGCACTGGGGTGGCCTCACCTCAAGTCCTAAGAACAGTTTTGGGTGCCAGACTATAAGAAAGATATTAAACTATTAGAGATCATCCAAACAAGGGCAAAATGATGGTAATGGGCCTTGAGGGGAAGCCATATGAGGAGCATTTGAGGTTGCTTGGTCTGTTCAACCTGAAAAAGAAGGGAGATATTGCAGTCTACAACTTCCTTGTGAGGGGAAGAGGAGGGGCAGATACTGATCTCTTCTTTCTGGTGACCAGTGACAGGACCCGAGGGAATGGCCTGAAGCTGTGTCAGGGGAGGTTTAAGTTGGATATCAGGAAAAGGTTCTTCACCCAGAGGGTGGTTGGACACTGGAACAGGCTCCCCAGGGAGCTGGAAACAGCACCAAGTCTGACAGGGTTCATGAAGCATTTGGACAATGCTCTCAGGCACATGGTGTGACTCTTGGGGGTGGACTTGTGCAGGGCAGGGAGTTGGATTTGAGTATCCTTGTGGGTTCCTTCCAACTCAGAATATCCTGTGACATACCATTTTAAAGACCAAAACAATTGCTTATAGACTAATACACAAAATAGATAATGAGGATCAACAGGTTAAGCATTATTCACTGCTCATGGTAGGACACCTAATAGGTCTCTGCTGTTCACTCCCTCACCAAGAAGATGAATACGGGATGACCACTGTTACTTATAGAACTGTACTGCTCCTTTAACTTTGCCAAGTTGCTATTTTTCACTTCCTTGTTTTTTCCCTTGGAGTTTTTACCCTTTCATATCAGTGCTTTCCCTCCTGAATCCTTGACCTACTAACTACGCAGTCTGAACAGTCTTCTCTCTGTCTGAAATTTTACCTTTCTTACCTTGAATGGCTTACGGCTTATGCACTACTTTGTGATGGCTCCTTCCTACTGCTTAGCAGTTTTCTCAGAAATCTAAGCCAAGGTTGCACAGCCGTTCTCTATCAAAACCAGGCTTTGTATCACAGCCAACTGAACCCCTGGGAGGAGGGTTATATACAGGTTACACCTATACTGGTTTATTTGACTGGGTCAGGGACCATCACAAAGTACTGGAAGACAAAAAACTGTGTCATTAAATTGCTGCCACCTTTAGCAGTTTAGTCAGGGACAACTAGTGTCTGGACTTGCTTTGAGGGGTAGCATTGCACAGTAACTCTTAACACCACATAGCTTTGACATGGCTTTCCAGTAGTGGGGTGTGAGAGAGTTTAATAATGCAAGCTCCAACACCAAAGAGAAAATACAAGCATGTATAATTTATTTGCCACAAGTGTAACCAGGTGGCCAGGAAGGCCAATGGCATCCTGGCCTGCATCAGGAATAATGTGGCCAGCAGGACCAGAGAAGTCATTCTTCCCCTTTACTCAGCAGTGGTGAGGCTGCACTTTGAATGCTGTGTCCAGTTCTGGGCCCTTCAATTTAGGAAGGACATTGAGATGCTCGAATGCATCCAGAGGAGGGCAACAAGGCTGGTGAAGCGTCTGTAACACAAGTCCTACCAAGAGAGGCTGAGGGAGAGGGAGTTGTTTAGCCTGAAAAAAGGAGACTCAGGGGAGACCTTATCCCTCTCTACAACTGCCTGAATGGAGGCTGTAGCCAGGTGGGGGTCAGCCTCTTCTCCCAGGTAGCCAGCAACAGGACAAGTGGATACAGTCTTAAGCTGCACCAGGGGAAGTTTAGACTAGACATTAGAAAAAAATTCTTTACAGGAAGAATAGTTGGGCATTGGAATGGGGTGCCCAGGGAAGTGGTGGAGTCACTGCCCCAGAGAAGTTTAAAACAAGACTGGATGTGGCACTCAATGCCATGGTTTAGTTGATAAGGTGGCGTTAGGTCATAGGTTGGGCTTGATGATCTCCAAGGTCTTCCAACCTAGCTGATTCTGTGATTTTGTGATTCTGTGATTCTTTGATTCTGTGATTAATGCAGATTTAGCCTATCATATCACCAATCTGGCATCAGCAACAATGTGAAAGAGGAGAGGGGCATACAAACTAAAATCAGAATTAATATATTATCCAGTATGTCAGGTATAGTAAATATATTTCTATTATAGTGAGACACTTTCAGGAGATTTGGGGAATGAGAATACTTGTCCAAAATAACCAATCTCACTACAAATCAATAGCAAAATCCACAAAGCTGTGAGAAAAAAGTCAGTTTGCCAAATGAGGACAAGATTATTTTAAATCATGTATGATTTTTTCCCCTAAACAAATATGCATGAACATGAATGCATGCACGCATGAAACTATGTTTCAGTGAAGGTTGCTAACACATTCCTCCCAAAATAACTCCAAAGAATTAACATAATGAATGTGTAAATTGAAGCAGAAACATGTTACGTTTTTGCTGCCCTACAAGCTGAAAGCAGCTTGGCTGATTTGCTTTGAACTTTCAAAATATTCTCCTTTTGCAGTTTCAAAAGAGGCGAAAGAATTTTCAGGACAGATAGTATAGCTTTAAACAATAACAGAGGTGCTGAAAAGTAGGCCAACAAGTGGAATATGGTTGAATCTTTAACTAGTCCCATTCTTTCAAGTTCTGCAGATTCATTCAATAGTCTGTAGAAACATGCAAACTTTAAGTTTCTATGTAGGTTTGCTTAGCATTGACACAAAGCAAAATTGAAATATTCCTTTTGATTTGCAACGTATTTTACACAGCTCCTCTCCAGCCACCAGAATATTCTGCACTGTTAACATTGAAAGAGTTGGGGGAAAAAAGGAAAAGGAAAAGTCAAAGAGAAAAAAAAAAAAAAAACGACTTAAACAACTTGGTTTGTAACTATTCCATGTTTACTCAAAGGGAAACCAGGTAATGTATATCGCAGTGCAGTTTACAGAGAAGGGAACAGAAGTAAATTAAAGCCAAAGAGAGAAACTCCATATGCCACAGATTGTTGAACACCTGTTTTTCCCTAACACCCTGGAATCTAATAGGAGGGCAATGTTAGACTTGTGGTAGGGGAGCTCATGATGTTAAAACCACAAACTGTATCTCATAAAAATTTTGTTTGTAAGGCTAGAACTGGCACACCCTGTTATGAGACAAAAGAGCAGAAATGTTGAAGTTTCACAGCTCTATAATGCCTGGTTGCTTATTATTTTTATTGGTCTTATTGAAGTTATTGGTCTTATTGTTGTTATTGCTGTTTTACGGATTTTCTTTTTTTGGTTCCAGGCAGTTTTTCCACTGGTTTCTTTATTGTGCTTTTGTACATAGCAATCAATGATCTTGTTTCCTTATCTAGCCCTACAGGAGACCTATGTTCTCTCACTCCATCTGCCATCAGCCTCTCAGGTAATAAATGAGAGAGATGATAAGCACTCTGCTTGCCTCCCTCAGGTGCTCTGACTCACCCTCCTGGAAGTGCTTTTTGCTTGAGGGATCCTGGCTGCTAGTACTTTCCTCCTTTTTTCTCTCTCCTGCACCAATGAATAGCCAAAAGCAGACCATGGGACCATAACTGCTAGCCATCTGTTTTCTCTGCAAACTAGAAAAAGCATCAAAAAATTTGAAATAATTCAGTCTCATTGTGAATTGATTAATTAAAAGTGCTATACTCAATGAGCAAAGAAAGAGAAGCAGGAGAGAATTAGAGAACAAGAGATAGCTATTATTTACCACTGAAGTTTTCCAGCCATAAAGAAATCAGAAAGCAGAAATAAAAATTAAGGATTTCAAGTCAATTCTCTCTGAGTTTTACAAAGGCATGCTCTCTGATCACAGATATTTTAACATAATTTTGCACGCATATATGCATGCATCTTTTAAAAGGTACAAAAAGCACTTATGAGAGGTACTAGCAGAGGATTTTATTTTTTTGTCACGGACACATCACAGAGAGTTTTGCAATGTCATGAACAATACAAAGAGAATTAGAAAGTGAGTATTTTTCTCACAAGGTGTCAATGAAATACACATTGATGGCTGACCTTCATGAGGGGCAATGCGTGCTTTTTGCTTAATACCTCAGCCTCATCTGAGCCATTCATTCAGCTCTATAAGTAGATAAAATTGGCTAAAGAACCTACTCTGCCTTTAAAGCCAATTTCAAAATATTAAAATTATCTGTCTGTGAAAAAATTGAAAAAATGGACCAAACAGTATAATTTCTAGGCCAACTTTAAAACTATGGTAGTATTTTGAATCAGAATTATTAACAGAGAATTTAAATGGAAATTTCAAGCATATTTTCTTAAAAAATGCAGTGGCTGTAGATATGTTTTCTAATTTAAAAAATTTTCTCAAAGCAGAAAGCTGAACAAACGTGTGTGACTGTTGAAACACAGACTTAGGAGGAAAACTATCTTAATCTTCAATACCATGCTGTAGACACTTTTCTTTTATGCAAAGAGAACAAAATCAAATGCTCCAAAGAAGAATGAAGGACTTTTTTGTTTTCAACAGAAGTAATTTTTATTCTAACATTTAGGACACTCCCACAAGTACATGTGAGCAGGTATTTACAACGGTTTCAACTGATTTGTCAGTGTCTTGGAGGGAAATAAAAGTACTTCAGAGAACAACCTTAGTCTTTCACCACCCCTGCCCCCACATAGCTAACTTCTTGCTTGCCAGTAACCCAGAAAGTAGCTGGAAGCTGCAGTAGGAAAGAGTAGAAGGGGGTGAAACTTTTTGAATAGGAATTGTGATGTTGGTGCTTGCCAGCTGATGAAAGAAGTCTTTCTTTAGTAAAAAAAAAAAAAAAAAAAAAAAAAAAATATATATATATATATAATTTAAAACTCATTTCCTCTTTATAATATTTTAAAGGAAGACAATTCCTTGAATCATTTATTGCTAGCTCTACTGTTAGCAATGTCTGCTTGCTCTTGTTCAGTTTTTACAAAGTCAAAAGCTAGTCTGAGAAAATGATGGAGCATTTTGACAAATGTTATCAATAATGCAGAATATGCAAATATTGACGGGGATTAATAAAAAAAAGGGCTTTGAATTATTTACAGAAACCTAGGCAATCAAATTATTTATCAATACAGCATTTCTAAATCTGTAATTTTTTTCACTTTTTTCATGCTATGCTAAGAAAAAAAAAGAGCTTGTTAGATGCCAAGAAAAAAAAAGAGCTTGTTCAGTTGCTCATAGATTTTGAACCCTTTCAGTTATGTCTGCAACAGAAAAAAAAGTAAAATTTATCTGTAATTCATTCTTTTTTGATCATCATCTTTCTTTTCTGGCATTAACTCCAAAACACAGAAATAGTGTCAAAATAAACTTGAAAAAAACAAATTGAAAAAATTGTAAGAACTGTAAATGTTTCAGTATTATAGGATAAGATTTCAAGTAAGAATTACAAAAAAACCCCAAATTTCATCAAAAGTGTCAAAAAGGAAGAAATCTCACGCAATCAGATAATGAGATGTGTTAGAAAGTAAAATAGATAGTGACTTCAAATGATGGAAATTATATCAGTGACACTAGTGGACTAATTGTCTTGGTCAAAACATTTTCAATGAAAAAATGAAGTTTCTGAGTAAAATTGTTTAAATATGATGTCAAATTATTATGGTTATCATCAGGAAAACCCGTCATTGAAAATTTGCTTCAGTTTTAGTTAAGCAAAACAAATATTTTTGTTAGTACTTCCCCCTTTCCAATCTTTTGCCATGTTGAGCAAATTGCATGTTTGGGCTTAAAAGTAAATTTGGTGTTTATTTCAGCAAAGAATCTGGATTCTTTCTTTTTTTTTTTTCTTCCAACCTAAAATTGTTATTCCTTATTTACTGTAAATAAATATTATCCTACTGTCTCCAGATGCCCACATAAGAAAAGCTGCTGCTCAGAATGATAAAATCACAAACAGGTATCTGGAAAATTTTCAAAGATCCTTTGGTTCTCAGCACATCTCAGGCCAAAGAAAGCTCATAAGTATGATATGGTTGTGTCTTTCAAAAGAATCTGCCCAGGTCTTTGGGAGGCAGGACTAAGGGAGAGTGACTAACAGCTACTAACAGAACATTACAGCAGGCTATTGTTGGATGAGCATTAACCTCCAAAGTTCTTGTTATTTCATTGGGAAAAAAAGGTGTTGATTTGTACCTTTGGCTGTCAGAGCAGCAACAGCCCAGTAATAACTTATTAGTCAGAGTGTGAGTCCCTCTTTGAGGTAATTCTGATGACATGAGGAAAAAAGGCCAGAATACTGTGTCTTTCATCAGTTTTTAGGAAAAAAGCTGAAATACCTTTTCCAATTTCTGTTTTCATTGATTATACGAAGTTTAAACCAAGTATGTTCAAAAATGCCTTATACTCTGGAAGAAAACAACGCTGGTTTTGTTCATGGGCCAGCACATGATTGTGTGATCATACTTGAAATAAGAAGGAATTTATCTCCCATTCTTTCGAGGAAATACTGAAATAAAGTCGTATGGTTTTGTTAAAAATTACAAGAGGGACATAGAAAACATTCTACAGTAGAATGACCAGTTAAGCTGAACATGTTTGCTTGTTTTAATATAGTGGTCTGAAAATAAGCATTGCTGCTGTGTAACTAAATTGATTTTGTAATATTCCACACTTCAAAAGTTTAATTTCTCTTTATTCTCTTCTGCATTTTACAAATTGCAAGTAATGCTTTTGGGGCACTATAAATAGTTCCTCCAGCATTTGAAGCTTATCAGTTTTGAATCATTTTTACTACCCAATGAATTTACCCATGTGCACAGATGTATATACACACATACAACACCTTTCAACATAGTGTTATAATAATGGAGGAGACAATAAACTGAAAAGAAAAACAATTGCACAATTAGTATAATGATCTAAAATATTTGTGCAGCAACCAATACAATTGGTACAAAGACAAAACCTTGAAAAAACTGCATGTTGCAAAGAATGTATCTGTGTGTTGAAATGAGAGAGTTTACCACTAATTTATCAAGTATTTAATTTAGTCATAGATTGGTCAAATAAAAAAGACTAAGATCATAAGAAATTATTGGGACATCCAGTCTGACCAATGTATCACAAGTCATTATGTTTTCCTTTTTTAATTTTATATCAAGACCAGCAATTTTTCTGAAATTTATTTTTTAATGAGTAGCTTGCTTGCATCTGAACTAATCAAGATATTATAAATATCTTCTTATTTTCATAATTTAATTTTTCTCATTTGTGCAGTTTAAGCCTTCAACCATCTTGTTTCCTTCATTCTAGTAGAACATTATCCTTTTATTCTTTATTGTTTTCTCTGTTTATGAAATGTTACATCAAAAGTCAGTGTCTTGATAAAAAAATGTAGATCTGTATGAGTAAAAAATATCAGAGCATGAATCTGACCACAAGCATCCAGAAAAAGAGGTGTCTGGGAGATTTTAGCTTTACCCATTCTGTTGCTATTAACATAGTCTCTGGAAGGCTTTCAACTGAGCACAACTAATATTCTCTGATACAATGCCTGAGTAGAGTCTGAGGATTTAAGGCATCAACAGGGGGAACAATTCTAGTGCTCAGTCTGTATGGAGCTACCCTGTTTCTGAGGAGACAGTGTAATTGTATGATTCATGCCTTGCTGAGTGATATGGATTATAAATAACCTCCTTGAAATGCGCTTCTGTGGGTGTGAAATCAGTTTTTAAAAATGGGAAGGAAATATTATAATTGCGTTTAAAACATCTAGGAAAGTGAATTGGAAATGTTTTTATCAAAATAAAAGAAACACATTTTTCACCTTAGTTGCACTCAGCATATAATGAGATATTGTGTGGTTAATTTCTCCTCCATATGAAATATGATTTATAAGGATATGTGCAAACTATAGCACTTAAGTCTTGCTGACGGCCCAGCAGGACACCGCTGTTTAGAAACCAAGAAACAATATTAATAGCAAAGAATTCAGGAGAGAGAATGCTTTTGAATGAAGTCATGTTTAATGAGTATATGACAAAAAGGGGCTCCAGATGTAGCACACAGAAGAATTAAAGGGAGGAAAGTGAAAAAAAAAAAAAAAAAAAAAAAGGCATGACTACATGAAAATAAATTCTGGCAAAGAATGAAAGGGAGTATTTTTAGCCGCATAAATGCTAGCTCCAAACACAGGGCTAAATCTAAAAAGATTCCTACATCCACTCAATCTTGTTTTAAGCATTAGGATTAACTGTAGAAAATGAAAAAGTGTGGTAATAGAACTTAATGAAAATTCAGGAGCTCTCTTCTCTCAGGGAATCTTCCCTAACCACACAGTGATGCTACACAAAAACACTTGGAAAAGCTGAGGCAGTGAAAACGGACATAAAATTAAATTTACTGAGTTTCAAAGACTGAAGGTTATGGCACAGCTCAGTGGGGGTTTGTTTCCTGTATATGGTTGATAACAGAAGCCAGTTCAATTCTGCTTCAGCTACCTACTGTTTGTTAGCTGGAAGAAGTCCCTGAATTGTTGCCCCCAAAAAATTTCCATTTCAGAAGGAGAGTCCTCAGTTTTTAAGTTATTAGAGGTAAGTCTCTGATGGGGGATAGGAGGATGGAAAGACACTTCTCCTCTGTCATAAAAACAGAAACAATCTCCTTTATTTCTTTCTCAAACTATGCAGGATATTGGGGAAAAATATGTATGTAAACAGTACAGAGAAAGTTCTCATCTCTCAGGGAGTCTTCCCTAGCCATACAATGATGCTACACAAAAACACATGGGAAACCTGAGGCAGTGAAACGGACATAAAACTCTCAAGCTATGCAGGATATTTGGGATAAATATGTATGTGAACACTCTAGAGAAAGTTCTCAGAGAATGAATCCTGTAAAGCCAGCCACCTATGTGTTTGTTTTGATACAAACAAGTTTCTAGGAACAGGGAAGCTCATCAGAATCATAAAATCACAGAAAAGTATGGGTTGGAAGACACCTTTGGTGAAGTTTCAACCTCTGACAGGGATATCTTCCACTTAGACCACTATGATCAAAGTCCCATCCAACCTGACCTTGAACACTTCCAGGGATGGGGCATGCACAACTTCTCTGGGCAACCTGTTACAGTGCCTCACCATCCCCATCGTAACAATTTCTTATATCTAATCTAAACCTATTCTCTTTCTGTCTAAAACCGTTGCCCCTTGTCCTATCACTGCAGGCTTTAGTTAAACCTCTGTCTTTCCTACAAGCCCTCTTTAAGTATTGCTATGCCACAGAAAGGTCTTCAATGAATGCTCCCTAAAAGTGGATTACACCCCCGAGTGCTTAACTTTTACTACTACCATGCAAAGTAGTTTGTTTCACCATCTTGATATGGCTTTTTCCTTGATAATGGCTTTCTAAAATTGCCTTTTTTTTTTTTTTTTTTAATCTCGAGCTCTTGTTAATCCAAGAAACACTTGAAGAATAAAATGAGGAAAAAAATGTGGCCACTGAAGGAAAAATGGTGTCTTTGGTACTGACTATAATATTTTCACATACAACTCTACACTTCTAAAATATAAACATAATGGACAATTTCAGATGTCCTAAAAGGGCATATTTTTATGCTTTAATTTCAAGTCAAATGTTTTGCAAAGTCTGATGAGAATTTCACCTCTTTAATGTCAAGCCAGGGATGGGAGATAAAGTAAATTTAAAGGGTGCAGGCTTGCTAGGCTGAATGACCTTATCCTGTCCAAAAATCTTAAATTTCCGTATAAAATTGATCTTTTGTTTATAGAATTTCAGCAAAAAACACACTGGAAGACCTCCCAAAATTTCAGCATAGGTGACATTTCCATGAAAACAGCTGGCAGGTTTGGCAGTTAAATGACATCTGATGTAAACAGAAAAAAATGTAGATCCCTACTACAAAAATTATTATTCTTCGGTTTGAGTCTGTGAGACCTGTCCAGCTGTAAGTTTCCTCTTATTGAACTTGTTGACATGATTGACAGCAAAAGAAATATAGGTGTAGAAACTTTGAACAAAAAATAAAACAGAAAATAAAATTTAATTCACATCAAAACCATAAACATATGTATGTACAAACATATATGTATGTTTATATGTATGCATACACTTATATATGTGTTAAAGAAAATATCTTTCAGATATGTCTTTGGTAATGTACCTCATCATTAGCTATTGGAATGTGGCAGATTTCCATTAAGATCTAAACATTTTTTGCTCAATATTCCACTAAATTCTAAAAATATATCAACTCCTACTGTTTATTATCTATCCAGATTGTATGTAGCTAACTCACTTGAAATAAACATGCATATATATAAATCTATATAAATAAAATCCAAACCAAAATGTAACCCCCCCCCATAACTCTTAGATGTTTAGGATTTTTAAAATGTTTATTTTTTTAAATGATTGATCCACCTTGCATGTTGTTTTTTAACAAAGAAATCTCTAAAATAATAAGGACATATGCTGTTAACAACTTTGGACACTCAGTTCTTTATAAATTGTTCTTATAAATGTTTAGAAAGAAAAAATATCACAGATTGCCGAACACTTTTTACCATATTGTTTTCTTTTACAGATTTCTTTGGTTAAAAATTAGGTCAATAGTCAATCTGCTAATAATTTTACAGCATGTTTTGAAATATCAAAGATCCTTTGGATTAATTTCTTCTATTAAATTTTTTTAAATATTTACAAAATATTTTCTATTTTCCCCAAGAAAAGCAGCAGTCAGTTTTGAGGCTTGATATGTTTAAGATACATAGAAGCAATGTGACTTTGAACTTTATTATGGTGATTGGGAAGAGCAGAATATGAACTATGACACTCAGTCTGCCATTTCTATTTCCAGCCCTGTGAATTGCAATGATCTGAAAGTTATTATTGGGTCATATTTTGGCCAAACTCTTCCAGGACCATATTTTAAAGTATCTTCATAAATGTTTTAGATTATCGAGAGAGCTAGGAGATGGAATTTTTGATATTGTGAAAAAATAGGTGTAATACATGGAGTTTGATGACAATGTTACATTTCAGATTATATATCTGCACAAGTTTTCTATATCCCTATAGCTATAAATGATCTCTCTGTAAAAGTAGAAACTTAATTCAATTTGCAAATATAATAATTCATTTATTATCCTATAATTTCAGACCTAACCTAGTGTCATTTATAGGAATACATTTTTATTTCATTGCCCCCTGAAAAGTTGAATTAATATTGTCCTTAGCTGATATTCTTATGAAAATGATACAATTTCTTTTTAGCAAAATCTGCCCTTCAAAAGAAAAATTGAGTCCTAAAAAACTGTAAAAACTTCAGCTTCCTGAGTTTTATATAATAGCATTTTGTCCTCTGACTTGTATTTTTTATAGTAACTAATTAACAGGCAGATATCCTCTAAAAACTAAAGTTTCAAAATGCAATTTTCTATTACTGGTGGATAACAAACGAAAATGAAGCATGGTCACACTCCAAAACCTAGAGACAAATAAGCAGCACATACTTTATTTTGAGAGAATGACCTCGCTTAAAGACCTTATTTGTTCCCTTTCATGCATGGTTTTTTTCTTATGTGAGATCATAGACACCATTTCATGTAATGGAATATCAGCATTATTCTTCCTTGTAGTCAATGTTTCTTCCTTTCCACACTTCTTAAATACTTTGTGTATTTGTACACCCATCTCCTTCTTTCTGCGTCTTCCATGTGGGATGTCAGTAATGAAGTGTATAAGTAGGAATAGACAAAAAAGTAAAGTTCAGAAGATTTCTTGGGTATGAGTTTCAAATGGTCAGTAATGCCAGTCCTTAGAAAGCCAGACTCCAGCCTTTTCTACTGAGACCTGTGTTACAGGTAACTTGTCTGACTGTTGTCTGTGATGCCGTGAAGATTTTTTGCCTTTTCTTTTATATCCCTGTTATACCTTTTTACAACTTCTGTATTCTTAGTGCTCTTTGCCTACATTCTTGGACTCATTTGTTCAGCTAGGAGACTAAACATTTTAGAAGCTTCGTGGGTAGGAGTTAGTGGGCACCAGACCCCAAGGTCCTCTCCAGAACACATTCTGTAAACTAAAATAGAACCATCCAGGAGGAGGCTCCTTGGAGAGGAGGGGGCTCACTCGAGCCTCTCAGTGGGGAATTTTTGATAGATACGCTAATTAGTAAGACCTATAATGTTTTACCAGATCTTTTGTGGGGTGTGCATTGTGGTGTGCATTGAGGTGCATTCAACCTGGACATAGTGAACCTAAGGATCCTTAAAATAAATACCAAGGAGGTAAAATCCCTTTTTCCCTTTTAACCGTGTTTGACTCTTGATTTTAAGACCAGGAAAAGGCATCATCTGGACATGGCACGTGGTAGCAAACAGAAAACAAATGTTGAAAACTCGATGGAAGATATTACAACTAGTGAAAGGTCACATATATTCTCTCCCACATAGTTCTTACCCACAAAATTCGTAAATATATATCAATGAAAATTGGTGTTCCTCAGGGATTTGTGTAACAATGGAACCACTGTTATTTAATAACTTAATTAATGACATATATGAAGTGATCAAGTGCACCCTCAGCAAATTTGCAATGACTCCAAGCTGAGTGGTGCATTTGGCACAACCAAAGGATGGGACACTCTCCAGAGGGACTTGGACAAGTTCCAGAAGTGGGCACATGGGAATCTCATGAGGTTTAACACCACCAAGTGCAAGGTGCTGCACCTGGATCAGAGAAACCCTGGTATCAATAAAGGCTCGGGGATGAGCAGATCCAAAGCAGCCCTGCCAAGAAGAACTTGCGGGTGCTGGTGGATGAGAGGCTGGACATGACCTGGCAATGTGCCCTTGCACCCCAGAAAGCCAAGCTTATTCTGGGCTGCATCCAAAGCAGCGGGGCCAGCAGGACAAGGGAGGGGATTCTGCCCCTCTACTCTGCCTTTGTGAGACCCCACCTTCACTGCTGCATCCAGTTCTAGGGTCCCAGCACATAGACCTGTATTATCAAATCCAGAGAAGGGCCAGCAAGGTGGTTGAAGGTATGGAGCACCTCTCCTATGATGAAAGGCTGATTGGAAAAAAGAAGACTTTGGGGTGACAAAATTGCAGCATTTCAGTACTATAAGACAACCTACAAAATAGATGGAGAGGGACTTTTTACAAGAGCATGTAGTGACAGGACACAGGACAGGGGGAATGGCTACAAACTGAAAGAGAGTAGGTTTAGATTAGATACTAAGAAAAAATTCTTTACTGTGAGGGTAGTGAGGAATTGGAACAGGTTGCCCAGAGAAGTTGTGGATGTCCCATCCTTGGAAGTATTCAAGACTGGATTGGATGGAGCTCTGAGAAAGCTGATCTAGTGGGAGGTGTCTCTGCCCATGGTGGGGGGTTGGAACTAGATGGTCTTTAAGATCCCCTTCAACCCAGGCAATTCTATGATTCAATTATTCTATTATTAGTTCCTATGGAGAATTTTTTAAAAGAAAAATCCTTCTTTCTAGTCAATATTACTCAAAATAAAGATGATACATTACTTTTAGCATAATGAAGTGATTCTTTTGAAGAATGCCAAGAGGTTTTTAATAATAACACTAATGGAGGAAGTTGATTTGATTTCGTTCTTATTAAATCAGACTACTAGTCTCAGACTGAAATCTTTTAAGTACAATTTTCTAAAGCTATACGAAATTCTCTGTATACATTAGCAGAACTGCAAATAGGATATATTTCCATTCATCTGTTTTTGCAACTAATCCACCCAGTCCCAGTAGTCCTTTCTGAAAAAAGATTAAGAACAGCTGTATGATGGTGAGGTTACACAGAATTAAGGTAAGGAAAAATGGAAAGACCCAAAAAAACAGTAAGGAGAACCTTGGCTCTGACCCTATTCCTTCAGTGACAGAGAAAAATCCTGTAGGATTCCTGTGGGACCCTGTAACAATCCAGAATGGTTTCTTCTTTTATTCAGGTGGCCGTCTATGAGCAGAGTACTTACTATGCCTGGAAAGCATATTTTACATGGCCTGAAAATCAGTATCTGGTCACATTTTCCTATTGATACAGGCTCCTTTGTTAATTATACTTTTTGATTTTCTCCCTGTGGAAGTGAAATAAACTTAAATATTTCTTTTGTATCAAACATAGAAAACTGAACTACGGAACTGAAATCAAAGTAAGAAGAAACTACTCACTGGGTATAAAATATTTCATTTTTAAGAAAGTATCTGTTAGACTACTTGGCCAAGACTAAATTAAGAAATGCATTTCTTAATCATGTTCACTAAGCCCTATAAACAATGATAGAGAATGCTTAGCCAGGAACTAGTGGGATATATATTACATTTAATAGGCTAAAAAATTTTCCACTTAAAAATTATAGAATCCTTGACATTAAGGAAAGCTTTGCAGCAGGTCATATATATCAGTGTTCTGTGGGTCTTTGTAAAGCTACTTCAGAGAAAATAATAAGGACCCCTTTTATACAGGTCTAAATTCCTTGGAGGTAAGAAAACCAACATCTTAAGATAGAAGGATTCGTTCTGGTCTCCATCCTGCCTATTCTTCTTGGAGTGATATGTTAAGTAATGCTTCACTTCCCCCAAACACTCTGTTGCTATGTTATTGAATTATAATAGCTAAAAACTTATTTTTCAAGCCTGAGTGCAAAATAAATCTTAACAATTTTCTTATTTTATGGAAAGAAAAGTCAAAATGAATGAGTAGTGGATATGTGATTGTAGAAGGAAAAAAATCACCTTTACATAGACTAGGTTAGTTGAGACTGTAAAGAATTAGAGATGAGCTAGTAAAATGGGGATATGGATGTTTGAGAATGCACACAACATTGTAGTTTTGTTTTCATTTTTCTATTAGAAACAAAGATATTATGAAACACTATTTATGTGATTTGGAATTTATTGAGCAATTTAGTTGAGATTTTAACTATATTTTCCTTCATTCAAATTTATTCCTAAATTTTATTCATTAATTTACATATGAGGGCTTGAATTTCATTGAAACATAGCCAATGCCAAAATTGCTTTCATTGTTTTGTGTTGAGTCTTTCCTCTCTCACTGAATGCTACAGTGTTTATGGAATTTTTGCCTCATATTCCTACATAGAGACATTTTTTTCTGTTTCTGGGTTTTATAACTTTATTTTCTTGATATTAATATTTTACTGTGCATTCGGTTTTGCTGTTCAGGGTTTTTTTTTCTGAGTAGCTCTGTCTTTCTAAATATTTTTATGAAGAACTGTTCAACAATTTCAAACTACTTGTAGAAAAATTTTTTTATGTGCGTGAATGTTTTCTGAGGGGGCTAGTTTTTTCAAGCTTAACATTAAAATAAGGTTTTATATTAAAAGTAACTTCTCTGTTAACTCTCATAACACAAGATGATTTTTTTCCCCTCAGATTTTATTTTTCTTTGAAATTATGCTGCTTTAATTTTTTTTTTCTCTCTTTCAGATTCTCTAATGGTCTGCCTTTTGTAGCCACTCGTTAGACCTACTTTTATCTGATTTGTACTGCAATATATCACTGTATTACTAGACTCCAAGAATTTCTGTAATGAATCTTTCTCGAGTTCAATACCTGAACATGTAACATGGAAACATAGTGACAAAGGATGAAGAAAAGGCTGAAGTACTTACTGTGTTCTTTGCCTCAGTCTTTAACAATAAGGGCAGTTGTTCTCCAGGTGTTGATCCCACTGAGTTAGAAGAGAGGGACATGGAGCAGAATAAAACCCCCATAATCCAAGGGAAAATGGTCAGTGACAGGCAGTTTGCCAAAGACACCAAGTTGGGTGGGAATGTTGATCTTCTGGAGGGCAGGAAGGCTCTGCAGAGGGGTCTGGACAGGCTGGATTGATAGGCCAAGGCCAACAACATGAGGTTCAACAAGACCAAGGTCCTGCACTTGGGTTGCAACAATGTCCTGGAGCACTACAGGGTGGGAACAGAGAGGCTGGAAAGCTGCCTGGTGGAAAAGGACCTGGGGGTGCTGGTCAACAGCCGCTGAACATGAACCAGTGTGTACCAGTGTTGCCAAGAAGGCCAGTGGCTCCTGGCCTGTATCAACAACAGTGTGGCCAGCAGGACTGGGGAAGTTTTAGTCCCTCCGTACTTGGCACTGGTGAGGCTGCACCTCAAATCCTGTGTTCACTTCTGGGCCCCTCAATACTTGAAAGTCATTGAGGTGCTGGAGTGTGTTCAGAGAAAGGCAACAAAGCTGGTGAAGGGTCTAGAGGGTAAGTTCTATGAGGAGTGGCTGAGGAATCTGGAGTTATTTAGCCTGGAGACGAGGCATCTCAGAGAAAACCTTATCACTATCTCTCTACAGATAACCTGAAAGGAGGTTGCAGCAAGCTGGGGGTCAGTCTCATCTCCCAAGTAACAAGCAACAGGACAAGAGGTAATGGCTTCAATGGCTTTGCACCAGAGCTTTGGATATTAGGAAAAATTTCATCACTGAAAGGGCTGTCAAACACTGGAACAGGCTGCCCAGGGAAGTGGTTGAGTCACCTCCCTAAAGGCATTTAAAAGACATGTAGACATGGCCTTTAGAGTTGTGGTTTATTGGTGGACTTGATGTTGCTGGGTTAAAGGTTGAACTTAACGATCTTAAAGATCTTTTCTGACCTAAATGATTCTATAATTTTGAACATTTGTTAGTACGATAGCTATGAATATTATTAGCCTGGAGTAAGTAATGAGAAAATGATAAAATCTTCTAGCTTAATGTTATGTGCTATGAAAAGTAACTAGAAAGAGAAGGAGAAGTATATTTACTTCTGTGTAAAGATTAAAAGAACTAAGTTTAAGAGGTAGATGATGACAAAGTAGGTTATGACATTCTACAAATATTTGAAGGCTGTTATGATGTATAGAGACTGACTATTTAGTGGAATAGTGAAATAACCAATAAAAAAGAAAAGAACCTTTGTATTTAATATCAGGGAACACTTGGCAGTAGGGAGTTCGTGATGTCTTATGGACACCTTTACAGGTAGATTTTGAACAGAGTTAGAAAATATCCAGTAGGTAAAAATCTGAATGGCTAATTTATAAATATTTTCTGTCTCTCTTTTGTAATCCCCTTTAATTTTTATTTGATTAATAGGGTAAAGTCTGGAACATCCTTCTAAAGTCAATGGTTGGGATCATATATGCCAATACTTGAAAGTACTTGGGTACATGTTAGAAGGTTCTGGTATTATGTCTGATGCTAATGCAGCTGTGTTAATTGAATCCTCATCATCCTTTCGTGCTTTTCTCTGTGCATCCCATAAGAATTCTGTAAGCTGTCAGCCAGATATGTGTATTACTAGGGATATGAAAGATAACCAAGAGCTGAAGCGGTTCAAATTCCAAAGGAATGCTCATGCGAATCAGTAATTGTTTAGTTCTCATCTGGGTAGTAAAACATTGTATTTAGAAAGACCAACATAACATGTGTGACACAGACAAATCTGGGTCTTTGGCACATCTGGAGTGAAAAGCGCCACTAAGTAATTGTCTGTGATGTAGTAATCCCTTATTTATTTTATTCCTATTGTTTATTGACATATCTCATCTCTCCTGGATACAATGACAAAAGGGTCCATTGCAGCAATAAGAAGAGCCTTATACAGAGAAAAAGTATTTTCTCAAATACAAATTGCAGCTTAGGGAAGAAATGGAAAATTGAAAAGGAGTTAGGAGATCTTCTCCAATATCAGAAAACTGTTGGAACCCTGGGTTTAGAAAATTTAGGTTTATGGGATATATGTAACAATATGGAGGATTTTGGGTGTGGATTTGTTCTTTTCTCCTTCCTTCTTCACAAATGTGGGTGTTCTGGTATTGGGTCAAAAAACCCTCAGTGTGGATCAGGAATAGTTAGTTATTGGATTATAAATAAAAACAAATTAGTTGACATTCCATAATTGGGTAATTTGGACCTTAAAAGGCCTTGGAAGTTAGAACTCATGGCCATTTTCACCTTGTTAACTTAGAGGCACACTCTGTGCAGCTGTATCATAGATAAGATATAATAAACATCTAAGTCTGAAGATAAACTCTGGGTCTCCTGTATTTTAGTTCGAACTCTGAGTAAAAGAACTCTCGAAACAGAGGCAAAGCAGAAAAGAAACGATAAAAGAGAAAATTAGTAACTGGTAATCCTGTGTGAGGACTCAGAGTTTGGAAAGGGAGAAAATTAATAGAAAACCATGATATACAAGAACCAGAACTTTTGCCTTAACTGGAGAAAACATAGGTTTGTTTCATTGTGTTAATTTCTAATTCAGTTTTCTGCTTCCTCAATATAAAAAAATAAATGCTAACCAGATCCTGAAGAATGCTATAACAACGTATTCTAACAAATTCCTTCTCTACTCTATAGCTTCTAAAACTCTGATTTCTTCTATTTAAATCTAGTCTATGCTATCTTGTCGATTTAAATTTTTGTGTTCACAGGAGTTTTGGGGTTTTTTTGTTTTGTTTAAAAAAAAGTTATAACATTTTTAAAATTCAGCATTCTTTGAGCACAAAGTTGTACTGGGTGAACTTCAGAGATCCCTTCCAATATTTTATATGATGCATTTTGTGAAAAAAGCTGTCAGGAGGCTAGAGATGGTTGTTTTCACATCAAAACTCAAGGGGGTGTTTTGGGGGCCCAGACACTGTCAGAGCTCAGAGATAAGGCCAGGATAATGGGTTCTGAAGGTAGAGAAGAACCAGACAGATATGGTGTGTGTAGAAAACAGTGGTTTATCAACATGGAGAGTGTTATTCTGAGGTGTCTTTAAATAGTAGGTGATGAACATCAGGGTCATTATATATATACAAGGTTGAGGACTGGCCCTCCAACTTTTCCAGAGTGATAGAAAAGGTTAGTTATGATCCTTTTTGTGTGAGAGCTCAGACAGAAGCTTTGGCACATCTTGAAACAGTGGCCAGTACTTATCAGCTCTGTATGCAAATTCAGACAGTTGTTAGAAAACTGCATCCATTGTGGGAAGCCTACTAAGATGAAATTGGAAATGATCCATGCACCACTTGGTAGGGTCTTTGTGTGTAGTTTCAATTCTAGGACACAAGTGTTATCAACTTGTTTCAGTTTTTGGGTCAAGTGTTTATGAATGTCCAAATTTATTTATTGTTCTTATATGAGTTTAAAGCAGGCAGTTTTGTTTTGGTTTGGTTTGTTGATTTGTTGTGGGTTTCTTTTTCTTTTTTTAAAATTAAATATGCTAGGAGAATAAGAGCATTCTATCTCAGAGATTTGAATTTCTAGTGACTTGGACTTCCACGTTCAGATTTCTTGATTTCTTTTAAGAGTTAAAAATTAGATCCAAACAAAAGGACACTATGGCACATCTCATTTTACCAGTTTGTTTTGTTCCTAATGCATGTGGAAACAATACTTTTATTACTAAAAAATCACAACCCAAATTGTTCTTATTACCTGCAACAAACTCTCAAACTTCTCTGTCACACGATGAATACAGAATCATGCAGAAACACATTAGCACAAGAATTCAGGATGGTGTTAGGTTAGCTAGCCTTATTCTTTAACTTTAGGTGTGGATATTTAGCCAAACACAAAATCATATCCATTTAACTATGTTGTGTCTTGTTCTGTGTGAACCAGTGTTGCTACAGTTCATTTATATTCCTTGTGATGTATGGCATGTTATGGAAATAGCTGTAGGAGTTAAGAATACTAAATACCCTGTTTTGTAGGGTAAAATTCCTGCAGTGTTGAAGGTCTGACTG
Source organism: Corvus brachyrhynchos (assembly GCF_000691975.1). Taxonomy (NCBI): domain Eukaryota; kingdom Metazoa; phylum Chordata; class Aves; order Passeriformes; family Corvidae; genus Corvus; species Corvus brachyrhynchos. The sequence goes on along the minus strand of NW_008239080.1, from coordinate 3,039,672 downwards.
ACATGTAATAGTGACTAGATGCTGTTTCTACTACATTAATCAATTACCAACTAAAGAATAAATCTCTCACTGCCTCTGATCAGGAATTCACCCTGGACCTGATATATAATGCTAACTAAAGGTCTTCCACAGAAGTTACTCCTTGACAAAGTTTCTTCCCCTCACCCCAAACCATCTACCCCCTTATTACAACAGAATTTTCTGAAGGAAAATCGTTACAGTACATTTCATAGGACTAGAAAGTAAAAAAGAAAGTTTCTGGTAAAATCTTCTCTGAAGAATTCATTCCTGTATGTTGTTGAAAACTGTTAAGGAAACCATGTAAAAAGAATTTAGGGTTCAGGGAGAAAAGCAGGACAGTAGTAATGAGAATATTTTCCAGCTGCCATGCAGAAAGAGATACTGAACTATATAAAGATGAAGAAGTTAGCAAACATTTCTCACTATTGATGTTTTTATTGCTCATTTAAGCTTGCTTACAAAATCCTACGAACTTTCAGTTTTTCCATGCTTTTTCTATGTTCTCAATCCCTGTGTGATTCTTAAAAAACTTTAAAATATATGCAAATTTTATTAGATATATTATGAAGAAAAAAGCATTGAATACTTCTGATGCAATCTTTTGTGAGAGCACACAGTCATCCCTGGATGTTCCTTTCAATCAAAACAGAAGGCAAGCAAAACATTTTTGTGTCCTGATTCTTTCTTTTCATGTCTTTCAAGAATTCACAAATCTGTCTCATTAGCTTGTGCCTTGGTTTCCAACTATGATCTTAAAACAGTTTTTAAAGGAAGGTAAACTTTACACTTAACAGTTTTGAAGCAACATATTCTGTGTAAACACCACTTACATACAGTTTTTTACTAAGAATAATAATAAGGGCTAAGTCGGCTTTCCATTAAATTATGTGGGGATAATATGAGTGAAGTTAACAAGAATTAGATCAGGTTGCCTACTACTCACTGCAGGCAACCCTCTGACAGTTTAGTGGAAGATATTTCATGAACTTCAAGACCTTGTGGTTCCAAGGACTGCATTACCTTTCCCCTTTTAGTTACAATATTTTTTATTCACCATATTCTTAGATCTGATACAAATAATGGAGTCTGAATATTTGGAACTACCCAATTAGCTCTGATATATAACTGATGGATCTTGCTTCTTGTTCTTAAGTTCTACATTATTTTATTTTCATATAATTAATTCATTTCACCTATGAATCCATCTTGAGCTAAATTTCTCATATCTGTTCTGAACACAGACTTCAGTGACAATTCTGTAACCTTTATGATATCCAATACCATTAATTTCTAACCTTAGTTTGTCTTATTTAAGTCTTTTCTTTCATAGTATAATGAACTCACATATAAACTCTACATAGAGTTACAAAGACAATTTATTTGCTGAGTCTAGTGTCATTAACTATATTAACATATTTTATTCTGGGAAGCAGTCAGCACATACTTACAGAGTTCCTGATGTCATATGAAGAGCTTTTAATGACAATTCCAAACAAGACCCTTCATAGAAGTGTATGCCGACATTTGGCTTGTATCCCAGCAAACTAAAAGTCAGAGTACTGAGGGGTGAAATACAGAGCTGGATATATCAACTACTTTTATATTTGTGTTCCCATTGTGAGTGGCTGTTTGTTTTATCTTAACACAAAGATAGTATTCTTTGAAAGGAGATAGGTCATTTGCTTGCCAGTAAAAAAATCTATTTTATTTTCTTAGGCTAAACCTACTTAACAGTCATTGTTACCAAATATAAAGAGAAGACAAATATAAAGTACTCTATTTTTTTAACAACTATTAATATTTGAGGAAAATAGCAACACTCAAACGTGTCAATAACAGTTTCTTGCCAGAGTTACCCAAGAACCATTGAAATGCCTAACTTAAATGGGCTGTTTTGGGGTACAAATCATGACTTACACTTCAGCCTAACTTTGGAAGTTAAAACATTTCTCCACTTAGTCAATGTAATTTTGGTAGAAAGAGTTTCCTAGATAACCCTGTCTGGGCTTGGTTTTTCATATTTTCTGGTGACAATGAATTTTCTGGTGACAATGAATTCTCTATTCTATAATCAATTTCATTAAATGTATATGCATATATATATACATATATATGCACACACACATACATGCTAGAGTAGAGGGATTTATTATGCATTATTGTTTCTTGGGAATTACATCAAGTTTGCAAATAGAAAATATGATAAAGAAAGCATGTTTCTTCTAAAGGCTGGGATAATCACATGGGAGGAGATTCTGCCACCTGTTTCCAGATCTGCCTAGATATTTTATAATACATAGTCATGGGAGACGAATCAGAGAGCAGGACTGATTTAAGCTTGTTTTCTGGATATTACAAACTTGGATGATTAAATTAAACACTAAGTATTTTCTAGGGGTAGTGGAGAAAAGGACCTTCATTAAAATTTAATCCAAAGATAATTGTGTGTATTGGGTTTGTGTAGAAATTTTTTAGTAGCAGCAGGAAGCTACAGGGAGGGGTGGCTTTTGTGAGAAGCTGGTAGAAACTTCCCCTACATCTGATAGAGCCAATGCCAGCTGGCTTCAAGATTGATTTGACACTGGCCAAGGCTGAGTCCATCAGGGACAGTGGTGGTGCCTCTGGGACAATACCGTTAGGAAGAGGGAAAAAAACCCACAATAATTAGGCAACTGTAGTTGAAAAGAGGAGTGAGGATACATGAGCGCAACAGGAGAGAAAAAAAAAGGTTGCTATTTAATGTCTGTTGGTTGAAGTAATGGTGGCAGCCTTGATCAGGGGAGGGGGTGGGGGAAGCCCATGAAACACAAAGTTCAATGGGTTAATATATGCTCCGGCTCTTGTGGGAACACCCACATACTTCCCCTGAGGATGAGAGTTTTACACAGTGTTATGCAACACTGTGGATCACACACAATTCTTTGGTGGAAGGCCCCAGAAATTTGTCTGGTTTATGACACCTTCTAGGACATGACCATTGTCATGACGGAGTAGTTGAACCAGTTATGGCCCATCACAAGGGATGAACACCTTCAGGTTGACATGTGAATGTCCTGTTACTTTCCCTGGGGAAGGGGGGAGTTTTGCACCTGAGCCAATTGCGTAAGGGAGGACATTGTCACAGTAAAAAACATTACTCCGCCCCTGCAGGATCTGCTTCTTATCAGCCTTCTCATCCATCTGACTCAAAACCCAGCTTGTTACTAAACAAAATTTAGTTTATTGTGGTCATCCTCTGGTGGTGGGTGTGCAGCCCTTCTGCACCTGGGCTGTTCTTATGCAGATAAAAGGTCATACACCTATCATACACCATCATACACCTAAAAACTCTCCTCCCCTGCTTTGGTTGGAGGGTGCAAACCTGGCCTCAGCAAAGCACCTGCTGCTTTTGCAAATGGCGGATTGTTTGAGACATTAACCTTTCATATTTCAGTCTCTCACACGTGGTGAGGCAGCTGAGCCCCTGCAGCTCATGGAGGTCCATGCTGGAGCAGAGATCCACCTGCAGCCCACGGATGACCCCACACCAGAGCAGACAGATGCCTGAAGGAGGCTGTGACTCTGTGAGAAAGCTGCACTGGAACAGGCTCTTGGCAGGACCTGTGGACCTGAGGAGAGCAGCGCCCGCACTGAAGCAGGTTTGCTGGAAGGACCTGTGACCCCACAGGGGGCCCATGCTGGAGCAATCTCTTCCTGAAGGACTGAACCCTGTGGAAAGCACCCATGCTGGAGCAGTTTGTGAAGAACTGCAGCCCATGGGAAAAACCCACATTGGAGAAGTTCATGGAGGATTATCTCCCGGGAAAGAGACCCTACAGGGGGGCAGGGGAAGAGTGTGAGGAGCCCTCCCTCTAAGGAGGAGGGAGTGGCAGAGATGACATATGAAGAACAGATGCCAACCCCTGTCCCCCTGCACTGCTGGGTGGGTAGTAGGTAGAGAAAACTTGTGAGTAAATTTAAGGCCAAGAACTAGGCAGGAGTGGGGGGAAGGTGTTTTAATTCTTAATTTCATTTTGCATTATTCTACTCTAGTTTGATAATAAATTCAATCAATATTTTTCCCATTTTTCCTGTGACAGTACCTGGTGAGTGATCTCTCCCTGCTGTTATCCAAAAGGGAAATATTACCTGTTATGTGCACTTGATTAAGAATTGTAGTTCTAAGATTGATGCAACCACTTCTTTCAGTTGGCCACTTAATGATTGGCAAGGGTGGTCTATATAAGTTGGCAATTTAAAAAATCTTTGCTAGGTCAAGGATGTACATTTAATGCTATTTTACTAGGACGAAGAATGAGATTTCATGTCTGTGCATTTTATTGTTACAAAACCTGAGCTGGGCCTATGTTGAAGGGGTATTTTGGTATTCAAACTTAGAGGAATACTGTGCTCATTTCTTCAATTTTTGATCTTCTTTTTTTTTTTTTAATGCCAGTTGCCTAACTAAATAATTAAATGAAGACAACTGAAGACATTATGGTCTCAAGAGAAAGGAATTTCATAAGAAGATGTGCCGTCTTCCTTATTTCCTCTCTTCTGGATGGCAAGAAAACTACCAAACCCAGTGTTAAACTGAATTTTCATAAAGGTGAGGATCCCCTTTCTATGATCTCTAAGCAATGAATCATACGTCTACTGCTTTACTTCTATTTTTGGTTAGGTGGTGAATCATAAAATTTTATTCTGCTACCTTTCATAACTGTGTTGAAGCTGTTCCTTCCTTCCCGGACTTTCAGTCAAGATGGTGCGTGTTCTACTAATACCAATAATCATTTAATTTAATTCTACTGAGTTACTGCTCCTTCCTTAGATTTCAGACAAGCTGTTTGTCATGGTTTGACACTGGCCAAATGTCAGGCACCCACGAAAGCCATTCACTCACCCTCCCCTGTTACAGCTGGGCAGAGGAGAGAAAGGGTTAATGAGTTGAGATAAGGACACCATGAGAAAACACTTAAAGGGCAAAACAGGCTTAACTTAGAAGTACGAAGTGAATTTATTGCTAATAAATGCAGAGGAGGATAATGAGGAGGAAAATAAGCTCTTAAAAACAGCTTTTCTTCCCCCAACCGCTCCCTCCTTCCCACTGACAGCACAGGGAGACAGGGCACGGGGGTTTTGGTCAGTTCATCACCCAAGGTTTTCTTCCCCTGAGCAAGAAGAGAAGCCGTTTGCCTGCGAGACCATGGGGTCCCTCCCACAGGAGACAGTTCTCTGTAAACTTCTCCAGCCTCGTTCCAATCTCATGAGCAGCAGTCCTCCCAAAACTGCTGTGCCGGGGCTCTCTCTTTCCACAGGGTGCAGTCCTCCAAGGACAGGCTGCTCCAGCCTGGAAGCAGGGGCCCCCCCTCTCTACCCGGTCTCCTACTCGAACACAGCCTCCTCCAGGCATCCACCCACTCTGGCACGGGCACCTCTACCATGGGCTGTGGATGGATCTCTGCATCCCCCATGGACCCACGGGCTGCAGGGGCACAGCTGCTTCACCATGGTCTGCACCACAGCCTGCAGAGGCATCTCGGCTCCGGTGCCTGGAACACTCCTCCCCATCCTTCTTCACTGACTGTCTCCATGTTGCTTCCCTCATGTGTTCTCACATCTTCCTCTTCTCTAGATGGAATTAAACAGCGCCATGACTTTTGTTTTGATTTCCTCTTAAATATGTTGTCACAGAGGGGTTACCATGGTCTCTAATTGGCCCAGAGGCATGTTCATCTTCAGAGCCATCATGGGTTTGCTCGGCTGGACATGGTGGAAGCTTCTAGAAGCTTCTCACAGAAGCCACTTCTGTGGCCCCTCCATTACCAAAAACCAGGCCATGCAAAACCAACACAATGTTCTAGATTCCTTTTCCTTGTATTAGAAGCAGAATCTTAGTTTATTAAGAATTTTCAAAACATCATTGTCTCTTTTCACACTTGGAACATTGAGAATAACATTTTTTCATTAATTCTGAGATTAATTCTGTTACAAATTCATGCAGCTCTATTTTGTAGATTATGTAGACATTTTAAAACATTTTTACAGCTATTATAAACATTTTAGAAATGCTAACATTTTGAATATGAATATACTGTTTAATGTTTTGCAAGTAGCAGAACCAGAGATCAAAAAACAGGCTTGTGAAGTACAACTGAAGCGTAAGAATCTCAAAATTATTATTCATCAGTGGGATTCCTGTGTTGGAATATTGATCTATGAGATGTAAAAGTGATTATTACAAAATTAGTCCATATTCTTGCGACTATTCTCTGAATGTTGCGCTCAGCAAAACTGATGCTGATTGTGTGCACAATGTCAGGCAACAAGCTCTCCATGAGCCAGCAGTGCCCTTGTGGCCAAGAAGGACAATGGGATCCTGAGCTGCATTAGAAAGAGCATTGCCAGCAGGTTGAGGGAGGTGATCCTGCCCCTCTACTCAGCACTGGTAAGGCCACATCTGGAGTGCTGTGTCCAGTTCTGGGCTCCTCAGTACAAAGCAACACAGAGCTCCTGGAACGGGTCCACTGGAGGGCAACAAAGATGATTAAGGAATTGGAGCATCTCTCTTACAAGGATAGGCTAAGGTAGCTGGGCCTGTTCTGCCTTGAGAAGAGGCAACTGAGAGGGGACCTCGTCAATTTGTATGAGTATCTATTGGGAGGGTGTCAGAAGGCCCTTCTTGATGGTGCTAAGCAGTAGGACAAGAGGCAATGGGCAGAAACTGATGCACAGGAAGTTCCACCTGAAGATGAAGAAGAACATATTTACTGTGTAAAGATGAGCACTGGAACAGATTTCCCAGAGACGTTGTGGAGTCTCCCTCACTGGAGATACTCAAGAACCATCTGTACACAGTCCTGTTCCGTGTGCTTTAGTATGATCCTGTTTGAGAAGCAAGGTTGGACCAGATTACCCACTGTTGTCCCTTCCAACTTTACTCGTTATGTAATTCTGAAACCTGAACATCTAGTTCTACATCAAGCAATCAGAATTAATCTTTATTCCTTCAAACTGTCAGGAATATGTCTATATTCATTCCTCACCGCAAAGGTTTTCATGGCTCAACAGGTTACGCTTTACTTTCTTTTTAGCTAGAAACATTGGGTGATGACTTGATTTGACATAGGGCTATCCCTTAAACCAGAAATAAAAAGCCATGTGACTGAACTGTAATAAATCAAGAAAAAAAAAGTATGTTTCTTCTTGTTTTTCTACCAAGCAGATAGGTTTAAGGCAAATCTCAGGGGTGTTATTGAAGAAGTTAATCAAATAGATTTAAAGAATTGGATTTTAAACAGCTTCATCAAGTTCTGTTTCTTTAGTATTTTTATATATGTCTGCTTTTAAAGATATCCTACTGTACAGCAACACAAACCTTAATACATATGCAAGTGTGTTGAAGTGTGTGTAGGTGTATGAATATGCACAATATCCGTTGATTTCACAGTAAGTGCCAACTGCAAATGCCTTACGGCTTTTTGTACTAGATTTTGCCTTTCCATTTTTATTTAATTTTTTAGAAATATGGTTTCCTTCTCTTGCCTTTTCCTCTAGGCTATTGTTTACCCCAATGGAAAAATTCCTTATAACCAGGATTTGTATCTTAAACATAAATACTGACAACTTGCCTATAGCTATATTGCCTATAGAAGCAATTACAGAATGACTGGATTGCACATGAGCAGACCAGAATCAACTTTTTACTGCAAATGTCTTCTAAATAGAAATACATTACCATTAGAAAATGTTGGTTTTGGCTGCAAAGTTAAAGGCAGAGCATCAACAAATCTAAAATGCTTTCAGCCCTGAGGGAAGAAAATATTCCATTTCATGAAATAAGTGTGGAAGTATAAAAAAGCAGCTCATAAAAATCACTGACTAACCATGTCTCTTTTCCCATATCTAGCAACCTCCCCCACTCTCCCCTTCCCTCCAAACAGAAACAATTATTTCCATCTATTTTTTCTACTTTGAGAAAGCATTTTCTTAACCCATTGTATTTTTTTCCTCAAAAACTGTTGGTACTGTGCTAGTTTTCTTCAAAATTGCTTAAAACAAAATCTTGTTTCTACTGTACCTTTTTACACTCCTTTTGTGCCAAAGCTTTCCCTTATGCCTTTGTAAGAAAAAAAACAAATTAGATGACTTACTTTCATCATACTACAAGCGTAGCAATGATTAATATTATAGAGAAAATGCTTCAAAGGACAAGTCTTTTCTTGAAGATACTGCAAAGTCAGATCTCTCATCATTCCAAGGATTCCCACCTCTGCCCCACTGACTTAGGAGATGCTATTTGGGCTGGTGAAAAGTTATAACTAAAGAAATAAAACTTTTAAAATTATTAAATTTTATTACATATGTACATCTAGTAATACTTCTGTTTAAGATAGATAAATTATCCTTGTATTTATAGATACATGTATTATTTTTAATCTCTATTTTATTTTAAATTAACTTTATATGACTGCCAAAATAGACAACTTTGCTTATACACAACCTGAATAATTTAAATTCACTACTGTGCAGAAATTGTTTATATATGTATAAAATTGTTGTAGGAGTGTGTTGGGGTCCCTCCCCCGCCGTGTAGCCCTGGGAGAGGGGCCCTGAGGGCACAGACACGGGGCTTCCCTGCCCCTGCTCAGCCTCGTTCCCATTGGTTGGTTTGTGTTCCCTGCGCGGGCAGAAGGACCCTCGGGTCCCGTGACTGGGACAGTTCCTCGGGCGGGACCCCGCGCTACGGCATATATATTTCCTTTCCACGGGACTCCTGGTTTGATATATGCGTGTTGCAGTATCCCCACTGCAACAGGAGTGGACCTTTGAACTAGATTGAACTGGCAAACATGCTTTTTCTATTTAAGTAATTTCTATTTAAGTAATTTCTCTATTAAGTAGCTTGATTTCTCCTACTAACACCTGTATATGTTCAAATATGTGCATCTGTTTCTGGTTAGATGAACAAGTAGAGAGAAAAAGAGAATTTATAAATTACTTTGGGGAGGAAACTGCAACAGAAAAACATTAGATTCAACCATCTGTTTGATCTATACCTGAGTGGCAAGGAAATTAATTTATTAATAATAAAGCCAGCAAGTGCTTGGTAGTTGAGATTTTATTTTTCGCCATTACTTTAGATAAATTCCTTAAATCAAGTAGATCAAGCATAAAGCTATAATTAAAATATTTTTGATAATAACAACCCATGTAGATTAGATTAGATCTTGTCAGTCAGCTCTAAACAGAAGTCGCATGCCTGCATTATAAAGAACCTTCCTGTGAGTCCAAGAATTCAGCTTTCCAAAACAAAATGAGAAACAAAACCCTTTTAAAGAAAGATGAAATCCTAAAGGATTTCCTGCTTTTTTAATAATTTCTGACTTCTTAAACATTTATACCCTTCAGTTCAGATCTGTGTCTCTAATTTATAATTAATATGTATAACAGATCTAAAAAAACATCCCAAAACAAATGAAGCACCTTGGGCTTTTTTTTTTTTCTGTATTTCACTGAGTCCGTTTTCAATGACTCAGAGAGAGAAGTCAGTGTTCTTTAAGTTTCCCTCTGTTAATGCCACTTTTGACTTTATGCTTAATTATTTAAATATAGAGAGCTTAATTTATGGTTACTTTGGATACTACTCAAAGCTCCCTGAAAAGATTGTTTGCACAATATTTAAAATCTTCATTAATTCCCAATGAATTAAAAACTTTGTTTCATTACAGAAAGTATAAGATCAAGACAGAGATCAAATTGTCACTTTAAACAATCCTGGATTTGACCGAGCTTGTTGGTGATATCAACTAAAAGTTAAAGAAAAGTGAATTTCCCAATCTAAATAATATGGACTTCAAACTTTAAAACAACAGCATATGCAACAATCTGCTACCACAGATAGAACTTAAAATCCTATCCCTTTCATAGTTAATTGACATTCTTATACAGCATTCAATGCAGCAGAATGCCATCTTTCTGCTGGCTTCTTGATATCCTCTCAAATAATAAAACCACAAGTGATTGGTATCAATACTCTGAGCATCACAGCATTTCAGCATTTGGCATCAGCGAAAAAATTTTTTCCCTGTGTTAAATATATTATTAGTATAATACTTCCTAGAGCAACCCTGCCTGGAAATGAGCGTGGGACTGAAAGAAAAGCAACCACTGATGTATCAAAAAAACTGTCCACTAATAAATATGACACCTGGAGGTGTGTTTTAATTACTTTTATTTGACTAATTAGAATTAATGGTTCAAAGCAGTTACCTCATTACATTTTACTCAGAAATTTTGAGAGGCCCACAACACAGAGCTGGTTCCCTGAATACATCCCACTGACACCCCAAAATGCTGCTGTCTTAAAAATTTCCTTTTCCCCCTACTGCAGCATTTATAAACACATGGGGTTTCTAGAAATTATGTTTAACTGCCCTCAATAGTGTGTTGGAAGGTAGGATGCTGTCATACTCAGATGATAGATAAGGGCTTGTATCTCTTTGGACATTAGAGAAAATTAATCTTTGGCCTGAACTATCTTCAATTTAGCTAAATTAGTCTTTTCCTGACTTAGTTACAACTACTGAGGCATTTCTTAAAGGGGACATCATATCTACCTTGTGTTTGATGGGAAAGTTTAAATACAAACAAGACCATGGACTGTCTAATGTTGTAAAAACTGAAGTCTTCCAAGCATATAAGGATACAAAGTTTTGGAAAAAGTAAATGACATCTATTTATCTCAGGAGCTTTCAGGAATAGGTGGCAACTTTGCTGTGGCTGTGAGGAGCTACAGTTTGACTTTAGTTATCAAAGTTGAGGCATTCTTTTGTGGTTAAAGCTGTGGTTGCAATGGTTTGTTAACTGACCAATATTTAAATAAAATACCAGAAATATCAGCTTTATAAGAACTATACTTATTTTAATATCTGATTTGTAGCCTTTCATAGATCTGCTATCCAAAACAAAGACTTCATGCAGCTTACAACATTTTTTTAAAGTCCATTGGAACATGTAGTCATGCCTAAATCAAGATGTATTTCCCCATGTTGTCTTCAAAAAAAAAAGATTATATCAAGTTTCTCACAACAAAAAGAATGTCACGTATTTTCCAGGAAAACAGAAGAGTGTCTCAAGCCTAAGATAATTTTTTTTTTTTTTAACGCACAGTACATTACAAATGACCAGTCAGTTATTTTTCAGTCACTACCAAAAAAAATCAAATTATCATATCTTACTTGCCATTGTACCTTGAGGAAAGGCAGGATTTGATTTCAGATCTCAGAGATGCTACTGGAAGAGAAAATACCAATAATCCATCCTGAGCCTTAAGTGTTAATTTTGAGAGAGTAATTTTTACCACTCTCTCAATAATGAGTGGGTTTGGCCTAGAGGCACCTTAAACTGATCATAATTTAACATGAACTTTGGATTTGGGCACATTATCATCTATGATTTCTTTACTAAAATTTGCTGTAGACAGGATATAAAGGAAAAAAGAAAGATTTAATGTCATTGAATAAAAAGCAGGCTGCATTAGTCTTTGACATTGTATTCCAAAGTCTTACTCAGTGCTCAGAATGTGGAACTTGCAACAAACAGTGAGTTCCACAACTCTGATATAAACTAGTAGCATTCATAAATTTATATATGATCATCTATGTACTAAACAGATTTATGGTTTTTCCCAAGTAGTACAAATATAAATTTTCATATAGACTTGATGCATATATACAAGACTTTTTCTTTAGCGATAAACTGCATGGGCAAATTAAAAAAGGCTTACATTTTCAGTTTATTTGTTGTTACTTAATCATTTACATATGCTCCTGTGTGAGTAAATTTTATTTCATTACATGTGTCAGATAAATGTTGACTACATTTCTTTTAAATAAAAAATTGTTGTGAATCTTGGATAATAATAATAATGATAATATTTAGAAATTAGCTTTAAACTACAGTTTTTGATAACAGCATTTAAGTAAATAAGCATATATTTGGTAACAAAAAGAATAATTTTAAAGGGAGATGTTCACCCAGAGAACCTAATCAGATAAATGATTTTTCATGTTTATAAGCTGAAAGCAGAATTCGAGTTTGCTGTGAAATAATCTACCAGTACTTGTATTAAATTGCAAAATTCCCATCTCTGAAAATTATTGTAGATCTATTTTCTGGGGAAAAAAAAAAGGCATTAGAGGAAAATAAATTGCACTGAATAAAATATTAAAGCCCGAATTAATCCCTAGTTCAGGTTCACTGCCTGTGGAAGGAGTGTGCAGTGTTACTGACTGCATCAGAGCAACTCTTATCTCAGTAACAAAATGGATTGCAAACATTTTCCATTTCAGTGTTTTAATGCAAATTATTGACCAGTCTTGCTTCTCTTGTGGCCTAAAATGCTCATACAGGAAACTTCTTTTTTGCTACCCATGTTGATTTTTTCTGAAACTGCTGAAATTTTTCTACATAAAAGTTGACCAAAAATTTTCTGACAGACCAGAAGCTTCTTATTCTCATCCTGAACAACAGGAAGACAGAAAGTAAGTTTGGTTTTCGAAAGGGCTGAATGATTTTTGATCGATGCCCCAGTGATTCTCAACGGATTTTGGCTCTTAAGTCTCTAGAAGATGTGAGTATTGTGCAGAGATGTTAGCTTGCATTGACCTCAATTGAACCAACTCTGGGACTGTAAGGAGCATAGCTCTGTTAAGCTTAACTCATGAATGAAGCCGAGAAAAAGGTTTGCTGATGTGAGTGAAGCATGATGATGACATACCCTGTGGCTCATGTGTCTGAGAGAGCAGAGTGACTGCAAACAGTTAACATCGCTCCTGCAGCATTACTAGGTGAGTTTAGTTTATCTTGTGCAAGCTCCATAAACATTTTAAAGAGCCAGTCAGGGAGAACTTGACACCTTTGTGAATACTCAGATCCTATCTATATGTGGTTACATTTAATTCATAAAAAGTACTCTAAGGAGACCTCAAAGGCAAGGAAGAATATCATGCTATCAAGAAAACTACTTTCTGGATGAAGATTTTAGACTGACCATTGATTTACCTTCAGATTTAGCAGGCAGTGGCAGGGTGAGCAGGTCACCGGGTAAGGGGTAGTGGTAGCCTCTTTATTATTCATGTATTTCCCAGTTATAAATAATTTCACAGATCCTCATGTGAAATATTCCTTTGGCCCTGGCAAGTATCTCCTTAGAGGACTAAAAATGGCAACAGTGGCTCCCTTGTCGTCATGAGAAGATACCAAGCTAGAAGAACTCTAACCTCATATATATTCCAAATGTTCTACACATTGCTCATCAGATTATCAATATTTATGCATTTACTGAGTTTTATTTTCTGAAAATATATTGGCAAACTTGAACATATTTGAATATGACACAGCAAAAATGGTTCAGTGCAGATTTACATGTGTGATACATGAGATCATACAGAATGTACAGCTTTAGTGAATATTTCTAAATATATATAATTTTGAGCAACATTTCTTTCTCTTCTTCATATTATTGTTGGATATTTTATAAAGAAATTTTTGGGTTTGCTCTTTCATTTCAACAGTAGAATATGGAATTTTGAAAAAAAGAGAAGTCTTCCTTAATTAAATCTTTCTGTATTTTTAATTTACAATAAATTAAATTAATGTTCCACAACTTGAGTCTGTTTTGTCCATGATGGTAATTGGTAAGTCCTGACCTCATGGTCAAACGCAGGGGCCTGGTTGCAACCTATGGGTCTGGAGCTGAGCAGTGGCTGATCACCATCTTCAGAGTACTCCATTGTTAAAAAAACACACATGCAGTTTTTATTTCTACACAATGTTTAGGATGTTAGGAAAAATTTCTTCACTGAAAGGGTTTTCAAACATTGAAAGAGACTGCCCAGGGAAGTGTTTGAGTCATCCTGCCTGGATGTACCTAAAAGATGTGCAGCCATGACATTTAATGACATGGTTTATTGGTGGACTTGGCAATGCAGGGCTAATGGTTGGGCTCAATGACCTTAAGAGGTTTTTTCCAACCTTAATGATTCTATGACTCCATGATTTAAGAATTTTTAAAAAACTAGTCCATCCTAAGTTCTAAAGCAAGACAAGGAAAGCATGCATATTTGCCTTTTTTGGTTTTTTAAAAGAAAGAATTTTGTACATTTTTTTCTGAGACAAAGCATCTCAAATTGTAGATGAAAAAAATAGCCCAAAAAATAGTTCTGAAAGATAAACAAATTAATGACATTAGAAGACACCGTAAACAACAATCTAAAATTCAGAGCTACAGCTCTTTAATGTGCTACATACTATTTGAGAAATTATGTAATATTAATTTAATTAATTTGCTATGCTGCTTGTACAAAAAGCTGCCAGCTATTTTATAAAACTTGTAAGAGTATAGCTCACTCCTGTGATTTTTCTAATTGAATACCATCATACTGCAATTGTACATGAGTAATTATATGCATCACTAATCCCCGTCTTGCTCTCAGTAAGTCTGTTCATATGAATAATGTTTACACATTTTCCTTCTAAATAGGAAACCAGACAATAAAAAAAATGCAGTGAAATAAATTTTTAATAATTAAAAAAACAAAATAAAAGCCTCTATAAAGAGCAGAAAACTCCCAACCAAAACCCTACTCCAGGATTTGAGTCCATATTTTTAAATTCTTATTTTTCCATTCTTGAATATTTTACCTTTCATCTTTCCTACATGTATTTATTAGCTACCTTTTATGAAGCCTTGACACTGAAAATGCTTTGAAATATGAATAAAGATTTTGAGAAATAGATTATCAACAAGAATAAAGCATGAATTTTTGTATGAAGAATTGGCAATGTTACTGTGGTTTGTGGTTTTATTTACAGAAAAATTTTTATGAAGACCTACTTGGAATAAATTTAAAAATCACCTGATAAAAGAAATAATTGTAAAATTCTTTAAGAATAATCCCACCTATGGTGTACTAACAAGCACTTTATTTTTCCCCTAAATTATAATTTTAACAAAATTAAAATAGTAGGCATTTTTCTGTTCAGGAGTTATATATTAGAGCTGTGTGATAGGTCATGTCTCTGTTAAAAGATTTAATAACTGCATTTGACATAACACAAATTTTAAGATGTTCAGTCTCAAGGATAAATGAAAATATTGTTTTTCAATACTAAAAATTACAATAAACTATTTCACATTATGTAACTAAAGGAAGATTTGAAGGAAAGATAATCCCACTCTTAAAAAACCAACCAAACAAAAAAACCCCTAACATAAGACTCACAAATTATGGAAAAAAAACCAGTTATTTTTTACATAAATCACCAAACTTGTATTTTTAACAACAAGAAACCCTGGAAAAATTGGTTCTTGATTTTTCATTTTATTTTGCATATTATTATTTTTAAGATTGTTGCAAATATTCACTTTTTCACCTCAAGTACATAGTTAGAAAGAACATTAATATATTTCGCAACATGCACATTTCAGTAAAATCCATGTTGGTGTCTTTTTATCAGCTTGTCCTTTGGTCAAAATCAGTTGATGTGATCAGACTGTAATTATAATCAACTCATACTCCATAGTGTAACTTTGTAATCCTTCCCCATAACTGCAATATTTGAGCTGCAGTGAAGTGATTAAAATGAAGATATGAAACAAAGACATTAATGAAATTATGCTATTATATAATTTGACAAAATTTTTTCTTTCAGTAATATACAAAAAATGCTGTCTCAAAAGGTCCTTGAGTTACTATCTCAAAATCTACTGGATATGTTCAGTCTTGACATACTTTTCTCAGACTTATTTAACATGAGGGGAAAGAACATAATTTTTCTTTTCCTTATACCTTTCAGTCTTTCAGATTTCAGTTTCACAAAGCCGCTAAAGTGCTGTGGTCTTTTCACTGAGCAAAAGTGAAGTATGTCAGTTTTCCCAAAAACTTCTAAGTGGTTTGATTTTGTCATATTAGGTAGCCCAAAGTTATATCAAAACACAAAGAAATGTGTACAGATCAGTATTACTTAATGTGTACCCTAGAAAAAGCTTTAGTTGACAAAACAAAACCACAGAATTATAAGAATTTTCTTGCATTTGGTGTTGCCCTACTATGCCCTACTGTGCAGGTTGCAAGCCAACTTAATTACTGTACTGGCAATAACTGAAGAAATTTCTTTCCTTCTTAAATGTTTTAACTTTTCAAACCATTCCCGCTCACATCCTTGCAATAATTATTTACCGTGTGCCGTGTCTGTAATTTTTTTATAATAAGTGTTGCCCTCAGAGATTTAAAGGAAGAAGTTTGAGTTTTTCATGACAGTGGCAGTTCAGCGTTTGGCTTGCATTACTGGGCCTTACATACTTGGCAATGTAAGTTCTTGGTTTGTGCCAGATAACATTAATTAGTGGGACAAATCATAGGACCATAGAACAGAACAGAATACACAAATCTTACCCATATTGATTAATGCCACATAGAGAATGCTTCACAGATATACACAACGTATATTGAAGGGCAAAATAAATTCTTTTACTAGAGGGACTGATATTTTGTGGAAAAACTCTTGAGCCCAGAATTTTTCCTCAGGTTTGAAAGCACTATTTTCCTAAAAAGGCATGCATCCATCTCATTGGAAAATATTGATTCATGTATAAAATTCCCACTGAAACAATATAGCTAAACAACATTAAACTTGAAAATGTTGGAAAATTTCAGAATTAAAGTGACGGTCACTTCATTCCAACCACATTTTTTTCTCGTCTTTTGATAGCCATGCATTGATTAAGAGAGGGAGACAAAAAGTCCTATGTGTTGCAGATGTATTGTATTTGCAGGCAATGAATGCTAGTTATAACTACCCTTTTGAAACAGGAGGAGCTTAGGCTTCAGTTGCTTTGTGTCTCCTTATATCCTTAATTTAAACTTATTCCTTTTTTAATTGCCATATTATTGAGAAATATTCTTCAGTAATGAGGGGTGGATCTCAGATCTATTTTTGAGGACACAGAGAGCACTAAGCCACAGGATATGTGGATTATAAAGCATCAGACCTTGTAATTAAATATTTATATTTCCAAAAGAAATAAACATGAACTGAAATTTCAGTCATTCTTTGTTCTGTCACTTAGCAACTTGTGAATGTTTAACTTGACCAGAATCACACTTACTGACTCATTTTTGACCTTTATTACTTTTAGCAGTTCCTTTTTCCTATTTTCCCATCATACAAAGATATTAAGGATGTTTTGGTCATAGCTTTCACTTCCTTGCTTCAAAGGTCAGTAGAAAGATTAATGAAAATGCAGCCAAGACAGCTCTGTTCTGGTACCAGTGCCACTGAAAAAAAAATCACTATTCAGATTACACAGCCCTTGACTGAGGTTTAGTTTCAGAAGACAGGAACTGTGAAACCTGTAGTTACCAATTCTTTAGTCTTATATCTAAATACTTTTTCAAAAGATTAAGAAAAAATAAACAGATTAACAACAAAAAAATCGTACTCTAGCAGTTTCTCAGCAGGGAAATCTGATTTAGTGTGCATTTCAGCGTCAACTGCTTTTACTTTGACAAAGGTAGGAGTAAGGATAAGCAGGTCCTTTCAATGGAAGCTGTCAGTCTTGATGTGGTGATATAAGCTTTGCTTATTTAACAGGTAAACAGTTGGGTCAGAAGTTTTGTTAGTGGGAACTTGAATTCATAGTCATGTTCTTCAAACAAATATTTCAGACAAACAGCTTATTCTATATTTTATAATTAAAAAAAAAAAAAAGTGAAACTATTACATCTTTTGTTGAAGACCCCAGAGCTGGATGCAGCACTCCAGGGGGGTCTCACAAGATTGGAGTAGAGGAGCAGAATCACCTCCCTCGGTGAGGAGCGGTTGAGAGAATTGGGACTGTTCAGCCTGGAAAAGAGAAAACTTTGGGGTGACCTAATTGCAGTCTTCCACTACCTGAAGGGAACTTATAGGAAAGATGGGGTAAGAATATTTTCAAGAGCACATAATAATAGGACATTTTTTCTTTTATTTGCATCTCTCATTCACAGATACTAACTATCAGAAAGAGAAGTTGAAATTCTTTGTACAAATATGTGTATAACCTTTCACAGTTCTTTAACATTTGTAATTATGAGATTAATGTTCACCATCCACAGACTTTTGCAACTGAATAATGTAGTCACTAATATATTTTGCCTTTCAGAAGTACAAAATCTAGGACTACTATCAAGGTGTGAAAATTTCTCAAATAAACTTTAAAAAATGATAGAAAAACCCAATGCCTACTGTTTTCTAATAGAAGAACTATAGGGGGGACTTCTATGGCATTATCGGATTCTGCATGTGGCCCTTCAGTATTAAAAGGAAGGTAATGATACCTTTAACTGCCTGTCAGTTTGTCACTATTCATCAGTAAGGTAAGATGAAATAAGCTTTCTGTTATGTCTTTATGTTATTGCTAAAATGAAAATACAAAAGCAAAATTATTTTGCCAAGGGATGTTCTATTTGGAAAAAGTGCAAAATGCTTTGGGTATTCTGGAAGTATTCAGTATTGAAGCCAACTGCATTCCATTAGTGACATCATAAGTGTATCTTTCCTAATGCCCAGGTGAAATTTCCTGAGATTCTTATGCAAAAGGTCTTGAAACTAGCTAAATAGAGCTGCTCCAACATCTTTCTTTGATGCTGACTGCACAGTCTATTTACTCATTCTGTGCTTATCTTTCATTTGCAGTCTAATTGAAAGAAATTGGATTATGTGGCTCTTTCTTTTCAGAAGGTGGTTGCTCTGAGCACATGCTTCAAGACACTGACATTTTCCTGTATTTTGCTTACTATGGGAATCACCTCCTAAGTTAAAATACCTCATTATAATTACGCTCTGAGACAAAGTTTGTCAGAAGAGGCAGCAGCTGACAAGTTGGTAGAATTGAAAATAAGTTTTCAGAAACAGCCTTTGTTTAGGTCTTGAACAGAAACAGCACTCTCACAATCTAGCAACATGTCGAGAAGAACTTTTCTGGGTTTAGCTTGATCCTGCTCCTCAATTACAAAATTTGAGTAAAAAGCTAAGTAGCAGCTGCAGACCAGGGACCATTTTAGAATGGGAAAAATTACAACGTTATTAGTTTCTGTATGACAGGAGAGATCATCTGTCCTGAGGAAGAAACGAGATATGTGGAAAGTCTAAAATTATGAAACAAGCATTTCTAATTACTTGATTTTCTTTTTCTTGCTTAAAATTCAACTCAGATATGAATTCCAGCTACCAGGACATTAAGAAGGTGTTTCACTGAACTTCAATTAAGATCAGTACCGAGAAGTCAAACCTCTGATTTGTAGTGAAAGGTATTGTCCCATTGATAACTAGGCATTGATACCCTTTACTACCTTTTTTTTTATTCCCAGTTCATTTAGATATGTAGTAGTCATATACTTCAATCTTCAACAAAATTATTCAATATACTATGTTCCATTTTCTTTCTTCATGCATATTGATTCTGAAAATGATTTTAGTAAGGCCAGAGATTGTTTGAGTGTTAGGAGAAAGCCTTGTTCCAAGACAGGATCTCCTTTCATGAATATTATCTCTGATATCAATGTGAGGAAATAAATTTCAGCATGCAGAATGCAACAACTTAAGTCTAGAAAAATCATCATTTTGTTTTGCACTTCTGTCAGTTTACAGGGGGAATATAATTTATTTTCAGACCTTACAATAGAGAGAGACCTCCTATGAACAAAACTACTTTTTAGACTTGTGAAAGAAACTCAAAAATATTTCTAATATATAGATAGAGTCTTAGATACATGTACCTTTCATTTGAGGATAATGCCAAACAAAATAGCACTTTTAAGGGTGTTTTATTAGTAGGTGAAGCCAACTTCCTGGTCCTTGATAGCAATGTAGTGACTTTGCTACTTACAAAATGGATCCAATAGCAACTTTACATAAATAAGTAGAACAGTCCTTGCCAATTAGCTGTGACACCTTTTGAGAAAAGCACTTTAACAATTTTGCAATTGTAATGTTCATGTTAAGCCACATCTCATGATATTATTTGCTAATCTTATTTGTGTTTTTCAAGTTTTAAAAGATTTAAATAAATTAACACAATTCCTTTGGCCTCTTGAAATAAACGTTACTTCAGATAAAAATTAAGCCAAAAACATTGATTGCCATAACACCCTACTTCTTCAAGTAAATTGGAGGGGTTTAGTTTTGGTTTTGAAGAATATGTAAAAATTTAAATCAAAATATATAAAAAAATAGTAAGTCAAGGAATTTAATTAAAATAAAAACCAGAGGAAGACTACAGCTGTATGTTGTAGGTTTTTTAAATTAAAGATATAATATAATTAAAGGAGTTTTTGTTCATGAAAACTGGGGGGCATACTTTTCCAGTATATCACAATGCTCATGAAGGCAATAATTTCATAAAAAAAAAAAATCCAGTTTCAGTTTCCAGTTCAGATTTCTAGAAACCACTTCTCTTCTGAAAGATGTCTAAGTGTCAGTACATACACAATCACTTTTTAATTTTTTTCCTCTCACTGTTTGCAAACATCCAAACATGATCAGAAAGAAAAGAAACACTTAATCTTTTGTAATAAATTCTACAAACAATTTCAATTTAAGTATTTACATTAATGAATTTATTTAATGATTTAGAGAAGAGCATTTTCATTTATGTACAGTGACATTAGTGGGGTTTCGTTTAATCAATTTTGCTTTCCCCATTGACTGATTGTATTTTAGCAAGATAAAATGAACACCTGTGTTCCTGAAAAGAGTAAATAAAGAAATTACACTGATGTTTTAGTTTAGATCAAGACTATAATTTTGAAGTGAGTCTCCTAATTATTCTCACTCATCACACACACACATTCATATCACAGAGTGGCTTCAGAGTGTCAGCTGTTTCCATTCTGGATGAAAATGAGGCCAAACACAGAAAAGAAACACTTCTAGTACTCCGTAACTGCTAAAATTGCTTCAGTCCAGGGCTCCAGTCCAGCACTAGTAAGAGCAACGCCTCATATAGTGTGGACACTGCATCTTCAGTATTTCAGACCAGTGCTGGTCTTCAGATGCAAACAAGAAATACTGAAGATGCAGTGTCCTTACTGGTGTAAGTAAGATGCACTCCTTACTGGTGTACATACTCTAAATACTTCAGGTAGGAAGCTGTCTTGGGGTGACTTGATGTTGTATTCCCTATCACTGCACTATGCCCAGGAACTAGTATATATACCTTTCTATGCTTTTAAACCAAGTCTGAGAGGAGAGAGAAGAAAAAAACCCCTGAAGGACACAGACAGAGATAACACACTCTCATTCTCTGCATTTTTTTTGGCTTCTGTGTTCAGCGGCTGGGAAAGCGGGAGCAGAGAAAGCACCCTGCTTGCTTGTTCAGCCATTTTTCGTTGTTTTTTTTTCCTCCAGAGAGTTGAACTTTGTTTTTCCTGTAATTTCGGATTTTTTCCCTTTTTCTGCTGGACTGCATCGGAACGATGACTCTAACATTTTCCCAGGTTTTTCTCCACAGCAAGCGATTTTATTATTTAGCATTATTATCCTTTTCCCATGTGTCTGTTAAATAAATAGTTTTTATCTCTTTCACTTTCCTTTGAGGAAAAAGTTTCTTTTTTCCTGAACCTTGTGGGGGAGGGGTGGTTGTAACCTGCCTTCTCTCAGAGGATATATTTCTAAATTTGGCCAAACCGGCACAGAAGCTGACAGGGAAAAAACAGAATGTCCACTCAAAGTGTTATTAGTTCAAATGGAAATAAATTTAAAGTCCTTTCCATACTTTCTATTAAGACTTAACATTTCAATGCAAGCAAAACAAAAGGAATATTTCTGGGGGCTTTTAAAAGGATGTGGTACTCCTATATTCTGTCATCTGACCTTGAATGTATTTGGAATCATACTTTTCAAAGACATGTTTGCTTATTCTGTCCTGCAGCAGAAGCAGGCTTTACTTTTAGTCTGCCTTTTTATCAAGAAATTCAAGTTCCTATGACTCTTTCATGGCAGAATCTTGTGGTTCAACAACACTGGAAAATTACTTAATTTTTCTTAGGTTTTACTATTTTTTTTTCTTCATAGGTTACTAATTTACCTAGTACCTTTCATGGATTGCATTCTGTTTGAAATACAAAACAATAAACAGAGTTCAAGATCAGTTTGAACTGTAAAAAAACCCCAAGCAATATCATCCAAAAGTACATCATGTAGGGCGAAGAGAAGCAAAGAAAAACTATATGTATTCTATTCATATCTAGGCTTAAATTGTTCAAATTTTTGTAAGTTCCAGACATCCTAGTTATTGATATTTCCCTAGGTAAAGAAAAGAGAAACAGATTATACTTCAGTAATATATTTTCCCTGTTGGTTTGCTTGAGATTCATATCCATCTCTTGTTATCAGCCTGAGCAGTATTTTTTCCTTCTGAAGAAGCCTGTAGTGGTTTTAGCATTACTCTCTTGTAGGCTTGCTCAGAAGTGGGACTTCCAAATAAAGACATTCTGTTAGTTTATAAATCTCTTCATCTGTAAGTATTATTATTGGTCTCTTTGTTTGTCTTCTATTTAATTAAATCACATCCTTTTACTTAATAATCAGGTAACTTGTAGGTGATGTGTGTATTGAAAGAGAATGCCTCCTCCCCCCTGTTCTCATACAGTGTCTTTCCTTACACTGGGGCTGAATAGCAATTTCAAATCAGGTAACTTGTAGGTGATGTGTGTATTGAAACAGAATGCCTCCTCCCCCTGTTCTCATACAGTGTTTTTCCTTACACTGGGGCTGAATAGCAATTTCAGTAATTGGAAAAGTGTTCTACTGTTAGATAACAGGAAGGACACATGAGAAAGTCCTTAAACTGCTACTGTGAAGGATATAAAGCACATATAAATATTCTAACCTGCACAGGAATAACAGAAATCAGCAGGTAAAGGATAGCCAGGGGAACATGTTGCAGACTAAGCAGTGATATATCCCTGTTTGTGGCCCTTGGGAAATGTTCTAGCAACAGAGTGGCAATATAGATACAACTAAGGTCTATTGTTTTATTATTGGTCTCTGTTTTGTTCAGCTTCATATATACTCTTCCCCTTCCAGAGCAGCAGCACTTAGTGTTCTAGTTCAGTAACACATTTCAGCAGTTGCCCACATATAAATATTTGAGTTACCTCCTGGAGACACCTTGCCTAAGAAATGTGGTGAATTAGGACCTGAATGATTGCACATGCAAATTGTAATTGGTATCAACAGCACTGATAGGAATCTGTCTAGGTAGCCATCTGGTTCGTCTATGCCTGAGAACTCCTTCTGACTATTATACACATTTTATAAATGCAGACAAGGATAGGATAACAAAATTTTAAGTAAGAACATTAATTCCAGAATTATTGTGTCCTAAATTTGTATTCTGAAAAATACGTAAATCAGTACAACTCTTAATATAAAGGTAAGTTACAAATACTTCCTGGGCTTCAACAAGTGACAGTACATTAAAATAAGCTATAACATGTATCAGATGAAATGTTATTGCCACAAAGCAAAGGGTCTAAACTCAAAGGCTTTTGAAAGGGTTTCAAAGACTTAGTTGAATCAGAAAAGATTTGTAGAGGAACATGTGAACTGGCAGAGAAAATGCTTGCAATTAAGCAATTTTGGAAGAAAGCACCTGAAAAACTAATCTCAACTCCTATAAATTACGTATTTTGTGTTATTACCTTGCTGAGATGAAGAATGTCTGGACGGTACATTGAGGTTGGAGGTATGAAACAATTTACAAACACATGCTGCCTTCAAATTATAGCACTCTTCAAAGTAATTATTTGCACCTTGTCTCTGTCAGTACTGATTACGCTAAATACGTTATTAAAAGACTGTATTTTCTGGGAAGGAGAAGAACATGGCTCAGTGGATAAGACTTTCATCTCTAGAAACAGACGTTCATTGAGAGAACATTTGGAAATTAGTATTAATTTTTTGGACTTGATTTCAAATATTACTATAGTGTAAAATCCCTACACAGTTTAAATGATTGGCTAGCAGGTTTTTGCAATGACTATGAGGTTATGATGTAATAAGAAGTACAGAAATAGATGGCACACAGATTAACTATATATCTCCAAGAGATTAAGAAATGGAAACAGCGTTCACAGAACTAGTGACCTGTAAAGCCCATTTTTAAGCATGCCGTTTTATTTTCTGTGCAATTATTTGTCCCTAATTTAACATCTGACATGAACACTCAGCCCTTTTCCCTATTAACTAACTAAATTTAACCTAAGTTATTTCACAGAATTCTGTAAAGTTAAAATTTAACCTCTAGGAAATTAGAAACTATTTATTCAAAATGTCCATCAGGATAGTAGTAATTAGGCATATTTTAGATTTCAAAAAGAAGAATAACATTCTCCAATTGTCTTCATCTAACCACTTATTTTCAACATGAAAAAAAGCCAGTTTTGAAGACCATTATTTTGGTCATAGGGATCAATAGTCTACTGAGCTTGTAAACAACCTGAATGAATGAAAATTTGGGACCAATCTTTTGCATTACATGTAGGAAGTACCTCACATTACATATAGTTAGTACACCGCAAAAAAAAAAGGATGAAGATATTGTTTCCTATAAATAATATTCTTCCAATATTCAGAAAAGTAATCTGCACCCTTAGAAATATGCTATTTTTAAAAAGGGGCATTGATGTGAATTCAGGCCTCACTCCTCTAGAAAAGTGCTCATTTTTTATTAATTTTAGTGATACTAAAAGTATAAACATTGATACTGCTAAGTAGGCACTTATACTCTGTGGTGCATTAGGTTATCTGAATGCTAGGTACGTAGTCTGTCCCTGTGCATAAACCCAAGTCCGTGTTGACACCTGAATGGAACCCACCCACCTGTGTCCCTCTAAAGAAGGTTCTTGGTTTGTCCTGGGTTGCAGTGTATTCTATTACCATCTTCATGAGCTGTTGAAACCAGCAGTGGGGCAGTGTTTCCTGGCCTCCTCCCCTCGGACTATCTCTCTGTTAATGGCCCATCAATGCCACGCCTCATGACTCAGAGATAACTCCCTCCGGACTATCTTCTGCTTGATGGGCCCATAAATGCCTGGCCTCATGACTCATCATCCCATTGTGAGATGCTCAACCCAGAAGGAGGAACCAAGCATTCCATCCTGGATATAATCTGAGATTCCGAACAACACAGGCCCCCTTTCCACTAGATTTCCAGAGGACAGGAGCTACATAGCCACCACTGGACCTTCTGAGGAAGAGCAGACCCCTTCTACAGGATCACTGCTTCAACAGAACCACATCCACCACTTCAGGAGGACTGCAGCCACCATTTTATTGGACTGCTACTGCCACCCTGACTAACAGGGTGTCAGGTTGTATCCTGACTCTGTCAGTTTGAACCAGTGTTTTCTGCCTTTATTTTCTTTTTTGATATCCCTATTAAATTGTTATTCTGACTTGGTGCCTCCCACTGGTTTGTTTTCAAACTAGTACATGGTTATACCAGAAAACTTCAAGTTTTAGTTTTAGACTGGCAAGAAGATCCACCTTAAAATGTAGACACTAACATAAAATTCAGAGATTCTTGAAATTCCTATGTGTGCATCTTTGTTGGGGTTCGTCGCCCTGCCATGTAGCCCTGGGCAGGAGGCACGGGGTTTCCCTAGCCCCTGGTCAGCCTCGTTCCCCATTGGTTGTTTTGTGTTCCCCTGCACGGGCAAGGACCCTCGGGTCCCGTGACTGCGAGAGTTCCTCGGCAGATCTTCAGCGATTTGGCTGGAGAAATAAACATCTCTGAAGCATCTATCAAGAATCAGTCCATATATATTTATTTTCCATGGGACTCCTTGTTTGATACATTGTGTTACAGAATCCCCACTGTAGCACATCTTAACTCATGTGAAAGATATATTTAATATTATATGGAACATGGTCTTTTGTCTTCAAAGGTCTGCACTTTGGGAGAGGCAGAGGTTATAAATATGCTTCAACCACTGCTTCTTCTGGGCTTCCCATTCAATTAAACGACGTTAGTTCCAAGATATTTTTCTAACTACTTCAGAGAGAATAATTCCTTGAAGTTGTTCTGTAAGACTGTACAACTGCAGCTCAGGAATACCCTAGGAACAAAGTTGATTGGACAAACTCCAAGGAACAGCAGAAACAGACCATCATTTGAGAGTGAAATCTTTACCAGAAACAGACTGTTCGATACTTCTAAAAACAAAATGCCACACAATGTGATAGAGCTCATCTGTTTGCTGATTTTAAAATGTATACTTCTATATTAATTAGAAGCTGAAATCCAAATTATTTATTCAACTTCTTGGTAATTTATTATTTGAATCAGCAATTATTTTAAGCGACATTTTACACAGAATTTTCACTTTTATTCTGTTCTTCTGTGCTAATTAAAGAAAAGGATAAAACAATTGCTGACCAGTTATTAAAAACAAACATGAAGATGAAGACAAAAGGATGCATCATCCTTTTGGAAGATGGACTAATTATATTTTGCTATGGTTTTCTCAATTCACATTATTTCTTGTTAGCCGTCAGGAGTACAAAAGTATTGGCAAGTTAGAACTTAATGATAAATACATATTTACAGCTGAACACTTGTTAAATGAAACACCATTTCTTAGAAATTTCTAAACACATATTTAATATTTATTATTCATCAATATTTGGTAAGTAATTCAATTTTCTTAATAAATATGATTCATATTACACAACAGGAACCAACACGCATGTGATAGAATAAAACAAATCTGTCTTGAAGTTGTTGCCTAATGGTAATTAACAAGCAATTTATTAAACTCTTCTTTCATGTGCGTTTTCTTCTGATGAAGAAAATGGATTGCAGTGAACAGCATGGGAAATTACCTGATTCTGAGTTGATTAACAATTTAATCACAGATATATATTGGCTGGTGTCATTTAAGACAGGTAATGGTCAAAGTGACCTCCCTCTAACCCTTATGTCTTCTTGATTATAAATACCAAATCTCTCCCAACACTTGGGCATCTGACTATGACAGAAACAAATACTGTAGGTGCATGTACTTGATCAAAACTGAAATCTCACCTAGAGACATGTCAATTGCTTCAAATTGATTAAAGCTGATATGTGGCACCTCCTCAAGAGATCTTTACGCTACCTTATTTTTCTTGACTAAAACTGGAGAGTGAAACAAAATTTTTCAGTTTAGTTGCATATTCACATCTATTCTCCTAGAATAATATTTTGTAGCATTTCCAAATGTTGCCAAAATATAATAAAATTTTCATTCTGCACACATAAAGCCCAATCTTCCTAATGTTTCTTTATAAAAGCTTCCGGTTTTCAACACTTTCTGTGAAGAATGCACATTTTCTTCCCTATTTTGATTACTAGTATTAAGAGACTAATTCTTCACAGTTATTTCTTCATTGCTATTGTCAGAATCTTCAAAAGTCTCTGTATCAATCAACTGCAGCTGAAAAAACCCCATTATTATTTTAAAGCCCCACTGACACGACTAGCCTACCTACGTGACTTACCACCAGGAATGACTATCATAGTGTTTATCTCATAAAAACTAAGTGCTTAAGCGTCTCACTTTGGTAGAATGTAGAATTGATTTCGTCCACACTAGGTGTAATTCAAAATCTCTTTGATAAGTTGTTGCACATGTGATAAGAAATCTAAAAGGCAATAAACACACAATATTACATATTAATTAAGAAGATATGTATTAATGTCTATGTTAGCTGTATTTAGCTGTGATGAGTTTTCTGGTATGATAGAAGTCAAGAGACAATGTGTGACAAAAATATAAGATGAAAATATCATGCAGTATAAAAAGTCTCTTTACGTTGACATACTTGAATCTGATGGTAGCCAGTGACCCTAAAGGAAGATTATATGTACACCACAAGTGCATAGTAGTGTTCTTTTTTGCTTTTTTTCTTATTTGCTCTTTCCATTTTTAGCAATTTGGGGGTTAGGGATTTTTTTTTGGACTCACAAGGTGTAATTTTAATGTTTAACACCTTTCAGTAAACTTGTACTTCCTAAAATTGTCTGGTAACTTTTTGAATTCAAGATTGCTTTGGGCAACCATAATGTTCTGCAACAGTGTTTTATATTATTGAGTTATACAGAGTATTCCATTTGATTTATTTAAATTTGTTACAATTTTTAAAAGTAGTTCTATCTTTTCATTTAAATTTGTTTGACTTTTTGCCTGTTCTTTTTATCACTGAGCTAGTAATTTCAGTTACATCTCCTTAGAAATTCTAAGATCTCTTTCTGGAAAAGTAAGAGATAATTTCAAGGGCATCATTTTGTACAGATTTTTTAGGGTTGCTTGCTTACATGTGAATCATTTTACAGCTATTTGTACTGAATTTTATCTGCCAGCTTACTGCCCATCATGAGACACTCCTGTACCTTTTCACAACCTTTTTTTTCACTGTTCTGTAATACCTTGCATACATGTTAAAATCTGTCACCTCATTAATTTTGCCATTTTCTAAACAACTTACGAATACGTTGAATGTCAGTTCTGTTAGCAGATCCTATATTTTCTAAATTTCTTATAATGCACTTGTAGGCTTTATGGCAGGCAAGAAGGGTGTTTGTTAAGCAGTTCATTTAGAACACCAATTTATCTGCAGCAAGAACAAAACAAATAATTCCTCATTCCAGGAAATTCATGTATCATGAGTTGAGTTAAAATGGTGCCAGTACATACCTTGCTTACATAATGAAAGTGCAGTTCAGTGTCTAAATTATCTATTTTGAAAGCTCCAAAAATAATCCCATAAAGGTATCAAATACCTTAACTTAAAAAGTATACTATGGTAAATATGTCTCAATAAATTACAAAAAGGATTGCTTAATGTCAAATTGTAGAATGCTTTTATAGTCAGTGGAATATGATAAGTTGCTATTTTTATTTGCCATCTATCCTCTCCTAGACATCGATCTTAAAATAAAGTGAACCTCCTCCTGGATTGGCTAGTTCTGATTAGTTATATTGAGAATACATATTCTTCAACTTGGAAAAGTATGTAGCTTGCAGATGGTTGAAGGTAGAATTCTGTTATTTTTATTTCAGTTAAAATTAATGCTAAAGTCTTCTTACTCAATGAATTGCCTGCCAATGTTACAAAGAACATATACCTACAAATCAGAGTATAAGAACTCTTTTGGTCTACAAGGCATAAAAATCTTATGGGCACAATACAAGCAGAGTAAGGTTTTGTACAAACCCAAATGGATGGAACTAGTCTAGATGAATGGATGCACATGGATGGAGCAGAATGGAGCAGAACAATTCTCACATAAATGTGTTTTAATATTTCTCATGGTGACTTTGTACCATTAACTTCCACTAATAGGCAGTTTAGAGAATCAGTTGCAACTCCCTTGGATGTGAAACATATGGGAAATATAGAAAAGGAAAATTACTTTCAAAATTTATAGTACAAGGAATATTAAATAGAAAGATTAACTGTAGAAAAGGTGATTGTACCTAAACAATATTTGCACTGTCTTTGTTTTGCATGTCTGTAGAATAACGATGTGACATTTGCACAGAATAGAAAGTAAAAAAGTTTTAATATTTACAACTGTCTTGCTTTTCCTCTTAAGTTAATATCTGTGACAGATAAAGCCTTAGATCTACAAACACTACAATTTTGATATTTGATATTCATGTACAAAATCAAATCTTTGATATCCTGACCACGTGACTTTAACAGTCATGACTACAGATAGAATTTTTAAAAATAAACTACACTGACAATTGTGTTTGGTGTT
Source organism: Corvus brachyrhynchos (assembly GCF_000691975.1). NCBI lineage: Eukaryota > Metazoa > Chordata > Aves > Passeriformes > Corvidae > Corvus > Corvus brachyrhynchos. Next base: position 3,009,815 of record NW_008239080.1, on the reverse strand, counting down.
GTTAATTATTAATTATTTAACTAATCCTGATTATGATCTGTGGATATTGTGAAAAATTGGCACTTGTGATGTCTTTTCTGCAAACAAGAAGAGTTAATGTGCCTCCTTTCTTGGAAAGGATCCAGAATGGAATAGTTAATTAAGCAACCCTCTTGCCATATAACTTTGAGGAAAATTAGTGGAAATATTAATCTGAAGTGCATGACTTCTGGATGTATATTTTCTTCTGTTTGTCTTCTATATGGAATGAGGATTATTTTTACTGCATGTATGTCCATAGAAGACAGGCATGGCATCAGGTTATGTGAGTAAAGATTTGTCTCCACACATCCTAAAAAGAGCCCACTGGCAAACAGGAGCACCACGATACTCCAGCCAGAAACGTGAGTCCCCTCTCTGAGCTGCCAGAGCTGTCCCAGGGGCCCCTCAGGCCCAGGGGCAGGGAATACCCTGCACCAGAAGTTAGCAAGGGATGTTCCCTGTGGCATCTCACAAAGTAAGGGAAGACACGGTCCTCTGGTGTAGAATATCATGGGAAGGGTATTCTGGAAATGGAGATAGGGATAGATACTGTCTATTCTGCATGCACATTTTTGTGGGCAGGTCTAGAAACTAGACTGCTACTTGGGACTGTGGGGCATAGGGTCCCTTGTGTCTGGGTAAGAGCAGCTGGAGAGAAACTGGAATGCATGCATACTGTGGAGGTAGATGCCAGTGGGTATCAAGGTGGCCTATCTGGCAAGTAAGAGTCTTGGGAGCCAGGTATCAAAGTCAGACAGAAATTCTTGGCTACTGGAATGACTAGCACTAGCTAACCAGCTAACTAGCAGTCAACTGGATTTGCATGTGTCCATCTGGGCATTAGTCAGTTGGAGCCCAGAGAATGTAGAAGTTATTTACTGAACAGACTAAATGTATAAGACCAGCTGCAGGACAGACCCATATTATACATATATGTACACCTATTTTCCATTAATGGACATTCATCCCAAGCAGCCAAAAAAATGAACAAGGTCAGGCCATTACAGCTGTTTGCATTTGTCTAAATACTGTGTGCTCTGTGTTGATCTGTGTGGCCAGACACGTGTCTAAGTATTGTGAGTACATGTGCATATGTGTCTTCTAGGGCTGCATGCTCAGCTTCATTACTCATTAATAACACCATCTCAGGACATGGGGCAGCTGAAGGCTTGTGTGTATTGAGCTACTGCATTCTTCAACTGCTAGCAGTAAACATGACAGAAAAAAAAATTGATAAATTTTATTAACTATTTGCACTATTTAAATTTTAAATAAATGCATATGAAATAGTAATAGATTCTGACTACAGTTTCTGTTCCAATACTCTGTTCTGTACAGTCTGTTGCTTTGGCTGTGCATCAGTGAGTGTTACATATTGTCCTTCCCCCTATCTGGCCGTGGCCTTCTGCAGGGTAATTTGTGTTATTGCAGAAGTAAATTATGCAACTTGAAGCACACCATTAACACTGTACAAGGTTTTCCAGATGTCCAGATATCAAATGATTACTGTATAGTCTGTGGACATTACAAGCCAAATGTTATTAATTGGCTGTAAAGAAGACAGAGATGAAGAGACTGTGACCAGGTTCTCTGAAAATATTTGTTCTTCCTTGTGAGAATATAAGTCCATCCTGTCTATCACAGATGTAAATGCACTTAAAACTGACTAAATTTATAGTTTCCTCAAGCAAAGGTCTGATTAATTCATGTTTCTAACACAGATGGAAGATGTACACTTATTAGATGGAACTGAGATGCTTGTCTGGTAACAGCAAGAGTCTGTATTTGGCATATAGCAATGTTTTTTTCTGTTTCAGCTACTTATATTCATGTATTACAGAAGGTAAAAATAATGCTTGTGAGCATAAGATGAAGCTGGAACTTGCAGAGAACAAGGAAGAGAAACCAAATACCAGTTTCCCCCAAAGTGCAAAATGGAAAACATCAGGTTAGCAACAGAGAAACAGTAGCCAAAGAGCAGATATGTGAATAGATGTGGTAACAAATGTCAGTAAGAGATGGCAGGTGTATCGTTATTTGTCTTTTAGACAATAAAAAAATGCAAATATTGCCCAGATGGTATGATTAGAAATTATGAGAATGAAAAATCCTCATATTAAATGCTAGCATTAGGAACTAAAAAAACAGGAGGGGGCTTTGACTTCCAAAATAGTTATACATAAAACACTGTGCTGTCTAACAAGGTGATTCAACCCACCTGAGATCCGAGCCGTTCTTTAGAGATGTCTATCAATGTGCATTAACAATGCAAGCATTGTAACATGATTATGTTCTGATCTGGAAGCCTCATTTTGATGCCATATTTCGATGAGATGCATCCTGAACTCTTCACTCAATTCTTCTCTAGAGGGAGCTGATGACAAAGCCCTTACTGCCTTTTCTGGTGACAGAGCTATTACTGTTTACATCCTAGGATCTTCAGATATATCCTACTCATTTTCTGCAGTCTGCACTTGTAGTGCTGTAATTAAGATGTCATCTTTGAAATATATGAAACCTCACCTATTCTGTGGAACACAGCATACACACCCTGTCTTGTCCTTTACTACTTTACGCTTTCTGTTGAAAATGCTAAATGGAATAAGGTGTTTTGGATTATTTGGTTATTTTTCACATGCTAATTGCAGAGAACACAGTAAAATTAAGTGTTGTATAAAGCCCCCTGTCTTTTGGACAATAAATCATTAAATGTGACATATCACAGTAACATGGAAAAATCAAGGTTAAAAAAAAAAGAAACAAATAAAAAGTAACTTATTTTTTAAATAAATCAGTGAGGGAAAAAGTTATATTGTTACATTCTTTTAAGTATCGGGCCCACTGAATACATTGCTCATATGAAACAGAACTATTTATGAATATTGCCTGGGAACAGATTTTCAAAGTGTCACATGCCAATTAACACAGTACATGTGAACAGAAGCATAATGAATTTGAGAAGATAATATTCCCACATGCAGAAAATGTCAACAAGAACATAATTGGCAACTATAGCATATGGTATATTGAGCTCAAAAACTTGTTTATACCATCTTGAATCTCCCACTAATAAGATTTCTCTTTATTAACAATATAAAGGAATATATCTGAAGTGGCATTCAGAAGTGTCACTTCCTTTTTGAGATTCAGGCATGAAAATTGATTGATGTGCTTTCTAATGTCAAGATTGTTGTTATATAATCCAGTGGGGTTTGTACAGCATTTATGGTACAGAATTTAACATATTCACCGAGGTTGAGTAAAACTGCTTGCTAGCTAAAAGAATGTTGACCAAGCCATTTTTGTGTGTCTGTGCACGTGAGTGCATATTTCCGAACTTTTATTATCTGAAATCAGAAAAGTCAGTATTTTCAAAAACAAATATGCAGGTCTGATTTCATAACTCTTGTGGACTTTGCTCTAGTCATAGTTTGTTCACACTAAATGTAAATGACCAAAAGAACATTTCTTCAGTGTTCTAGGCAGGATGTTTACACTAGCAAAGCAGGTTCTTGAGTCAAACTTATTTTCTTTTATTTATATCTGACTGGCAAGATTATAGATCTTGTGCAAATAAAGTATCAGTGTTACAGTGGATGATCTCTCTTTTGCTACTTCCTGATGCTTTCTAAATGTTTCATGCAAGGAGAAGGTGAGCATAATAAGAGTGACTTAAAACCCCCAAATATATGCATGAAGAAAATAAGTAGTCATTAGATGGACATGAGAACTGAACTATAAATCAGACTGGTAATAATTTCTTCTGCATTTCTGACTCTTCCATAAATTCTTAGGATATATAAGCTTAAATTCAAGTAGCTTCATTAACTATAATAATTTTCAGATTTTACATAGCTGAAATGAAAAAAAAAAGCTTTAAAAAAATCCTGTAATGTTTCCCTCAAAATTTCCCTGAAAGTTTCAACAAACCCTTCTCTTTCATTTCCTGTTCTACATCTTCCAACATACCTATTAATAGTATTAGTGACATGTAACTATTGGTTGTTATTAAAACCTGGCAAACATCACTGTAAATCACTTGGTTTCTTTCTATAGTTTCCTCCTCTTTATAGTATTAGACAAGTTGCATTTGCATATAATCCAAGATTTGCTTTCCATTGAAGTGAATCCAGGCTAGGCTCAGATGCCCCTTATAAGGATTTAAACACCACTGAAACAGAGGTATCCTGCCTCTTAAATTTGTTATGAAGAGGCTGACAGTGCTAGAAGATAATGTAGATTTATTTGTCTACCTCTAATGCTTAACTATGGTGCCTTTTTCTGAGTTGGAAAGGGATGTCCAAAAAGCAATCAGATCTTAGACGTTCTTGAATTTTCCTCTAGAAATGTTCTGAACATTGATAAAAACAGTAATTTACCAGCGAAATTAAATACTGATTATATTTGGGAGGTCTTAAGCTTTTTTAAACTTCTTAGCTACATGATCCTAGATATTAGAGAACCTCTTTTTTTTTTTTTTTTAATTGTGAACACAAAGGAAATAAAAAAAATACAAATTTTCTTTTAGGTCTAAAACCACTTTTAAAAGTACTGTAAACAAATTTGATGGCAATCACAATGATTTTGCAAGGATGGTTATAAAGGAAATACAGTAGAATCCTACATCCAGCTGAAATAGGAGAACTGTAGAAAAATTGAATTTGCCCTTTTAAATTCATGATGAGGATGACACTGAGGTAAAGAGTATCTGAATTTTTTAAATGCAACAACACTTACACCTACCAGTTTTAAGGTCATCTGATATTTCTCATGATTTCCTAACCATGTTTCATTGAGAATATTTAAGACCTGTTTAAGAAAAGAGTATACTGAATTACTGTCATTTTTTCCAATAGCTTTTCCCATTGTTTTTAGCAGTCTTGCATCCATATAGTAGCTTCAACACAGTCTAGTTTATAAAGACTATCTAGAAAATATTTGAAAATATGTTAAACCTGAAATTACTGTTTTCAATAATGGCTTTGGTCTCATATGAGCCAAGTTCTTTGGCAGCACTCATCTGATGCTTAGCTCCACCAGGATGCACAAATGCCTACTTTTCTCTTTATATTCCTCACTAGAATGGGGACAACGTATATAGCATATAGTTGTAAAGTTTGCATTACAGGTTGGGTGTTCTTTAGGTAAAGGAAGGACAGTGACATCCTTTGAACCAATAAATGGATGCTTAAAGAATTCAGGCTACAGATAATTAAAATCTGTATTTTTCCTGAACAAAATACTTGACAGCCTTAGTGAGTTTTGGTGAGATTATTCTCTGGTGAGACTTCACATTTAAAAGATCAAAGATAACTGGGCCAGGAAAAAGATCACATAGAGAGTGAAACTCCACAAAGAATATGGCAGGCACTACTGTGGTATTTAATTGTTTCATTCTCTGTTTTCAATGGCATAGGAAATAAAATCCCTAAATTCCTATCCCAGAGGGATGTCTCAGGTAAGGTTTTTTGTTTTCTTTCCTTCAATATATCACAATATATCACAGCAGATCATCTTCATGTTTATCACACATGAAAAGAATAAAAACCTCACTTTTTAATCAAGCAATTATTACTCAACTTTGAATGCATTGGCAGCAATAAAGTAATTCTAACTTTACACATAAACAATGAGTTTTGGATGACAAAATCATGTGATAAAACAAATTATTAACATATGTTAGAGTTGCTCTTCAAGGGTTTTCATATTTTCAGCTTCCTATGGTTCTTTCAAAGTGGTGTCACTTTTCTTTTTTCTTTTTTTTTTTCCTACCAAATAAATACTTTTTACTGATTTAAAAAGTAGAAATTTCTCTTAGCTTTTTTAATTTTTACTTAGTTGGTTTTTTTTTTTTAATTTTGTTTGGTTGGTTTGGTGTCTGTTGGGTTTTTTTCCAAACTTGCAAGCACTGGCAGAATGATTTCTGTAGTTGTTCTGGAGATTTAACTAAGTCACTTTTTTACTATTCTTGCTTGATCTTGTTGTCCTTGAAGTGCTTATGTGATGGCTGGGTTCAAGTCTTGGTTTCTATTTAGTGTCCTCCCTTAATAATCATTTGTAATGCATTTTGTATGAACAGACCCTCCCAGAATTTCTGAGTGGCAATGCTCCCTTTCATTCTTCTGAGGGCTTTGGCATTCTGCAGGAAGGTGGACTCTCACTGTTGTGCTTAGCAGTATGCAATAGACCAGATTATACTGTACGCTGAGTATTAATAAATGTTCTTAGAGTTGCATAAATGATAAAACCAGAATCTATCATATATACTGCTTGTATAGTCGTATCCATTACACAGCCATATGTCTACAAACAGATAAGTACCTTTTCCAAATAGGAAGATATGTAAGATAATGAGAAGAACTACTTGAAAATAAAGCTTCAGACCAGGCTGTCATTTAGTACTCTGTCAGAGGAGATATGGGTTTAAATCTCCCTAAAGAAAACTGGATATGAACCCAGAAATTTCGTATCAGGTCAATTTTTTAAACAGTGACCAAATAGGAGAGGGGTTTTGACAGGAAGTCTTGACCTTTTCCAAAAGATCTGCCTATCCAATTTTGCAATAAGTACAAAAATTTTAAAAGACAATTATAATTCCATAAAGATTATGATCTCTTGACATGAGGGAGGTCCTTCCTTGCGTCTGAAGAGGAAAGCATCTTAGCCTTGGAAAATGGTAGGTGCAAAAATAATCTGTGACTCAGCATATGCAAAGGATTAGCATAAAGAGCTTTCTGCCTATCCTTGTGAAGACTTTTCTGGAATTCTTAATTATCCCCAGGTTGCTAATTTAGGGTTAAACTGGTACAGTTTTACTTTAGCCTTACAAGTCTATAATGAAATACTAAAGCTATTTTTGACTGTTCAAATCAGGACAAACAATACAGAACTACTCAACATGTTCTAGTTATTTTTAAAGCTTATGGTTCTTGTTAATAACTGGCAAACATATCCTCAAAAATACTTATTGTAACTTTAAAAAAATCACTCCATTTAATTTCAAGAAGGATCTCAAGGACAATTTAGTCTTGATTCTACTTTAAGATGTTACCTTTACATGGATTAACACTATATGCTTACTGTACTGTTTGTCAAGTTGATTTTTCATGAAAAAGCTTCACATAGTCTAATTTATCATTTACTATTTGATAGGATTTTTTTTTCCATGGTGAGTCTTCGGTTGCCTGTGAGATCTTTCTTCTCAGGGAGGTAGTTTTCTTATACAAATGCCATGTAATTTTCTAGAGAATTGTCCATGTTGTCAAGACAGTTGTTTGCACTGCAAATATTTTGCTTCTGGCTATATTATTGCTTCATTTTGTTTGTAAAATTTAAACAAAACACAAAAGCAAAATACATGGTGTCAAAATAAACACAAAAGAAAAAGATGGGTTTGGGGGATGTTAATAGGTTTTTTTCTCTCTTAGATGTTTATCTCTGTGTTTTAGAATACAATTGAACTTCATATTAAAATAAAAAATAAAATATCACTGGAACTAGAGAGTAACTCTCATTGCTGACATCTTTTGCCTTGGTCTCATCATGTACTGGCAAGATCCAGACCCCTAGCCTCTACTGGAGACTGAAAGTATATATACCAAGCCTCAAAGTTTGAACCAGAATTTGCTTATCATTCTTAGTTTCTATGATGTGGTAGAATTAACAAGCACCTATTAACGTAATACCAGGTGCTGATAATATAAGTCCAACATTAAATATACTTGAGTACCATACTATATACTTGAGTCCCTGTTTAGTTCCGATTTAAAACAAAGAATGAGAAAGAATTATGCAAGAAAAATCTCTGCTTCAGAAAAATGTCTCATTTGCAGAAAAAAAAAAAGAAAGAAGAAAGTGACATTAATAATTTTAACTCTAGTTATATAAATGCGTTATAATGAAATGGTCAATGAATTTCAAATTTTAATGTTTCTGAGTGGATAGTATTTCACTTTTGAGAAGTGAAAGTAATTTCAATGCATTTTCATCAATATGTTCTCAACATGGTTTTACTGGCAAAAAGAATTATCTAACTGATGAGTTGCACTAAATATCTGAATGCTTTTAGTGAATGTTTGAGCACGTGTCCTTTTTTTCATCACGTAAATTGTAAATTTCCTTCCTACTTAAGGATTAAAGTAAGAAGTAAAATTACCCCCTTTTAAATTACATTTGCCAATGTCCCTTTTTAGTCTAGTGACCAGTAATACTCAGAGACTTTTTTTAGCCCCTCTCCTCTTTTTTTCTTGTGCTTAGATGTTTAACAAATACATAAAGTGACATCTCTGGGTCCATTAAAGATAATCAAAACTTCTCATTTTGCAAGACATTGTTACAATTCACTATTAAGAAAGTAGAGTAAAAGTTGCAGCACAGATCCATTACACTATCACAGCAATTACTTTCTGCTGTTACAGATAATATCTAGACCAGTGTACAAGAAGAGGGAAAAAAACGTAATGCATGTTACAAAGGACCATCCATCACTTGGTGGGCATAGTCATGATGAGATAGAAGGTGCAATTTAACCAGTGTCAATGGAGCAGTTCTTTATATCCCCTAAGGAATACTCATTGTACATATCCCTTTCAAATATTTATGTCTTCCTATTGTCCATTACTCTGAGGAAAAATTAATTTGGCCTAGCCATGTAAAGCATTGCTGTCTGCAATCTCTTGATGAAAAATAATCTAGACAATATGCAAAAATATGAAGCTAGTCTACATCTGAGCAATACCACAAAAGCCCTGTCAAAAGTTATTTTTGTGTACTATGGGCTAGATAAATTCATCATTAGGAGTATAAATAAGGTCAAGGATGATCTTATTTTAATACTAGGCCAAGATGTTGAATAATTTTTTTCTCAAGAAAAAAAGCCCAAACAAAAATTAAACCATTTGGACACAGTTTGTTGATATGCCTTGTACACATGTGTAATCTATCTAAGTCTTAGTGAGACTTTAAAGGATCATTTGTTCTGATAGCAATTGGCTTAAATGATATTATCTGGCTACAGAATTTGCAAACATATGGGCATGGGCATTTGAAAAAATGTTTCCATCAGTAACATTGAAACCCTCAAGAAAACTACATTAAAGAAAACCAATGAGCAATTAGTAAATTAATGTAATTCTTGTCACAGTGCTGTTGTTTTATAAGAGACTTAGGAAGAACAAAGTCTAAAACTGTCCGAAGAAGAAATAGGAACCCCAGGCATGGTATGAAGATCACAAGAAAAGTCAAAAGACTAAGCAAATGCATATAAAATGGGCCAATGTCCCATTCCCAAAATAAAGTTATTGATGAAAGTTTCTCTAACTGACAAAAAGAGCAGCCCACTGTGAATAACTTCCCCATGAGTATTTAATAGTCACACAACCTGGATAAATCATAGTTACTTCAAAAAATAGTGGAAAAGTTGTGAGATATTAGCAGTTAAAATGGGGTTCAGGGGGAAAAGTAAAATCAAGAAAATAATTCTCATCATTGCACTGAGACCAGTACAGCCAATACATCTTCCCAATGACCAGAAGTAGTGACTTTATAGGAAAGTAGAGACTTATACTTGTGATATGTCTCCATGACTTTAAAAAATATTAGCTTTATAAAATGAAGTTCAAGTATCTTTCTGATTCAGGTGGCCCCAGGAACATGCTCTTTTAAAAGTCAATATTATGGATATTAATCACATATGACTGATCACCCAGGTGCAGTTTTTCTTTTCATATTTTTCTTTGCACTTTCAAAAAGTGCTTGTTATGTATTTCATTGAAATGATTTTTAAAAAAAAATATATATATATATTAAAGTTTGGTTTTCTATACTTCTATCAAATTAAACGTAGAAAAGTATGTATTCTTGATAAATAAGCAAATATAGATATTTGAAAGAAATATTAACCTTGTATTGTTCTTTTGTACACTCTATATACAGTAATTAAAACATAGGCAAGAACTTTGTAGAAAAAAAGTGTTGATCAGTCATTATCATTAACAGTTATTGACAGAATAGTATTTGTTAGCAATAACAACCAGCACAGAATAACCAGAGATTATCTTTACACTGATTTTTAAGTGTAAATTTTTTGGTTTGTAAAATAGAGAGGACATCTAGATATGATCTCTTGGACTGGATATGAAATTTTACTGTATTTTAATAATGCAGATAAATGGAAGTTGGAAATATATGATAAGGGAAATATTATATTGTATATCTGTCTCATTCTTATATACTTCACATATATTTATTTATGAATGTGTTCAGAAATAGAATACCAGGCTAAAGGGACCTTTAGTCTTATTGACACTACTTTTATATGCCCATATTAAGTCCATAATATGTACTACTGCATAATAAAAACATGGTAGAAATAATTTAGGCTCAAATTTGTCACCTTTGAATTACTGTCACACATATTTCTATGAATTTCTATATAAAGGAAAATTTTTGATCATCTTGAAAAGAAAAGGAGAATGTATTGTTTCCCTACTGTTTTTTGATAGATTCATGCTATCAGCTTTGTTTTCATTCTATTATTTTCATGGGTGCATGTGTATGTGCACCTATTTGTATATATGTCTACCTTAAAGAAACCAAACCAACCCACTCCTATGTCTTAATTTAAAGCATCGAAAAATTTCTGACATCTTTGTAAGATAGTAATTTATTTTTTTATATGAACTTTATGAATACATGTATTGCTCTAAAAAATTATCAAAACTTATAAAACAAAAATTACTTCTTTCATCACTTTGTTCACTTAGTATGTGTTAAAATATGTACTACTGTGCAATATTTTCATCTAAAAAGCATCTTCACCAGCCGAATAAAAATAAATAAAACTGTGAAATAAGCATAAACATAAACATATATATGCTAAAAATTAAGATACACACTCTTTAATATTTGTAGTGACTTGTCAGTATAAAACTAAAAAGTGTGTATCATAAGGGTGTTGGGGAAAAAAATATGATGTGATCTTCTAAAGTGTTCAATAACGTTGCTGCCTGCCCCTGAGGTGCAGCCCGGCCCCCACGACTGCCCAGACATGTCCGGACTTGTTTAAACCATGTGCTCTGATCCCTCTTTGTTCCAAGTGCGGGTAAAACTGAAAGTACCTCGGACTCCACCGGAACAGTCCGATTGGCTGATTATCCCGGGTCCACCCCCAGCTCTCCCCTTTCCCTTCCCCCGAATAAAAGATGAGCCGAGCCGGCTCTGCCCTCTCTTGCCTTGGCTCTCCTTCTGTTAACAACTGCTGCGGTCTCTCTCTCGGGATGAGGGGAATAAAACAAACAGGATTGAAGCACAAGCTTGAGCTGTATTTCTACCTCTTTGCTTCTGCTACTGACATTGGCTTTACAGCTATCACTTGCTGCGTTTTGGAGCCACTGAGTCGCTGGATTGCCCGTGCGGTCTCTCTAGGCAGCTCGGGGCTTTCTAAGGCGGATAACGGTGAGCTAAACGACTGAGCAAGCTGTGAGCATTTGTCACAATAACATGGAGTGGGGTCATTTACAAAATTTGTATTTATCTGCACTTTTTGCCTTCTATAATTTAGTTTTTGTGAAAAAAGAAATTCACCCAAAATATTTAATTCACTCCTGAAAAATTCTGAGCACTGTCATAATAAAATTAAGACAGTTTTGATGACAACGAGGATGAGAAATCATTCCATACATAAACCCCAATTGATTAACATACATATTGTGTATTTCACCAAGTCAAATAACATTTTAAATCTTTTACCTTTTCTACAGTTTTCGAACACTTGCTCTGATGTTAAATTTTGAAGAGCTGCCACCAGTATTGTAAAAGATTAACATGGCTGGAATGTTTGACATATAAAAATGTCAGCACTTATTAGTGATAAACATCATCTTCTCTCCTCTCCTGATGGATTATATGTTCTTTCATTAATGTAAAGAAAGGATGAAAGGGACAAGTTACGTTCTGGAGTTTTCTGTTAAAATGTTGCTGGCATTTGACGTGACTTTTTTATACTTTTCTAAAAGAAAAGGTGTCATTGGTAATTGATTCTGTTGGGAAACTTATGATAAAAATCACGTATACTCCCACAGCTTAGAGGACTGTCAAATTGTAACTCCATCAGTTTTCTTTTAGACATGCCAGACAGAAGTGTTAACAAGAAAATGCTAAATAGCTTAAAACTTTGAAACTGGTATTTAGGGAAAGGAAGATTGTAAATGTAAGGACTGATTATACCAATAAGCCTGAAATGGACATGTTGTATTTTCAAGATCTTAAGAACCCACAACAATCAAGAAACTTAATATCATGGACCTAAAGTGGAATCACAACTCTGTTTTGGACGAAACAGTTATATTTGTGACTGTATAAAACTTGCAGCCTTATTATTATCTTATTTCTTACTCTTTCTGTCCCATATTATTCTTGTTTGTCCTGGGAAGACATTACAAGTGCAATTTTGGTGAAAGAGACCTAGCTTAACTATCTTCCAGATGAAGCATCTCAGCCAACTTCATAAAGTTAAAGCTTGTACAATCTGAATTGCAAAATTAAGCATAACTAAAAATATCTAATTCTTTATGCAGTTTTGGCAGCTGTTCCACACTCTGGTACAAAGTAGGTCATCTACAATTTTTTTAGTGTAATGGATATTCTCTTGTACAATAGCATCATTTACCTCTCCATTTACTATAATTGAGGACAGTTTAATTTGAATTAAATTTAGTTTTATGGCTGAAGCACCATGATAACAGAAAAGTCAAGGTGAACATGGCCTTCTTTTTTGTTTACTTGATTAAAGTGCATTCCTATGCACTTCTTACTAGAGAAGTACTATATACAGCACCTACCAAAGGCAATATTAATAAAGTAGAAGCCATTGGAATTATTTCCTACTGAAGATCAGAGACCTAAAGGAATATTTTATCACAATGAGGTATTTCTCTGACAGAGTGTCACTGCTGCTCAAATAGCTAAAGGAGACAATTATAAAGAACAAATAAAAATCACAGGTCCATATATTAGCAGATAAAATAAAGAAGGGAGACTGTTACTTATGCAAATCAATCTGCACTAAGCATAGAACCAATATCTATATCATTAAATACCTGTATTAATCAGAAAAATGTTATTCTGATTGACAATTTTCTGCCTGTGAGGTGACTTCTTTCTTTTTTCCCCTCCCTCATTGCTATCAGACCACATGCCATATCTACATTTTTCCCTCTCTTTTCTTTTAAGGAAACTTAAGACGAAATCGGCCACTGCAGACTCCCTGTGAGGAAGCTTCAAGTTCCCTGATTCAGGATGAGATGACACATCAGAGTACCAAGCAAAGGACTGGAAGCCAAGTTTTGTGACTCTGCCATGGGAAGCAGTAGGATGGCTGAGAATTCCATCTGGTTTTAACGGTCTTTACTTGTTCAAAAAGCTTTATGTCTCTATCCCTTCTGGCTGATTTCTCTTGTTTTAAAATTGTCCTTCTTTAAGTTTCTCCAGGCCTTGATTTTCCAGTATCATTTCATCAATATGCTTTGCAGTTCTACCTTTTTATGTCCTCATTTTCAGTATTTTTGTTTCTCAGCATTTATTGGTGCTTGATCCTTCACTGATGTTGCTACAAGCTCTGTTTTTTCCTTGCACCATATTTCCAGTTTCATTTTTTCTGTGTGATATAACCTTTCACTACCTTTTCTGATGTTTCCACGTATAAGGTCTTTGTTTCATCTCTTCTTTTCTTTTGCAAACTGCCATTAGAGCAGGTACCATGAAGCAGTTACCTTGAGTGTTTCTGATGCAACCTAGTGAAAACTAAACACTGTGTATAGTGAGAATTTGTTCAGGGATTGTTTTTTCTGTATTATTACCAGCAGAGTCCAGCTTCTTCTTTCTTCTCTTTCTACATTTAAAATAAAGTTCTGAAGTGCTAGCTTTTAAAACTTATTTTCCGAAGTGTCTTCACTGGGAGAAAGTCCCCTGGCATCTTGAAGAAGTGATTTGTCAGATACCCTTTAGCAAAACAATTTTACTGCAGATATATGCTCACTGGAGGTCTCCTCATGGTACAGTGGAGGGACTGATGAGCTGTGAGATCCTCAATACAAGACCATAGCTGAAGGTCACACTGCCAGGAGAATTACTGTTTGTGTAAGGAAACTGAAATATTTTGTGAACTAAAGAACTAGTTCACAACAGACATTTTTTCACATTCACTTTATTTACCTCACACACTTTATTTAATTCACACACTAGAGGGACAAATTTGGCTATACACACCAATAAATTTGTCCATAGAAACCAAACCTGTTTAAGGTTTTCCTTTGGTTTTAGGGGGTTTTAATGCAATCTTTGTGACAGACAGATATGAGGATTAAGCTTCTAAAATAAGACAACTTGTTACATGTAACATGGTAGGGAGTACAAAGCACAATAAAATATATTAACTGGGAAGAAAAAATATTAAACTTTTTAGTTCCTCTTAGCCATGCCTGGCTTCAGTCCTCTAAGTTCTCCACATACAGAAAATTCTGTTGTGTTGAAACATCAAAAGTTATAATCACAAAGGCTATTTGTCATTGCTCCTTCTCTTGCCTATAAAATCAAGAATTGCGACAAATAAGCACTTCTTTGTCAGATCACTGCAGGGTGACTATAACATGTACAACATTTAATTTACTTATTTTTAGTGAGTTGATTTCTTTTTTTATGACTTCATGCGTGCAGATTCTCTCCTGAGTGATCATGGTCAGCATAATACAAGAACCAGCTCCAGCAAGGCCTATTCTAGATTTTATGAAAGAGCTTTAAAATCTAACAGAATTAGATAGGGATACTTCTTTTCTTTAAATGAAAGCACTACTTTGCAGGTGCTCAGCAGTAGGCACTGTCAGCCCAGGAATGCTAGAACTAAATAGTCTTTCATTGTTGAAAACAGATTTCCACAAAAAAGGAAGATGATGGAGAGCATATCAGCTCTTTGTCAGAAAGGTCAATGCAAATAAGTTCCTTCAGAACTCCTTTACCATTGTCTCTTTAGTATGGGACTCCAGGATGCCAAGAGATCTTCACTTTACTCTTTTCAATTTGCTAATCAGGATGCAGCCTGGACACTTGAATGTTTCATCCAGTAGAAGGGCTAATAGCAAGATGTAACCCATTAGCAGCATTTTAAGCTGAAATATTAAAAAAAACCCCAAAAAACAACAAAAAAAAAAAAAAAAAAAAAAAAAAAAAAACCACCAAAACAAAATCTCAGAAAACTGTTCTATCTTATTTGTGCTCATTAAAGCATGCTCCTTCATAATATGTGTCTGTCTCTACTGAGACACAGGTTATAGACCCAGGAGCTATTGAGATCATAATGAGACTATAAAATTGCAGCATAAGGAAAGTACAGATCTAAAGCAAGGATTGTTACAACTTGGAAATCATAGTAACTATACAGAGACCTTCAGACTTCTGTTGTAAAGAGATGGTAAATATGCTAAATACCAGTGTTACCTTAAAATATGTATTTTTGAATGTTTGTAAAATTCTCTACTATTAATATTAATCCTTGTATGCACTCTAAGCTTTTATTTGTCTTCACATCTTTCTACTTTCTCCTGCTTGTCACACTTTAATGTCATTTCCTCTCTCTCTGTTATTCCTCTGGCCTCTTTTTGTCTCTTTTTTTCTTTTGGCTTTTCTTTTTCTCTCCCTGGAGAGACTCCCAGATGACATTAGAAATGTAGGTTGGACTTCTGATGTCATTCTTAGAGAAAGAAAAAGAGATTACAACCTTAGTGTTCAAGGCTATATAGGAAATCCTCTTACATGTCTCTGTAGCGATGCTTTTTTATGAGCCTGAGATGATTGAATATGTATTTGCAGATAGGGAAAAAAATGAAAACTTTAGAAATGTATATGTTTAGAGTGTCCGAAAAATTAGACAGAGTTGCTTGTCTCACTATAGAGTGTTGTAACTGCTGGACTCTGCCTAGCAGGCTGCTGCTCCCTGAGAGCTCAGTGAGGGTTTCCTAGGGCCGTGTGATCAGTCGCATCCCGGAGTCCATTTCAGACAGCCCCTCGATCTGGCTCCGGCAGCCAGCAGCGTTAAAATGCAGTGGTGGTAAAGGAGGTAGAGAAGGGTCTCTCATGAGGGTTTGAGATGCCTTTAATCACATCTTGTCCCCACGATGTTCGGAGGTAGAGAGACCATGTGGTCTGGGTGTGGGGTGGTTTTGTCAGGGGCCATGGGGCGGTCCCTGGGTGGGGTTGGGGTACAGAAGCAAATAGGGAGAAACTGAGGGCGTGGCCAGGGCTAGGGCAGGGAACAGGGGGAACGTGTGAAATAGGAAAAGCAGTGGATTAACAAATCCCCACAATAGAGTTGTGCTAGCCATCCAGTGAGAAAAAAATTCAGAAGTGTCACTAAAATAAATTAATACACGGAGTTTGGGATATCAGATGAATTTTTTTCATCAGCTCTTCCTTGTTTAGGCAATGCTGTGTGCTATGAATCCCATAATGAGATCCTTCAAACCCTGCAGTTACTATAGGGAACATAGGTGCTTGACTCAGTTTCATAGATTCTGCTGCACAGCCTGAAGCAATGAAATTTAGAGCAGTCAGGTTCCTTGTCTATTGGACATACTTTGGAATAGACACTGGTATTCTTCAGCATCTGAGTTGTATAAGTTGTTTTGTCAGGTCAGGTTCAAATCTTATTTTTAAATGATACAATATATATTTTTAGTACAGTATATCTGTACTATACTGTGTACATAGAAACAGCAGTCCCATATATGTTAACATGATTCTTCCAAAGATCTCCGATGTAGGCTGTTATTCTTTTCTAATGGTTGTAATTAGGCATCATTCATATGGTTGTTGCATGGTTATAAAGTTTCAAAACCTATTGAAAATCATCCTCTGAACTACACAGTGCAAAACATTTTTTTCCATTCCCTTTTTAAATTGACTAACCCATCTGTATAACTGTTGGGGTTTCAGTTTAGTCTTAGTTTTTTTCCTGTTAAAGGAATTTTTTCCCATATGCATGTTGCTAGGGGACAAATAGTTGTACTTAAGAAAGACAAAAAGGGGGGTGGGGCGGGCCTGGCTACTCCTTTGTCTACACCTGGGTGTGGGGTCAGTTCGCTCGGAGCGTCCGGAGAGAGAAGCTGCAGAGAAAGGAGCTGCTGCTTCTTTTTATTTGGCCGTTCTTTCTTCCTGTTCGCTACGCTGTAGCCCTGCTCGCCCTGCCTGCCTGGACCTCCGTGGGTTTTTCCCATCTGGATACATCTCGTCTGCCACCCGGGATTTGCGTTCGTCCCTGCCGTTCCAGCCTGCTGTTCCTGAGAGCCCGGGATCAACTGCCCAGGGGTTTGTGAAGCCTTTGTTCCATCCCTTCCCGGGATCC
The DNA here is from genome assembly GCF_000691975.1 of Corvus brachyrhynchos. NCBI lineage: Eukaryota > Metazoa > Chordata > Aves > Passeriformes > Corvidae > Corvus > Corvus brachyrhynchos. The sequence continues at coordinate 2,992,402 of NW_008239080.1, read as the reverse complement.
CAGGGCACCGGTGCCGCGGGTTTCCCGAGCTCGCTCCGGAGCGCCCCCTGCAGGCGCGGGGGAACCATCGCACCTGCCCTGCTCACCGGGAGCCGCCAGCGCCCCTGCCGGCTGCGAGCAGAACTGCACCCGAGGGGAAAGGGCCTGACAGCCGAGAAGGCTGGGACTGGGTTTGTGATTGCTGTTACTGCCGTAGTTGTTGTTGTTTTGTTTGACTGGTTATATACATATATATATAAAGAACTGTTATTCCTATTTCCCACATCTTTGCCTAAAGGCCCTTGATTTCAAAATACAATAACTTGGAGGGAAAAGGGGTTACATCTGCCACTTCAAGGGGGGCCTCTGCCTTCCTTAGCAGACACCTGTCTTTCAAAACCGAGACAATAACAACAGGATCTTTGTTTCTAACAGTTCACCTGCTAGACATAAGATGTTATTTTGTTGTAGAAAGCAATCAGGTTAGTCTGGCATGATTTGCCTTTGGTAAATTCATGTTGGCTTTTTTCAAGCACATTCTACATTTGATTCGCAGGGTGTTTAAAATGGGAAAGCTTTACATCTCAGGCATGCATGTGACTAGGAAGAGGTTTGGGGTTTTTTTAATGTTGTTTGATTCAAACACAGTTTTGCCTAAAATTTATTGTATTCACTTCCATGCTATTTCAAACTATGTCTTTTATACCTAATTTTCTTGTCTATTCAGTCAGGTCAAGGCAGCAGGTAGCTCTCTTTGTAATCAAGTACTGTCCTTGTAAATCCATAAGCTGCATTTCCCATTTCCCTCTCAGTAGTGAATTTTGATGCACAGGCACAGTTATAGTTTGTTCCAGTACACTGTCTGCTCTGAGCAATCAAGCTACAGAACATTTTACCTACACCTATCAACCTCTGTAATGTGCACCACAAAACACATATAGCAATGACAAAGTCAACAGGCTTTTATAAAAACCTGTTCCTAATTACCACAGGCATTTTTATTATTTATTTCTTTTATTGGAGATCCTTATAATCCTAAGTGTATATGCAAAATCCCATGTGATAGGACAAGGATTTTTTCCATTTGTTCTCTCAATGATACAGTTGGGAGTATGGTCACACAAAAATTGTCTGTAGAAGCTATGAAGCTGTCCTTTTTTCAGGAGGCCTTCACAAGAGTCACTTGTAAATCATTCCTTAGTAAGTTAAACAAAAATAAAAATGGAGAGGAATACACAAGAATCTGCTTTTTTTTTTTTTTACCTCACTGAATTTTTTGTAATAAATAATATTGTTTCTGAAGTGAATGTTATAGAAAGTTACAGACAATGTATTTTAAAATGCTCTGTAGTAGACAATATTTTTATGTAATGAAACAGGATAAAATTATTTAACTGTCTGGGAAAGAAAAAAGACAAAGTATCATCAATCTTTTGTCATTGATGCTTTTGTCTAATACAAATAATGTTTGTGGTGCAAGAGCTTGCTTCATCATAGTTTGAGTAGATGACTACACTGGCATATTGATTGACAAATTAGTCACCAAGGCTCACTTATTTCCTTGTTCTGTTCTGGTATTAGGGGAAGAGTTCCAAATGCCAATCAAAAATTTCTCTTAAGCACTACAGAAGATGTTGGTAGTTATTATAAACAAGATTTTTGTATGAAGTATTAGAGAGTTCCTCATTGTATTCACAAACTGCTGAAACTTATTGAGATACTTGTACTGATAAGCTGTAGGGTCTCATTTCTGGTGACCAGATTTCTTTCATATGAAACAAATATTTGATCAAACCAGCAGGAAACAACATGAGTATTGCATGGGTATTGCTTTGTGCACTTATGTAAGTAGTTTCCAAGAGAAAGATGAACAGAAAATGAGTTATGGCTGTACATGCAGTACCTGGATTTCTTCAGCTTTCTTAATTTATGGTTTAAACAATGTAGGATGAGGAAATTTGACGTAGCAAATTCAAAAAATTACCTGGAGCAGGGAGGAAGAACTAACTATATTTCTTTCTATACATAAGGAAATTAGAGATATTTTAACTTTTTCCCTTAATATAAATTTAAAACAACGTCTTTGTAACTGGGGAACTGGGAGTAGAGAACAGGAAAGGAAGAAGTGGGCTTATTAAAAGTGAATATGAACAAGTTTGAAAACCAGTGCACTAGAAATTAACTCAATTTTTCCATTGGAAAGAAAAGAATATCTATCTACATTTAGCTGGGCAAATAATCTTTAAAGCGTTGATTTGTTCAATTTGTCAATCAATTTTTAAATTCATATTTTAACACTAATAAGCTGAACACTTGTTTTAGTACATAACAGAAGCCATTTTAATAAAGTAGTAATCAAGTAAAATTTCTTTTCTTTTTTTTAATTGCAAAACTATTTTCAGGAAATGGACATTCAAAGTTTGACATTATTTTGCTTGATAGTACAGTGATTGAAGAACCAACTTCCATTGGGCCAGTCAATGCAGGATGAAAACCTGAGGAAACTTTCCGTGATTTTATGGGTTCTGGTTCACTGGTATATGGAACACTTCTCTAGCACCATATAATACCTTGATGTAAACTCAGACTCTCAAACTCAAAGATTTAAGATTTTTATAGAGGAGGAAAGTAATTCATGAATCTTTTAAATCAGTCTTTCACATGAATGTTGTTGAAAGTATTATGTGTAGACTTTCACAACTCTTTGGATATCATATGATTATGAAGATGAAGAGTTAAATGCATTTGTATTCAAGGTTTCAGATTTGAAAAAAAACCAACTCAGCTGACATTAGTTATTGTTGAGGCAGAGAAAGAGAAATTTTTTTTTAGAGACAGCTATAGGTTTTAGAAACCTGCATTAGCACTTAACCTCTAGTGGTAAATTGATAACTAATTATCATATAGGCTTCAATGCAGCTTAATGAAATTATGCTCCTTTCTGTGACCTTTCTCATCTACATGCATACATTAAAAAAATTTTTCTTAAGTTATTTTTTCTAAGCAAATCAACTTTAGCAGGTTTTCTGAAAAATAAATGCTGTCTTTTTCATCCTGATTTGAAGTACTTTGAAATGTCTGTTCATTTATGTAATATTGCTGTAACTAAGCAATCAGTTATGCTACTCCTGTTACACCTCTTGTGCAAAGCAAATGGGAGTAATCATTTTTTTTCATTGATATGAAATGTTTCTTAAACTAACAAACACCTTCTCTTCAAATGTCTTTTTCCCAAAGAAGCCTTGACTTGTCTTCACAAAAGCATTGCTAGGTATTTTGGGTTTTTACTTGCCTGTCAATCCCAACAATATTGACAAATACAAGACATTATCTGATGCCCAATTCTTATAAAGGAAAAAAGAATAGGATTTAGTGTTTTCATAAAACAATTACTTTACAGCAGTTTCAACTTTAAGGTAAGCAATCAATGCAATTTAAAGAAACTTCCCTGCTAACAGGGTTATAAACCAGTCCAAAAAGTGCTATAAAACATACTGAAAGCTGTTTTAATTGAATACTTCAAGTTCTGACTTTAGAGGGCCTGTGAGACCAAGTGTTCCTGGTGGCCACCTGGCTGGAAAATCCCATTTATGTAGGGATTGTTTTGACAGCAGCCAAGCATGAAGATGAAAAAGTAGCAGCTGCTGATTTAGTTTCTCTTGGCATCTTCCAGGAGTGGATCTAAGGCTCCCTGAGCATGTTCAGTAAGTTATGACACCTTAATAACTATAAGTTGTGAAGTCCAGAAGGAGGTTATGACCAGACTGCAGGACTTATTATTTTAATGACTCTAATAAAATGTTTTAGAGGAACATGTAAATCCCAGCCAGCTTTGTAGTGAAAAGACAAGCTTTTGCAACACTTGAACTTTAGAGGAGAAAGGGATTTAGTTCAATTTAGTTTGTTGAAATTCAATGTATAATGTTCCAGAGTAGCAAGTGAAAAATACACTATTTTCTTTTACAATGTGGAAACCTTTGGGTGATTTGAAAATGTTGTACTCTGCTTTCTGCAACTCACTCAAAAGTTCTGGGAGTGAATGTGTGAAGCAATGTTTCAATGGAGAATAAAAATAATAATTTTGAATTGTTGCATAGAACACAGAGCTGAACATTATGAAGGAGACCAGCTCTGCTTGTTCTTCTTCCAGGGGTTTCTGTATCATCTGCTAATTTTTATCAGAATATCTTTTTGATACAAGCTATAAAGTGATGTCATAGAACTTTTATTATTTGGTGTTTTACTTTTATTGTGATACATGTTATATGAAAGTTATGCATTGACAATATTTTTACATGTTAGGTTTCTAAACACTGAAAAATTTCACAATGTTATAATCTTGGAACAGTCTGTAAAAGTGGGTGACATCAAGGTGTGGGCTCAAGCTAATACTGGAAATGTCGTTCAGCTAAGAACACAAAAAGGTCTAGCACAACCTAAAAAAATTTCTTCATTTTGTCAGCAATTTCATGTTGTGGCGATCTATGTGGTGCCGGTGTCCAAGTGTTCAGATTCATCCAGACCAAGTCATCCATGCTTAGAAATGTAATTTTTATTGTCAATATAAATATGTCAGCATAGTATTGGGATATTTGTTGCAATTATTCCATACTACCTACATACTGCACATGTTTCCAATAATATTATTAATGTTATTAGAAATACCAATTAATTAATATGCAAAAGGTGAATATTGAAAATGGTTAACCATTGTTAAGAACCCAGAAGAAAATCTATAAAAATAATAAACTCAGTTCTCCAGTATAGTGGTATGGTTTTCAAAATGCTCTTCCACCAAAACCAAAAAATCAAAATTGGTTTTGCAGATAAAATTATCTAAATTCCATTTCATTTTCATGAAATTGTCCCTAGAATAATACCACATCTGCACTTTCTAAATAAGCCAGCAGTTCACTGACCTTAAAGTTCAAATGGAAATTCCAGTGTGCTTTGTAAAAGACAGTATTTGTAGTATCTAATCTTCCTTGTAGTGGTCCATTGCAATGTTCCATCATTTTTATCTATATGCCATATAGATAAAAAGCCAAAAACTAGATGTATTCTAACTTATTTCAAAAGATTTGATGTTCAATGTAGAGCAGATTTTTTTCTTCCTGAGCATGATGTTTTACTTAAAATGAAAGTTTCTGTTTCTGCTATCTGTGGAATTGCCTACTGCATGGTCTGTGTTACCTGAATAGTATGTGTAAAAAATGATATTGAAAATGAAATTGCAAACATACTAGAAACTAAAGGATTTTCCACAAGAAGTAGAGCTGGGCTTCTAAAGCATAGGCAAAAAAAAAATTCTGCATACGCAAAAAAGAGCATATAGAAGTAAACCAATATTGCAGTTCAGTTGGGCACCAAGCAGGCTTTATTAAGCAGAGGAATGGTGGGTGAATCTCAGATGACACTAACTAGATTGTGCTCTGACCTGGAATATACAGTACTTGAAATTTCATGGCTCTGTCCCAGACTATTAGTAATGGCAGCTTGTATGCAGCAAACTCAGCATGTAGCAAATGATAGATAAGCTAAAATCTGGGCACCTGTCCATAACTGAATTGTAAATACAATCCTCTTTCTGCCTTTGGGAAAGTAGTGTCTGTCTTACATGTTTTAGCATGCAATTAGGAGATTACTTTTAATTAATATTCCCCCTGGTTTACTGCATTCCATCTCTTTGTTGATAAATTGACAATAAAATTTCAGAATTTATAATATTCTAAATATTTAATGTATTTACTCTGAATAGAATTTATTTTGAAATGTTTGAAAATGCCATTCACAGCTCACACTGATTTGAAAATCATGTTCTTTAACTTCAGAAGTATGTCATGAAGTTCTACTTTAATGAGATTTTGCATAATATTTATTTTAATAGTTGATCTAATAAGTGGTAAATTGAAGGTCATATTCGTAACTTCAGTGGAGTCTAGTTCATTCTGAGATTTGCTTTGCTGGGTACTTCCTTGTTGTTTGTGGGTTTATTCTCATCTGAGAAAAAAGAATCTGTTTCTGAATTTGCAAATAGAAATGTTTGTCTTTAATTTGCATGTAATTTTTTTCTCCATATATCAAATTTGACTTTTATATTCTGTTTTCATCTTTGGCTTCCTTTGTGATTGCATAATGTTAACATTGTAGGCATGCAGAGAAAATAGATCTGATTAGATATAGCTTAGATTAAAATTTTTCTTTCATGCTTGAAACATACTCAAGTTATGTAGAATTTAACCAATTCCACACTTGCATTATGCCTTTTTCAAATTTCACAATATTGTCAAAAAGACATCGCTAAGGTAGTACTAACATTTTCTTCATTGATTAGAATTTGTCATGATCAGAATTTTCATCTGCATACAGTATATGCCAACAATCTCATAACCTTTAAATCCAGGTATTTGCAATCTAAATTTAATTCTGTTACAGTAAAGCTGAAACATTCTCTTCCTTTCCTGAAAAAAATGCAGCTTAAGATCAACTTCAGACTAGATTCACCAAATCTGTACTTTGAGCGTGACTTTTTATTCCAGTTACAGTTATCGTACGAAAATTAATGCCAGTGTAATAAAGATTTTCAACAGCAACCCTTGCTGAACGTAAAATCACCTTCTTCACTTCTAATTAAATTCTGCAGTATTTTGTCCCAATGATAAGTGTAACATTTAAATAAGATATGTACAAGTGACATGCTGTTCAAAGTGCAAGAGTCATAATGTAACTCTTGAGAATAAAGAAGGAATGATAGGAATCAGTAGCAACACTGCAAAACCAAAGCTTATGCTCTTGGAAATCTCAGCTGAAACCATTCTATGAATATTCCAAGTTAAAATTATGACTTATATGCAGTTAGAATGTATTAATTTTTAAGATTTCTGGAATAGCACTGACAGGAAAAAAAACCCCTTGTATTCAGTGAGGTGAGAAATCTTGATGAGTTCCTGCAGAGATGTGGAAAAACCAAGGACCAAAAACCCATCAGCCAACAAGGCTTTTTCAGCTAGAAAGAACTCCATTTTAATGCAATGAAGATGAGAAAAGCTTCATGTGCTGACGAAAAGGAACTAATTATTCTACTTGACTGCAAAAGAAATTACACATTAAAGACAAAGCTGCAGTACATAGTCTTGGTATAACAGCAAGGCAGATAAATATATTTGGCTCATGTGGAAGGATAAAAACAGTTGAAGGGAATAACATAGGATCTGAGTAATTGCTGTAGAAACAAGAAAAACCCTTAACTTAGAGAAGGTGATACAATTTTAAACGGGAGTGATTTGGATATACTCCTTTTCCAGGTGTTTAACAAGTTCAGATAGTGAACTGTGCAAAATATTTCAATTTTTATAGATTGAATGTTATGGGAAAAGCCTTTGCATTTATTTTAAAGCAGACAGCACCTTTACTGTGATTATCAGAAACCTGCTTTCTAGATAGCATATAACTTCAGGGGGGAGTTAAGCAAAAGATTGATCAAAGACAGACACAGCAAGAATTCTGAAGAAAAGACAACAGTATTAGAAGCCCAAGTGAGCACTGCAAACAAAATAAAATATTACTCATTTTATCATTTGTGCAGAATTATCTAGTATCCGTTTTCTGTGTTTTCATCAGAGAAAACTGTTCTTCAGCCCTTTGTGTGAAATATTGTGTCCAAATCTACTTAAAACTGTGCTGTGTTTAACAGAATGTCAGATGTGATGATTGCAACAGTTCTTTTGACATTATTATTAATGAAATACATTGAAGGAACCGAAATTATTATTACAAAGACTGAACATTTATTCCCTGAGAAAAAAAACAAAAGCCATCCAAAAAAAGCAAATATGCATTTAATCTAAAATAAAGCTAATAAAAAATCCTTTTACATCAAACTAACGCAGGTATGTAGATAGCTATCACTGAACCATTTTTGTCCTTGGTGTGATAAAGGCCTCTTCCTGCTTCTTCCTTAATGACATTATCCTGTCAGTGGGTTCACTACTCTGCAGTGATATACATAATGTATTTTAATACATTATCATTAATATAATCCTAATACAGTAATCAATAATACAGTAATATAACACCACACTATCCAGACCTCTCTTGTGGATAAATCATGAATAGTGCTGAAAAAAGTAAACTCTTCTTGTTTGCTAATCCTCTTCTTACAACAGCAATCTTTTTTCCCTCCCCCCCCCCCCAAAAAAAAAAAAAGAAATTAAATGTAAGAATTAAAACCAAAAATTCCTTATTAATTTTAGTTTTTGCGAATGCATATTAAAAATTTAAGCTCTTCTCTGTTTAGCAGCTCTGTAGAATAGTTTTTCTAGTTTGAAGAGTCACTCTGATTCTCCATACAGAAGAAACTACTCTCTGTTTTCCAGAAAGCAGGCAAGTGATAATCTTAGTCTTGACTAACTTCCTCACTTCACTGTGTTACCTCCTCTCCACAGCCAGTTTTAGTCCTCTTACAGCATTTCACACTATTGTTTATCTTTAATGCAGATGGCTGAGGTTTTTTTCTCAAACCACTTTGAAAAAAACTCCTAATTTTCTCTTTTGTTTTTGTCACAAAACCATCACAGTTTTCCCATCAAAAAACTGCACAAATCTGAGTGCCATTTATATAATCCAAAAGGTAGGGCTTTTTATAATTATCCTGTGTGCAGGCATAAGTCTTAGAATGTCTTCCCTTCAGTCTGTATACTATTGAATGTCTCAATATTTCCCTCTTTAAATGAATATTATCTTCTTGTTCTGTGCTACCTAGAGTAGGAAACCGATTTCATCCAACATTTAATGTTTGTCTAAAGATAGAAGAAATTTAATAAATGTAAAAGACTGAAATTGTTGTTTCCTTTCAGCCTTACACTGTGTTGAAATCTTTAATATCTTCCTCTTTCTGCCAGATAACTTGAGTCTCTAAACCATTTTTTCTTAATGAAGGATTTGCATATCCATTAATATGTTCTTTAGTTAAATCATTATTTTCTCTGTGTCCCATTAATTGCTAGTATTGTTCTGGCACCATTTTTTCTATTATCACATTAATTTATGCATCCATGCCCATACAAATACTACATTTTATTTCAGGCTGCTAGTTTATTAATTTTAAGTAAAAATGCTGGGTGTGGTGCTGTGAATTACTCCTCTGAACCAATGATCTTAGATATTCTTTTTTCTGTTTGCTACACTCTCATGACATTTGGTAGTGCATAACCATCACCACCCCTGGGCCATCACACCATGATCTCAGGAATGCTTTCTAGCCCTCAGCCTTGATTACTGGCGGGTTAGCCCCCCTGAGTTTATCAGAAACACTGACTGCTCCCAAAACTTCGGCTTTTGCTGATATTTTCCTGGTGATTCTTTAAGAGACCTAAAGCACTTGCGACGTGGCACTTGCAAATTCTTGAAAAAAATCCCACAATCTACTGCAGTTCTCACTACCTTTGCTTCTGGGCATGATGTTGTCTTGGGTTGCATCATTTCCTTCACCATACAGTTACATGTGCTTTTTGTTGGTTGGATAATTGTAACTTGAATTTCTGCATACTGCCTTGCCTCAAAACTGTTTACTGTTTCTGTTCTGAATTTGAAGTAACATTCTCAGTGTCAGAATACAGTCCATATTTCACAAGCTGTGAAAGCAAATGAGTAGTCTCTTACGTTTAAAACAAATGAGCTGGCTTTTGCAAGTTTGAACAGGCTTATTCACCCTGTGTTTATCAAAAAGTAGTTTAGTCATAAATGCTTTGGTTTTGTCTTTCTTTTCACTATGTACTTAAAAGCATCCTGTACATGTCCTATTTCAGAATAAGTGAAGTTTTCTTCATCTGTATTTTAGTTTTCTTTTCCTGACTTGCTGAAAGCTGCTGCAAATATCAAATATTTTGGAACGAGTTTGTAAGCTCTGCACTTTTTAACCTTTTGTAAAAAGTTGCTTAAATAATATTCAACCTTCTTAAATATTTTTTTAAGCAGTTCCTTAAGAGATGGATGTCCTTTCTTTCTCTCTCATGCAAATAGTGTATTTTTAGTTCCCATGTTTTACTGCTGATCTGTCTTGTGGTCAGAAGTGACTCAAAGAGTCTGTTCTGGAATGGTGTATTGGCAGACTAGCATAGTTTAAGACAAATTTCAATATGATACAAAAGTTAGCTCTAAGTGGCTCTCACTGTAGTCTCTTAAACATTCAAATGATTCCCCACCATTTCACAACAATTTGCTAATGAAAATTTATCATTTAGACTTCCATACCTGTCCACTCTCTTAAATAGTGATCTTTCAGCTTGTACAATGTATTCACCTAACTACATTTCTGTATACTCCAAAAGGAAAGCTTTTGCCATCTAACTATTTTTAGATATAATTTATTTTTAAACTTTACAAATGTCTTTTTAATATCTTTTCTAAATAAGTAATAAAAATAATGTTTTTATGCTTTGCATATATGATTGATTTAGTAAGCATAGAATTTTTTGTCAAAATCAGAGGGGTGAAGTGGGAGCATTTGACACAGTATTCCATGGGACAAGAGAGAGGATAATCTATTCCCCACACTGGTTCCAGCTAATAACTTCAATTACTGCAATTAATTTTCAGTAATAATACAACTCTCACATCTAAAATGCAGTGTATGAGATATATGGAAATAACTTGATCTCCTCAAAATACTATGTAAATATACTTTATATTATCTTTAATATATTTGTTGCTTAGTGAGACTGTATTAGGTTTAATTTACCTCTGCTTGTATTCCTCAAACTCCAAGGAAAGCAAAAAATCATGCCAATTCTCCTAAGTAAATATTTTTTTAATATACTTTAGAGGGTCTATGTTGTTACCGAAAATTGCTGCTAACAGAAATCACTCCCTTCCTGAGACTGAAAGCCTCTGTAAAAGTATAATTGCAACAATTCTATCAGTTTATCTTTGTTGGACAAGTAATCAAGGATGGCAGACTGCGGCAGTTCAAAATCAGCCCATTACAGCCATTCAGCAACACCTCACTGACTGGCCAAAATAATAGAAAATGGAATGGTACAGCTGATAAGTGATTATATGTAAAAACAGAAATAGTGAGGAAAACAGATTTGGGAAGTGATTTTAATTTTTTTTAGGGAAATAGAAATTATTCCTGGATTAATATTAAAGATTTTATATGGTTTTAAACTGGCAAACTGAATCATAAAACCCAAGAAAAAGCAGGTTGCATTCGATATAGTTTTGCTTCACAGGTTGCCACTTATATATTAAATAATTTCAAAACTGAAAATTTGAGTAAAAACATTAGGAAAAAAGACTTATGCTTTTCCTTTGCGACTATAAAAATGTAAGAAAAATGTTTGAATTCACTTTACAAAAACAGACTATGATTGGTTTTCCAAAATATTTGTATACATATATGTGTTACAACACAGTGCAGAACAATGACCAAGTTTAGGGAGTCCTCATAGAATCCCGAAATAGTTGACATTAGAAGGGACCTCTGGAGGTCATTTGGTCCAACTCCCCAGCTCAAGGAGGGATACCTGGAGCTGGTTGGCAAGGTCTGTGTACAGATGGCTTTTGAATGTCTCCAAGGATGGAAACTCCACACCCTCTCTTTGCAACCTGTGCCAGTGCTCAGTCACCCTCACAGTAAAAAATTGTGACATCCAGACAGGGTGACCTCTATTTCAGTTTGTGCCCGTTGGCTCTGCTACTGTCACTGAGAAGATCCAGACTCTGTGCATGCTCTGTGTACTCTCAGGTATTTATATACATTGATAAGATCTCCCCTGAGTCTTCTCTTTCCTGTGATAAACAGTCCCAGCTTTTTTTTCTTAACCTTGGTGGCTCCTCATTGGAATCTCTCCAGTATGTCCATGCCTCTCTTGTACAAGGGAGGCCCAGAACTCGACACACCACTCCAGCTGTAGCTGAGTAGAAGAGGATTACCTCTGTCAACCTGCTGGCAATACTTCTTATAATGAAGGCCAGGTGTACACCAGTACCCCCAGGTCTTCTTTCGCCAAGTTCCTTCCTAGCTGGCTAGAGTCCAGCATATATTGACACCTTAGGTTTTTCCTCCCCAGGTTCAGAACTTTGTAATTCCCCTTGTTGACCTTCATGAGATCCGTTTCAGCCCATTTCCCCAGTGAATCCAGACCCCTTTGGATGGCTGCATGACCCTCTGCTGTATCACTCAATCCAGAAACAGATATGACTAGAACGACAAAATAGATTCCAGAATATTATTTGACACTTTATTCTGTTCATTTGGAAATCCATATGGTCTTGTATAAAATGAATGAATTGGAAGAAAGAAGAAAGAAAGGGAAATAGAAAAGAGGCAGAGATCATAAAGAATGGTGCTGTATGAAGCAAACACATTGCATAAATAAGGTTTTTTATTAGATATGAAAAAAGCAGTGCAAGAAAATAGGTATTCTCAAAATGTTGAAAGAAAAATTCCTTTGAGACAAGTCTGAAGAAAAAAAAGAAGACTGAGAGCAGAAGCTAGGGTTCTTAGTGCTAACAATGATGAAGACTAAAATAATAAATGGATTAAAGTGTTACAATTACAATACTGGCTGGAAGGTAAGATGAACTATTGAAGGACAAGAATGAGATGTTAATGACAAATGAGGCTCATATTGCCAAGAGGCTGAATGAATCCTTTGCTGGTGTAGGTAGGCATGAAAGAATTTGAAGGTCATATTCCACAGCCAGGGATAAATTTTCCTGGTGAAGCAAGTGAAATGCTAAAAGGCTTTATGGTCACAATGAAGCAGGGAGTTAGGAAATTAGACCTATTAAAACTGACATAGTACCAGGACAGGACAAATTACATCCTGAACATCTTCATGAAACTCTGTAACAAGCAGCAGAAACATTTCTGGATTGGGTATTTGTCTGAATAGGAGAAAGGAAAAGACCAAGCAATTCACCATAAGCAACTGAAATAATTTATCGTTTAAGTAAAGGATCTATATGTTACATGTGCACTACCAATCCAAGCTAAACATTAATTATTCTAATGTTCTGGAAACACTGATAGGAGAAATATTTTATCATAAGAAATTGTAACTTACAGAAATTGCTAAGTACAACAATAAATATGTGGAATCACAAAGGCATGAACTATTATCTCTGGATGTTGTTTTAATCAGTGTTGTTTTGAGGGACTGGGGAATGAATGGCTAAATTATTTGTCCAATACAGCAAAATAGGTATTTATGCTTTGGCCTGTGCAGTGAAAAGGCTACTTTAATCAGTCTAGTTATAAGTGGCTACTGGATAGTCAGTTGCAGAAATCAAAGGTAGCCAGACATACTGACCAATTACTTTGTTACGTACAATCAAATTCATAGCTGGATTCTGGGTTGAATTAATCTTGTTAAGGTCCTGAAACACACAGTTTATAAAGACATTTGATTTAATAGGGTATGTGTGTGGTCTTTTGTGTGTGTGTGCGCATATATGTACATGTACTGTGTGTATAATATGTGTAACTTAATTTGCATTTATTCTTTTAAATTTCATACTTATATTCTTGATAAATTGCTATATTTTATGTTTTCCTAATGACATGTACATTTATTTAATGATTAATATAAGTGCTAAGCATGTTTTCAGCAGTAGAGCCCCACTAGAACTCTCCCACCATGACATCATGAAGTTGACAGAATCAGTGGTATGATATATGCTCTGGAAAATATTAGGTACATAAAAGAAGGACACTTGTGATAAACTATTCAGATGTACTTGTCAATAGGCACACTTTATGGCAGAGGAACAGTTTACAGATCTAGAAGTCAGCATTTCATGACTATCATGAAGTATCCTGCAGGGTGATGAAGCAGATTCCAAACATTTTTGAAAAAATAGCAAGACACAGGAAGGCAGG
>NW_008239080.1:2951688-2978478 GCF_000691975.1 Corvus brachyrhynchos | reverse complement strand
AAAGCATGAATGCAGGCAGGCAGGAAGGAAGGAGGGAAGGAAGAGGTAATTCAAATTCAGATGTAATTTTAAGATGTTGGTCAAATACGAAAGCCAGAAATTTCGATATAGGTTAGGATTTGGACTGACTTTTATGTTATGGAGGTGACATGGATTGATTGTGGGGGAAGATTTATGTCTACGTAAAATAGCATGTGAAAAAACATAGCATATTTATTTAAAGATATTTTAGGTAGAGAAGGTTGAGATTATGATTTTCTTAATTATGGATGTGCCAAAAGTTACATTAAAAAACAGTCTGTAGGATGTAGCACTAAGAATGCTAATGAACAACGAACAGACAACAGGTCCAAAAAGACCTCCAGCCACTTATAAGGGAAATAGGGAGCAATGCAATCAGGAAAAAAATCTAGAGAAAAATCAGTGAAGGCTCCTTTGTAGATTTCTGAAATTTAATTCCATTTCTGGAGATTATTTGCAGCCCAGATAATTAAGGTGAAACATCTCAGTTTATAAGTCAGTTCCATCTATTGAACAGCTATAACGTCAAACAATTTCTGGAGATTTCAGGCCAGTACAATGTGGTCATCTTAATAATAAATTCTTAATAATAAATATCTAATTATTAAACATCTTCTCATTCAGTTGATAAAAGATTCTTCAGCTGTAAAAAGTGAAGACTAGTTTAAAGGTGAAGCAAAGATCAGGCTCAGCTTAGAATCTGAAAGCCAGATGGAGTCTTAGCCTTTGGCTAGTGTAGACAGGGTAGAGCAGAAATGAGAAATAGATGGGTGCTTAAAATCTAACCTGCCTGAGAGAAAGAGACTAACCTTTAAAAAGAGCTCATTCCCATTTTCTTCACATAAAACAGCCTGGAGATGCATGTTATATGTCCCTGGTAACTTTTTCATTTTATACTCAATTAGCTAGAAGTGCTTGCTTTCTTTCAAATTGAAAAACCAAAACTATTACTTTTACAGAAAAAGTAAAATTTCTAATATAAAAACAAAAGCACAAAACCACCGTATGACGCATAGGTTGCAATTTGTGTCTCCCTATGTTGTGTAAAAATGAGTAATTGACTGCTTGTTAATTGCATTTTGTGCTGAGAATGTTCTTGATATATTTTTGTACAGTTATGTTTCTTAGTTCTTTTTATTTACTAATACAGCTATAATGTTAATTGTTAATAATTATTAAGTTCAAGCCAATAACACATATTCATAGTAAAACTCACAATAAAGTTGAGGAGATTTTTAAATGCTGCAACCTCTTTTTTTAAAAAGAAGTTTCATTATCAAACAAATTTATATAATTCAATTAACTATTAAAATATATTTTCTCTTATGACATGTTTATATTGAAAGAAAATCAAACCTGTATTTTTCACAATATTTAAGTAGGGGTTTTTGCATAATTATTCATCCTATTGACTAAAGTTTGAAGAGTCTTATTTTGAAATTACTACTATTAACAGAAAAATATTACTAAAAGCAAATTTATATGCATTGTGACGGTGCATTGAAAAAAGAGGTAAAATGAAAGAAGATACTGCTTCAACCTGAAATAGTGGGGTTTCATTTTAAGAAATATAGACCCATTCTTTGAAGGCCTCAGTTAAAGCTAATTAGACAGAAACAGAAGCACAAAATCTTTTCCTCTTTGTGCCATTATATTATTTTCTTCTTCTCAGTGTAAAACTTGAAATACTCTGGAAACTGCCTTTTTTAATCATAGAAGCCTTGAGTTGTAACTCAACTGAATTTTCATTAAAGTAAAGGTTTTGGATTAGTGACCAGTTGAATTACACCAGATATCTGACAGGAATTTAATTTCCAAGCATGTGCATAATGTGTTAGGTTGAAAATTAAAGACTTCTAATAAAATTGAATGTTAATTTACTTAAAGAGTTTCTGAATGAACTCATTTGTGCTTAAAGTCATATCTGTTTGTATTTAAAGACCTGTTCAACTTTACAGAGCATCCTGTAGCTACAATATGGAGAGCTCTAAATTACCTATAAAATTAGTTCATGAAAAAACACAAGTATGTAGAATTTTAATGACAATATTTAAACAAAACCATGGCATATGTCTTTAAAATTTATTTTCCTGTGGCTTTTTCTTACAGTAGCAGAAGTCAGAAAAATCTGAATGTAGTGAAGATTAAAGATAAAATAATTACTGTATTTCTTCAGAAAGTTCACAGGGCTTTTTCCTGGTTTTATTTTTAACTCCTGGTGTGTCCTGTGAAAACTTGGATCAGTTCTCATGTATCCAGATAAGCTAATTTACCCTTCATAAAAATACCAGTCTCAAATAGTTAAAAATACTTGCTCCAGGAAGTAGCAATGCAAGAACTTTTTGAACCACATATATTAATCAGCTAGATAAAAGTGTAGATTTAATTTCATTGCACTAAAATATCTTTCTGTTCTGCTCGATTTTCAGGTTTTATTCTTGTCCCCTTTGATTCTCTGTATTGTCTAATACATTTTCTGAGAATTTCCTTATTTGAAGCTCATTTTTCTTCCAGACCCTGTTTGGAATAGTGTTCTTGTTATAAACAGATTCACAATTACAATACAACTCTTGTTGTAATTCTGTCTTTTTTTAGTGTGATGAATCTATTTTTGTTGTGATTACCTTGTCATTCTTCTAAAGTCTGATTACTTTAATTCTAAGTGGAAAAATATTCATAGTGACATATCAGGATGATACATTGCTTGTTATGTACGACTCTAAAACATATTCTTTGACCCCTTATGCTCTGGGGGAAGAAAAAAATCCTTCATAACCCTAATGGATTTAGAAAGAATGGAGGGTTAAATATTATGGTAGAGTCTGTTTCTTAAATTGCATGTACAGTCTCCTACATATATATATCTTGCAAAGAGGTGCTTACAGCCTCCTCTTGACAGAACCTATCAACTGGCTAGTTTGAATATTGACAACTTTTTAAGCCACTTAAAGAGCTTGACACGCCTCTGTGGTCCGCATTTAAGAATGAACAAACCCCAGGAAAGCTCTCTCTTGCTTCCGGCCTTGGGACAGGTAACTGCGTGGGGCCGGGCCAGGCCTTGCTCAGCCCAGCCGGGTTGGCCGTGGCGTGGCCCTGTTCCATCCGCAGCCCTCCCCCACAGCCCTGCTCTGTGCAGGCAGCCCCTGGTGCGGCCGGGGCTGGTGTGGCCGGGGCTGGTCTGAGACCGCTGCCCCGCTGCCCAGCAAAGATCATGTGACCAACAGCGATAAGTGAATTCCAGCTGCAGGGCCCGGGTGAGATTAACCCTTTTAGTGCTGTAAGTTTCCTCCAGAACAGGTGAAGTCTGCAGACATCAATTCTCTCCTGAGTTAACGCCATAAAGACACCAAAGTCAGTGAAGAAGGAAGAGCTGAAACCCTGAGGGAGGAGACAGAGGAGACGCTTAGAAGCTGAAATTCTGTTGTAAACCCATGGTGGTGATGGACTATGATACATCAGAGTACCCATTGTAATTTCATGGAAGCATGGGGGGTGGAGTGTTCAAACTGCACTTGTGACCAAAAGTACCTGTGCTGAAATAAGCAAATGCCGAAGCAGCTGTAATTTGATGAGAAGTTTGAACAGGGAGAGATGGAAGTGATGAGGACTCTTGCTCCAAATTGGAAGGAGAAGACCTCTGTTCCTAGAGATGAAAGTGATGAGGACCCTTTGCTCCCAGGGGAAGGGGAGGGCCTCTACTCCTAGAGATGAAGATGCTCCCAGAGAGGGGTGAAGAGAACCTTTCTTACTGAACAGCTCATCCTTAGAATGGTACCCCAGTAGCTCAAGATTGGACCCTCGAAAGCAGTTGTGGGAAAAGCTGTAAGTTGGGGGAAGGGACTCTCACATGCGAGCAGAGAACCAACCCGGGCGGCTGTCTCGTTGTGATACTGAAGCCATGAGAGAACTTCTTGTGGAGAATTATCCATAGCATGAGCAAGAGAGACTCCTCTCCCTAAATGAACTGAAAAAGGTTGTCATAGAAGTGGTAAACTGACTGACAATCTCAAGGGTTGTCTTTTTACATTGTCAGTGGGAAAAGGAAGAAAGGTGGGGGGGAGGAAAAGTGTTCTGAAGGTGTGGTCTGATTTTTTTTTTTCTTTCTTTTAGGTCTGTTCATAAACTTCTTTATATTCTTTTAAGTTTGTGCCTGCTTTGCTTTATCCTAATTCTTATCTCACAGAAGGTAAATAAGTAAGTAATGAGTATTTTGGACCAAAACCACTACATTCTAATTGGTGTTTCTGCCTGGTTTATCAAGTGAACCCGCTACAACATCCTTCTTTGTCATGCTTACCCGAGAAAAGGTCCTACAGATGTTGCAGGAACAAATAGGAAAAATGTAAGCCTTTAAGAAAGGAAGTCTCTTTCAGTAGAATCTAAAAAATGCCCACCAATGAATTGCACAGAAATAGCAGACACTTACAGTACACTTTTAAAAGTAGATATAATTTATGATTTGAAATAGTGGCTCGTGCTGGAAGGCAGGAATTCAATCAATCACAGATTTCTTTTCCAAAATACAGATTTTCTCAGGTTTCTGCTTTCTCAGCACAGGTCTTAGACTTCTCTAAAATTGTGCAGTCCTCTCTACAATGGCAGCAATCTTGTCCTCTTCTGTCTAGGGACAATTTTGGAAGGTCTGGCCCTGTTCACTCTGTAGCTTTGTGGCAATTCAGAATATGGAAGACTTAGCTCTTTGGCAAAGTTTGTTTCATTTTCTTATTTTTGCTACTTTAGAAGAGGACCCTCCTGCTTTGTGATTAATGATGGAGGAAGCAAAAAAACAGTGGATGTTTCGAAGCACTGGAACAGAAACAGTAGAAAGAAAAGGTGTTACCTGACACTGGGCCCAGGGTGTGCTGCAGTTTTTCAGTCCTTAGTGTGCATAAATCCATCAGGTAATGGAGCCCTTTCTGTCAAGCATTTTGTTCTTGGATATTCACATCAGCTGTGATATTAATTTCACTTCCAGCAGAAAAGGAAATACAAAAGTGCAGTTCAGGTGAAATCAACATATTTTAGTTGGTCTTGTATTAAAACTAGGAGATTTAGGCTGCTTTAGAAAAAGGTCAAAATTATTTGAAGAAACAACACATGCAATCTTTGGAGATATGAATCATTGAAGAAATTTAGACTCCACTAGATAGTGTTTTAAAAGTGAAGCAGGTGTGAACAAAAATCTATAAAGATTTAAATATATGTAATTAAAGAGTTAGTGAAAAAACAGAGCAGAAACCCAGAATCATTTATTTGAAACATCCCACTGTGTGAAATGTCAACTGAGTTGTTCAAAGTTCCATCTATACCTTGTATATCTTTGATGTATGCTAAGGATTAAAGCAATAGAGAAGGAAAAATAAACTTTATCAAGGGTTTATGTAGTGGGTTGATCCTGGCTGGATGCCAGGCACCCACCAAAGCTTCTCCATCCCTCCGCTCTACAGCTGGACATGGAGAGAAAATATAGCAAAAGTTCATGGGTTCATGTGAGAGATCACTCACTGAATACCATTACCATGGAAAAAAACAGACTTGAATTGGGAAAATTAAGTAAATCAAAATCAAAGCAGGATAATGAGAAGTGAAACAAATCTTAAAAACCCATTACTCCCACCTGTCCTTCTTCCTGGCTTCTGCCTCCCCCCCAGCAGCACAGGGAGACTGGGAATGGGGTTATGGTCAGTTCATGACAGGTTGCCTCTTCTGCTGCTTCCTCCTTCCTTCATTCCAGGTCTTACTAGTAGTGGCAAGTGTATAATTTTTAACATATGTACTATGACTGAGTTAATGTCAGATTGTGACATCTGTTTTTTAAAAGGACTAAAATAGCTGGAGACATTCAATGACAATATTTTATATGTTTTTTTCCTATAATACACGTGAAAAATAATTTTTTTAAGTTAAATTAAATGAACATCCAAATATCAATACATACAAATATGCTGTATCATGTCACAAAGGAAATTCCACAAAAGTGAAATGCTGCAACATGAAAGAAAGAGCTAAATTTCCATCACTGCTTAAGAAAATGTTCTTCTACTTAATGGCACTAAGCAAGTTCTCTTTTTGAAGGAAGTTTATAGTAATGCATATACACATTTAAAAAATTCTCTATATTGCAGGGGGAAAAATAAAAACTGAGAAAAGTAAGCCTAAGTGGACTGTGCTGATGTTATTTTTTCTGTTATATGTTCAAGGTGTTTTCTGCCCTTCTTTAACACTGTTCTGCATTTATGGATATAGTTCCTATTATCTACATTTACTGACAGAAAGTCCAGAGTACTTTTATTTTTCAGTCATTATAATAACATGGGAAAGAAATAAACTGAAAGAATGGGAAAGAAAAGGAATGTATGTTAAAATATTTGAGTGCAATCTTTTATGAAGAGATGTGAATGTTCACTAGTTCAAACACAATATTCATGCCTTGCACCATCAGAGTTATAAGGAATTAAGCATTCAGAGGAAAATAAAGTTTTCTTTGGCAAGGCTTTTTGGGGTTTTTTAATTTATTTTCTGAAGTGTCAGTGCACTGAAACAACTCAGTAAATCAAAATATTTGTTGTGTACGACTCTAAAACATATTCTTTGACCCCTTATGCACTGGGGAAGAAAAAAATCCTTCATAACGCTAATGGATTTAGAAAGAATGGAGGGCTAAATATTGTGGTAAAGTCTGTTCCTTAAATTGCATGTACAGTTGATTTATACATGAGATAGAGCACCTTTACAGAAGAAGCTATATAATTCAAGTGGTCTGTGTGACCAGCAGCCTCCCTGACTGTATGTAGAATGAGTGTATCTGTCTCTTTGTATCTCTGAAGCAATCCCTCTTGTCTCCATCTTTCAAACAGCATTATAAGATAACCTTTTTATTGATTGACATTACTGCTAGTGATGAAGTTATAGGCTTGTTGAGAGTTCCACTGACTGGTCAAGTATTCATTTGAAAAGGGTCCACAATTCTCATTAGTATGTCAACTATTTGTGTTGTTCTGTAAGACTGTGGTCGATTGATTGAAAGAAGATCAATAAAGGTCTGTGGACTTGCAAAGAGTTTGCAAGGAAGTAAACAAATTGTATAGAACTGCTATGATATAAAAACAATCCCTGAGTGATAGCATAAACCTCTTTCTAGGCACAGCTCATCAAGATAAAGGAATTAGTGTGATATAGATAGCAAATTTTTAGAGCAAAGTAACTTGTTACTGTACAGTGCAATCAACAGATATATGTATTTTAAACTTGCTCTTTTTCTGTACTTTTAATATTCACTAATGCTCTGCAGAAATCTTAAAGTAAAGGATAGCAGTTAGAGATACTTGTTAGAATTCTTCCCTCTTATACCACAAAAGAGCACTCCCTATTATTTTACTCATTTGAAGTACTTGTCCTGGAAGCAGTATAAAACATTTCACTGGAAACAGAGTTTTTTAGGGCTGTAAATTAATTTAATGCCATTTTTACCCTAAAATCTTAGAGAGAACAAAGGCACAGAGAGACAAAGCCATGAGACAGGAATCTGATCCTCCTCAGTTCATTTAATGAAACTGGATCAGAAAGATACAATGTCTACTTAAGCATTTTGCTTTAAGCCTCATTGGGGAGAAACAAACAACCAAAACAAACAGGCCTATCTGAATCCAGAATCTTACCTGGATCCACCTATCTAGAAGAGGAAGGAGAATCTCAGCTGGGAGATTGGTTGACTTAGTGATTCACACTTTAAGCTAACAAACTTGAGGGATGGGGTCCAAAGCTGTAACACGTGTACTGACAAGCAACAGGGTGGATTTCACCTACCAAAGTAAAGAGGAATGTCTCCCAATCCTCCAAAAGGCTGCACCAAAAGGGTGAGGCAGTCAGCAATATGCAGCTGATGTGTCTCTATACCAATGGGTAGCAAACAGGAGTAGCTGGAAGCCATGGTGCATCTGGAAAGGATGATAGTTCCGTTCACTGTCACGGAAATTTGGTGGGATGAATCATACTTGCATGCTCTGATCCTGCTGGGGAACAGCAAGGCCCTGACATCTGAAAAAGCAGCACAGCAAACTGTAAACAGTCCAGAAGACTCTTGGAGTGTATTGAGGATAATTTCTTAATTCATGTGTCGCAGCCTGACTAGAAAATAAATGTCGTTAGGCCTGTGCTTGCCAACTCAGAAAAACTAATTACAGAAGTTAAGATTGGTGGCAGTCTGGCCTGCAGTGATCATGCCCTGACCATGAAAATGGTCAGAGGGCTGGAACTGGTCTCCTAAGAAAACTCGAAGAAGTTGAGGTTTGTCAGCCTGGAGGGGAGAAGGGTTTGGGAATACCTTATTGCAGCCTTTCAGTGTATAAAGGGCGCTTAAAAAGAAGACTAAGAGAGAGACTTTTTACCAAGCCTTGTAGTGACAGAAAAGGGGCAAGAGTATTAAACTGAAAGAGGCTGGATATAAGGAAGAAATGTTTTACAATGAGGGTGGTGAGACATTGGAACACATGGCTCAGAAAAGTTCTGGATGTTCCATCATGTTGTTCATCGCACTGAGTTTCTGTGACAGGATCACAGCTTTCCAGTTACACAGTAGCTTCCTGCTTTTTGTGTTGGCAGCAGTCATGTAAGTTTAAAAAACTAACTAATGTAACCATATATAAATGTAACCATATATACACAGCTATGGGATAAGAAATTAACATTTTCCCTGATCCAGTGTACTCTATCAAAGTTAAGTCTGAATGGAGACAATTTGATATCTCCAAATTTCATATGACCCTCTAGCTAGAGACTATCCTGCACTGAGATATTCCATTCTTGCCTTTCTTTCTGGTGAAGAAAATAATTCAAATTATTTTGGGATGGAAAGAGAAGTAGTAGATTATATGATTTAACCTAATAAGTTATATCCTGGTTGTCGCAATGACTGCCACTGACCACTGCCCAGGCTAGCTCCTGCAGTATGCGACAGGAGTGGGGAGCAGCTGGAGGCCCTCGGCTTTAAAGCTGCTCCTCAGGAGTTCAGCTCTGCCCAGGGGAGCTGAAGCTCCAGGCACAGAGCCTGTCAGCAGTCCCGACGAGGAAGAGGATAAAAAGTAGCAAGGAGGCTTTCCACACGGGATAATCCAAGTTAATTGGAAGCAACTCCCAGGAGACAAGCCTCGAGCAGCTCCAGGGAACCTCTTAGAAAGGGAGGTGTTACAATGGGGATGGCTTAACTGGGGACCAATAGAAATCTCTAAGGGAGGGATATGGACGAGGATAGACATTTCCTTGGGCCAATAGCCTCAAGGGGAGGAGGGAAAGGGATCACATGCCCCAATGGGGCATCGAGGTTTAGGGGATTTCCAAAGGGGGAGGTATCTAGAGGGGTAGGGTCTCGGGGGATTGATGGGGACCATATAAGGGTAAACTGGGAGGTTTCAGATGATGGACACTGGACCTCCCTTATATGGAGCTCAAAAATGTTTTTGGCCTATAGTACTAATTAAAAATAGGGGAGGAGAAAAACCATGTAGGGAGCACCGGGGGAGAGGCTTGGGTCTGGGGCAAACCAACTGGGAATAGGAGTGGGGAAGGTAGGGATGAACCATTGGGGTACAGAAAACTTATATAAAAATACAATAAAGGTATCGCATCACCACACCTGGTCTTGTATCCAAGTCACCTTCATAGAGTCATAAAATCATAGAACACTTTGTGCTGGAAGGGACTTTCAAGATCACTTGGTTCCAAATCCCCTGCCATGGCCAGGGACATCTTCCACTAGAACAGGTTGCTCAAAGCTGTATCCAGCCTGGCCTTGAACACTTCCAAGGATGGGGCACAAACAGCTTCTCTGGGCAACAATTTGTATTTGTTACATAACAACAGGACTCACAGCACAAGGAGAATTATGCTGGACTTCCCTCGACAACTGTTTGAGTTATACATTTTCTAGAATTCTTGTTTCCTTTTTCTGGTCTAATTTATTTGATTTTCTCTTACTTTGTCATTTTCCATTTAAAAACTATTGAGTGAAGATTGTGTGATTGATACCTTTGATATCATATCAAATATCTTGGTGGTTAGGACATTTTCTAGGAAAGAAACGGTTTACAAAAAGAGTATGCGCACAGTTATGTCTAAATATTAAAAATGTTTTCTGGGAACATTACGAGGAAACAATCACCCTGAAAATGCTACAAGGAAATTAATAAAAGTAACTGCAAACAAGGTAATTTTTTGTGGTTTTTAACTAAAAATAAAAAAATGTATTTTACAGTGTCTCCAAACTGTCCTCATCACTCTGAAAACATTACTTTTGCTGAAAATCCTTTCTGTATTTCATTTTTCTGTCATAACGTCTAATATTTTAAAAAATTGTGAAGATGTATTGTCTGTGTTAATGTATGGTGCATTTTCCAAAATACAAAGTAGATTATTGTACCATATAGCTGCATTGAAGGATTCAGATTAGAACCAGATAAAATGAACTTGCTTGAACAAGCTAGTAATTACACTGAATCATGTAATGTGTCTCTAGAGCTGCTCTATTCTAGTTTGCTTAAAGACCAGCTGACTCTGAAAGCATACTGTTTACAAGCCATTCTGTTCCCATATTACATATTTTTCAATATTTATCTTCCATTGTTCTCTACTACTAGGAGCATTTGCATGAAAACGGGATCTTTGTTTTTTGGGAGTCCATCTGCTACTGCTGCTTATTCTCAGCCTGAAGTTATAATCCAGTATTTGAGACATCATCCTTACATTTAGAGGCACCAGATGAATTGTCATTATAAACAAACTGTAAAAACACCCTCAGATTCTGTCTTCAGATGTGGTTTAAAAGGAGAAAGTCGAGAACTCTCAACCACGAAACCTTTTTACTTACAAGTGCACATAATGAAGTACAGCTAGGAAATCAGCAAGAGGAATCAGCAACTTCTTTAAAAGGTATTAAAGGTACTCCAGGGAGTTAGGGAATTAGATTGCAGAAAGTGGGTTTTGCTATGGTAACGCCACCTACACCTCTTAAGTTCTCTAGTGTCCCCAAAATCTATGCTGATTTTACTTAATTACATTAATTTCTTACTCAGAAAAATTCTCACTTACCAATTAAGATACCAGCAGAGACATTGTCATGGCTTTGAGGGGACCAGAGAATTTGCAATCCAGAAAAGGTCCTCTCAAAATAAATAATATTTTTACAGTTGGCTTTGACAGATTTATATTTGGATTCAGAGTGTTTCTGATTGTGGCTAATGAACTGGAAATGTCATTCCAGATGCTGATAGAAACATTTGAATAAAACACTTTTTTTTTTAATATTTGGAAAAAAAGAAAAAGAAAAGAAGATAAAATTATTGTAAGTAGTTATTTAAACTCTCTCTACTTGACACCAAGGGCTGGTATTTGCTGAGGACAATTTGCTACTATCACAGCTTACCTGTCTCTTATCAATTCCCACAGAAATATAGATGATTAACTTAGGGAACTTCACTTTTTGTTAAATGATATCTGGGGAGAGAAATCACATCTCAAGTAATAGTTACAAAATGCAGCCTGGGAAACAGAACTGTTTTTCACTATTTTCATGATGCCAGTAAAAGAGCTGTGTGTACATATATTATGGGCCAAGAGGTTACAGCTGTACATCCATAAGTCTAGAGAACATGCAAGTTTGTGGGTAAATACATAAATAATGTTAGGCAGAAGGCTAGCACACTGGTGATTTCTTTGTCATGGCTGCTTTCCATGTACTTATGTCAAAGAGGAACTGAACATTCAAAACCCTAAAATATTTAGTCTGAAATTATTTAAATTTTATTAAGATGGCAGGGTGTCTCAAACAGTAGCAATTTGATTGCCTCCTGTCTATGTCCTTTGGTTTTCATTCTCCAGTTAGATTAAATTTTCAGATGGATTAAGAGAATGAAACACAGCCCATAATTATTGCAATTTACTACTTGTCCACATTCATCACAGCAAATATAGTCCAGCTAGCAAATGTGCAGGGAAAAGCAACCTGGGAGATAGTATGAGGTTTTAAATTTACAAACCATACTAGGTATTCAGAAAGCATTTCTAAAACTATATTCTGTGACTTAGAACAAATTACAATTCTTCTGAGATTTTCTATCAATCATGGCTCACTTTATCAACCTAAAATTTAAGTCTGCATTCAGGTAGCATGTCTTTGTTTCTTAACCATGTACAGTTTCACTGCTGTTGAACAGTCTGAATTAGGATTGCAATTCATCCTCCTTTCTTCATCTCTTGTAACTTGGTCTGCCTTACTTCTCAGCAATGAGATATTACTTGCAATTTGGGGATGCGATTCCAAGTGATTTTCCTGCTAGCATTTAAGAGGGCAACATGGAAGGAAGTACTGAAATGTATGAAAACCTGAGAGAAGCCTTGGTGTATTGTAGAGAAGTTATGAGGACTTTCTGTAATTAAATGACTGCATGAAATATTTGATATGTACTTATTTGAAGAAATTTCCAATAGCCTTTGTCACATATCAAAAGCCTTTCTTTATCAAACTTAAATTATACCATCTACAATATATGGTCTGGCAGTGCCCTGTAATTCCACTTATAAAAGAAACATTTCTAGGCTTAAAGATAAGAATTTTACACCAGTCCTTAATGTAAATGTCAGAGATGGATTTCTATTGGTGTTCCAACTACTTAAATATGTATTAGTATATATTCTTGAAAACAGAGAAAGAGCAGCTCCTTCAATTCTCTGTTTGTTACTACTTATGTGTGTGTTTCAGCTCCCCTCAAAAAACTTCCTTAGGACATTGCTTTTTTTTTCAGATTTTATTTTTCTTCAGGCACATGAACTAATAGACTTTCTCTTTAATTTCAGGTTTAGAACTGACAGCTTCATCAAATAGATTTTCTAAGAGAGATTAATGATTTTCATGAATCCACAGTGGACACCTGAACTGCTTTATTAGTTCTCTTTTTCTTTATCTAATAACTAATGGATATTTTCTTTCACATGCTAATTAAAAATTGTTTTTTATCCACTGTGTTACCAGTTTTTGAGCATTCTGAGTTTTGATCTTATATTAAAGATCAGTTTCTTTGGGTCTTTTATAAGGTCCTAGTCAATTAATACTTTGCCTTCTAGATCAAGTTCCTTATGGTCCAGTATTAAACACACACTTATTATAAAAAGACAATAGTTTCCTTCTTACAGGTAAGCTGCAAACAGGTTCAATTATTAACTCTGGGTTTGGGCTTGTAAGTTTTAGGCTTTCAGTTCATTTACAGCATTTTTGCAGCAGTAACTTGACACAAAGAGTTTATAAGAAGTCTTGAATGTTTGTTGGTGAGGATGTTTTAGATTCTCAGGAAATTTCTCTGCTTCCTGGATTTCAAACAATGCATTTCAAAGTATCTAACAAAATAATACCTAATGTAATTTACTTTCTGATTTATTTTTGTATAATACAAGTATGATTTTAATAGAATTCTATACTTACATGTGTTGACATAATCAGAATTTATATTTTGCAAAATAAATAATATGGAATGATGTATGCTTTAACAGAAAAGTATATTTAATAGATTTTATCAAATGTTACATTTTAATGAAATGATTTTTAAAATTTTTCATTAAATAGATGTTGTAATGAGAAACATGCTCCATGAGTTTTTATAAACAATTTTCTATAAATAATTTTCCTCCAAACTATTCCATGACACACTTTCCCTGACCCTATTTCTGTGCACCTGCTTCTGTATTCTCCCAATACAAAAATGAGAGCACTTTTGGTTCTACCAATATTTGTCAATCATATGATCCATTTAAGCTTCTGTAGTACTGTGCCAGGGTTATCTCACACCAAACACCAGAGTTCACATTTCTTTCCTAAAACTCTAAATTTCTCATACTCTTCAAATATATTGGAGGCAGAACAAAAAAGATGTTTGTGTGATCAAAGCGAAACAATTTAAATTTAAGCAAGATTTAACTGAGCTACTTATGCTTCAAATATGTTTGCTGGATATCAGTACTTGCTGGCACTGTGGACAGGAAGGTGATAATTTAGCACACATCTGGCATTGCCCTTTTATTTAAAATGTTAGACATTGTACGATATATTGTCATCACATGACCTATCCATCTTTGCTATATTTTACCTTAATGCATGTGAATGTAGTCTTCTAGTAAAGAGACTGTGATTGCCCTCAGTTGTGCAAAGCATTGAGTCCTTTGAATGTAAGAAAGTGCAATCATACTTCTCTAAAATAATCGAATATTGACATTTTCTATAACATTCAATTTATAAAATTTATTTGAAGAATAGAGGATATGGAGAAAACTAGTTGCTCTTTTTTTGCATATTTAGGTTCAGGATTTAAAAGAAACATGTTTGAAACAGAACTTGGATATGAATTGCACACAGACCTGTTAATGCAGTGCTGCAGGAGTAGGAAGACTTGTTTGCTTAAATTTTTGTAGCTTCTCTGAATTTTAACCTGTTGTTATACACATTTTCTATAGCTGTTTGTCAACAGCTGCTTGGCTTTTTAAATAAAGCTTAAACCCAAGGTTGTGAGACTCAGTCATGCTGAATAACACCTTACAGCATAGTTCAGTCCTACTGAAGTATACCTAAACAAATTAACTGTGTAAAAAGGCAACAGAACCTAGTCTTATATGAGCTGTCAGTTTTAATAATTATTTTTTCCCTTCAATCATTAATGCTAGTAGAGATCAGTTCCTCAAAAAAAGAAACAAACAAAGGAATGTGGGTAATCAGCAACTTTCTTAGATAACCGTATACTGTATTTTATTATCTCATGTATGCATTTTTTCCTTTGCATATTTTCTACATATATGTACATATGGAGGGGATGGACCTTTTGAAATAACTGTTTACACAATAAACAATATCAGGGGAATATAGTAGATATCTATTCTCTTAGGTTCTTAATTTTGCATATTAGCTGAGTAATGACTATCCAATAATCATTTCAGGTTCTCATTCACATGATTATAGCTCGAACTGTCTGAAAAAAAATCCCATACAGATGTTGACAGTGAACGTAAATTATTTTTCACCTACCTTGCTCAGAGTTACAAAATCAAACTCTACAAGAAATGAATAAACAAATTATTTCCTTATCTTCTTAAGTAGTTCCCTCAGTAGTTCCCTTAGTTCCCTAGTTTCATTATTTTCTGTAATTTTTGATGACTGGGGGGGCTGCCACCCATAATTATTATATCCCATGTTTTTTCATCCATTGTCTTTTCATCTCTATGTCTTCATCTGTTGTATTTAGGACATTGGAGATGGAGAAAATATTTTTTCTGTCTTCATATGATGGATACAAACCCCAATCACACTTCAGACTTGTCCATCTAACAGACCTGCTGCCCCTAATATTTGCTCAACAGACCACTATAGCTCTGGCTGTAGCTGGAAGACAGTGCTTCAGCATGATTAACATAGCTCATAGACAGACACTTGGCCTTATTGTCCAGAAGGAATATGCACCATCTCTGTCTCTAAGCACGTCTGTCTCTATATGTACAGAGTGCATTCTGATGCCAGTCTCTTGCTGAGCTAATTGCTAAGAAGATGGTCATTAAGTGCATGGGTTCTGAAGTAAAGCACTTAAAGCCCATTCTTAAGTCAACTCATCCTCCTGTAGCTTGATCAAGACTTTGTGAACCGTTTTCTGTCTGCTGAGTAGTCTCTTAATGCGTGTTTAGCATTCACAATGTTGTTGAATCTGTTTTACCACAATTTATCTTGCACTGCCTTGAATGGACAAGAAAAGTTGTCAGACTCCCTATTTTGAAGAAAATTACTGCTTGAGGATATATCTCAAATTAGATCTCATCTCACAACCCAGCTAATGCAACCAGAAAGCCTCTTCCTTTTGAGTATTTGCTGGCACAAGAATTTTGTCCCTGCAAACAGTCAGTCCATGGTCACTTGCCTGAAAGTTAGTTATTCATTTACTTGTATTTGTGCAAATGTGGAAAGAGATGCTGAACATATACAACTTACTTGGATTCTGGTGTAACATAGTAAAATGTGCGCAACCTTTTTTTTTTGTTGTTTTTTATGAAAAAATTGAGTTTAAAAAAATCCAAGAAGTGATCATGATGTTTTAACACTTGAAGGAAATTTCAACCCCAGTTTGGATTCCATTGTGTTAGGTGCCTTATTGCACTTGCTTATAATCCTTATGTCCTTAAGTTTAAAAGAGCCCTCACAATTTTCAGATGTGACTGACCAGGCAACACATATATTTATGTATATATACATATCTATATATCATATAGTATTAAAGGATACTACTGATCATGCAATTTTTTTATTTTTCTTCTATAGATGTCAAAACCAGTTTGCCTGAATTTCATGAAGATCAAACTGGTCAAAGCTAATAAAGAGTCTAATAGTAGCTCTGACTTGGGTCATGTTTCTAAAGAATCAGCTCCCCTTTAGGACTCAAATTATTTGGCCAGATTGCCAAAAAGATTGCATTAGAAAAGTGGATCTAAGTGCTATGGTTGGAGCTACTGAGTTTTACTCTTCTTTTTTTTTTGCCTTTAGAAGAAAATATATTATTTTAAAATAAATATTTCCAGTTATAGAGGAAGAGTACTTAAGAATCTGGCCTTGAGGTCTTCTCAAAATCTGGCTGTAATTGTGAAGCTGAAACAACCCTCTCAAATCATAGCTACTCAAAATGTCGGGAATATTCTGAATATGACTGAGTTTTATAACTTTGTCAGTCAAGCCTATCACTAAATAAAATGTCAGATGTTGAGTTTGTCTATTTATTGCCAATAAAGTTTGAATTTTCACTTTGACAATGTGCCTGAGAAATTATAATTTTCCATCTTCCTGCTAACTCTTCCAAGCAGTCTTGCAAAGTATAGTCATGGTTTGCACTTGGAATAAAGAAATTTTCTCCATTTAAAATGAGGTGATATTTCTGAATATTACAGAAATAAAAAAGAACAATGAACAACTTTCCACAGTACTATGTATAATGGCAGGAACAAAAGGATGAAGATAAAAACATTTTTTAAAAAGGACTCAAGTTAGCAAAAATAGATGTAATTGTAATCTTTACCATTTTAAAGGTTATTGTTTAAATTCTCAGGAGTTTCATGCAAATATTTGAATATACTTTTCTCTTTTCAAAGCTCTTCAATATTTCAAATTAAATGCGAGCTCATGCTGGAGTGCAAAGGTATTGTGGTCTGGGATCTCATTTAACATATAGGAAAGGTATATCTGTCTATTTCTTTGGTTCCCTGCACCATACATGTCTGAAAATTATATTCTTCAGCAAAGATGATTAAAACAATGGACATGATTATTCATTATATCTCATTATTCGTATACACAATAGCATGATTAGACTCTTCATATATACAGATGATACATCTCCTTATAGGATACTAACTTACAGAGACATTCTCATGATAACAGAAAGCATAAACCTCATTACATTATATTACAGATAACTTTATTTTGTCACATTTCTCCTGTCTCAATATTAAACATGATTAATTCTTCCTTTAAGGTATTCTGACCTCTTTTTTTTTGACTGTTCTCTCGAAATTCTTTAATCTTTTGATATTGTGGTAGCCATTATCAATTTTAGTTACAAAACTTGGAGATTTTTTGTAGTGTATGAAATTATGCTTCAATGGCAGAATAATACACCTATGGAATATATAGTGATTTGTCAGTGCATCCAAACTTAATGCTTCTGTCTTTCAACAATACTGAGATTTTCATACATATGACACATAGCTACTTAAAAATCTAAATGTTACCTAGGTAATAACATTGAAATTATTTAATATAGTGTGAACCCTACTATAAAATTCCCTTTTTTTGACACCTCCCCTTCCAATAGTATCTCCTCATAATGCCCATGGGTTTTTATCTTCGTTAAAATATTCCTACCTTTGACTCCACTCTGTTTTTACTTCTGAGTAGGTGTAATTATCAAAGGGTGCCAGACTTTATTTTCATTCCTTGTGCTTTTAAAAAAGTGTAGGCTATGTGAGGTACTAAATATATATACATATACATGATCTGAGTGTGTTGCAGGCAATATTTCCCTGATTTGGTTATACCGTTTCCCAAAAACTATCATATGCCATACCCGTAGAAAGATTAAATTTCTTTTATTTAATCTCTGAGTCTTTTATATTATCCTCCAAACTTTGAGACTGGCATCCTCTCTGGCCAGCTATGAACAACAACATGGTAGCTTATATAAATCTAGTCCTGGATGCTGATACTGTGAATAGGGAAAATATCAGGTTGAAGAGAGGAGCAAATATGGATGATGAAAATAAAACATTTCTGCCAAACTCTGACATTTTCATGGTAAAAAATTGGAATTTTCTACATACAAACTGCAAGCGTAGATCTGGATGCTGGGAAAGGGGGAAAAGACACCATCTGTGGGGTGAGAAGTAATTATGGAATGGGACAGAATGAACACAAAGTAGTGTAATCCTGCAAAGGAGAACAGTCCATGGAGCCTGTGCAAGGAGTTCCTCTGAAACCTCTGCTGGGATAGGTGAGCTCTGGCCTATTTATGTATTTGGCTGGTGGCTGATACCTTTCAGGAGAGGCATTTAATTTCAGAATGCAGACTTCTCATTGTGGTTGTGATTTTAAACTTACTGGGTAATGGAGCATATTACCATTTACCATATGATGAGATGGCTTTGTCTGTCAGCCAGGGAGCTGCTTAATGTTATATATGGGTCAAATGAGCCAAAAAAAGAGAGAAGGGAAAAAAATTCAAGAACCTTGAGCCCTCTAGCAAAAGGGGAAACTTCCCCTATGGCAAGCAGCCACAAAATTTTTTTAAAGATCCACTTTCTCCTGAAAATTGATTAAGCAGTACTAAATCACATAAGATAAAGGAATTGCAAGGTCAAGGGGGATTTCTGCAGAATCAGCCATTGCAGCGATCACAGATATTGTCCTTTTGGCAGAAATAATTCTTTAATATTTGCAAATACATTTAGTTCCATGTAAAAATAGCAATTCTCCCAACATATCAGAACACTAAAGCCTTTCCTTGTGAATATTTGCACACAATAAATGAGGAAGCACTATAAAAGCCAAATCAATTAGATGTTCAGAATTTGACTAGTTGTTCCCAAAGATAGTCTTACTGAATTTATCCCTTGCAAGGTGTAACGCTATTTGCAAAGCTTACATGACATCTAGCTATGTTAAAGTAGAGAAATATATAAGCTAAAAATAAAGAAATTTATTGAACTAATCTTATGCCTCAATTTGATTTAGTGAAAGTGTTTATTTTTCAGCAACTTTGACCAGAAAAGCAAAATAATAAGTTCAGGTTCAGTCCTTGAAGAAAGCTCTACAATAACCGTAACATGTACTATACAGATAAAATAGCATTTTTCCTCACTGTTCATAACATTGGTCTTCTAAATGATAATTGTTAAAATCCTAGAAACCTTTTATTGAGATAATGTAGAGCAGAATTCATCTTTGAAGGGCTTGGATATCTCAAAAACTCCTCAAACTTAAAAGGATTCTGAGTGGTGAATTTAAATGTACACCATCTTTCTGTCACTTAAATTAGTTGACAATGATTTTACCCTAACTATATAAACCATTATTGTGGTAAACATATGGAAACAATGATGTTTGATTACAAAAAAGAAGAAAAAAGGGGAAGACCTTTTCAATCAGTCACATGATCAGCCTACTCTTAGTCAATAGTCTTAGCCTTGTGTAGTGACAACTTTCCCCCACAGAAGCTATATACTCCTAGATGAGTGCAGTATATATGGAAATTATCCCTTAGAATCTGGTTAGTACCTTCCTATAAGTAAATCTGAGAACCACGGAGCTGAAATTCATGCCTGGTGTTTCTATAGCTAAACTGGCAGACCTATAGTTAAGATTCATTTGATCCTTATCTATTACATTCTTTTGTATATACTGCTTTTAAAAGAAGATGCATGGTTATATGCAATGTCTGCAACAAGAAGCTGACTCAGGTCTGTTTGTGTCTGTTAAAAGATGTCTTCTTATATTATCACATCTTATTTTTATGGTAGGACCTGCATAATCCTATAATTTTGTCCCATGTACAGTTTTGTTGCAGGTGCAAAGTAGACTCTACACCCATCTCAAAGATCTAAAAATAACTGTAGACTGGAAAGAGGTCCTGGAGAAATCTGAAACAAAGACAAAATAGGAAAAAAGTAAATGGCTCTTTCTCTTTCCCCCTGGATGTTTACAAAAAAAAAAGACAGCAGCTGCCATTTTCATCACCCAGATATTATTTAATCAGATCAATATAGAACTGTTCTGGAGTTCACAGTAATCATAATGCTGTAAATTCCCCCATCTTAATATTTAATCTTAAGATTTTCTTATTAAAGCCAAATTATGCCTCAAGAGAGAAATTTCTATAATGTGCCTATGGATGATGGTGAATTTTCAATATCAAAGATGAACCAGAAGTTTAGGCCTTCCAATTAACCCCACTGCCCCAAAATCCATATTTGTAAGTGCCCTGTGGTGTTAAATTTTCTCTTGTCAGTCTCCTATTTTCTTGACAGCTGCTGTGATTTGTTTTCAGTGGGAGTATGTTAGCATTTAATCAGTAATTTGGTGTCATCTGAGGATTTTCTGAAAGGAAAAATATCTTTACTTTTATACTGCACTAGCCATAATGGAAAAAAAGTGCTCAGGAAAATGTCCAAATTCTACTTCACAAGTGATGGCGTTCTGTATTGCTTCCATCGTGTAAGGTGCTTTTCTGTGCTGTCAAGTGTATAGGCTGACTTTGGATGGGTTTTTTTTCATTTGTTGGGTTTGTTGGGTTTTTTTTCCTCCCTTGCTTACGTTCTATCTTTGAAAAATCAGGAATCCCACATCTTCATGTGCTCTTTTTGTTAGAGAAATATGTTCAGATGAGATGACTAAAAGCAGTTCCGGCACACAAACCTGTAATTTGTGCAGCAACATAATATGGAAAATTTCCTCTGTTCAGCAAAGTCAGGAGGTAGTTGGTGTTAAATGCTCACTTTCTCTTACTCTCTCTTAAGTGTATGGTAATAGAGATGGTAAGGACAGAGTTATAGCTCATATTACCGTCCTTTGTAACATCTCACTTGGGTTCTCTGAAGAGTAGAGGTAACCACAAAGGGACCAGGATGATGGTTTCGTATGCTAGTGGCTCACTGGGTGTTCGATTGGACGGCCTCATCTGCCTTGGCTCCCCAGAAGAACCCATAACTCGGTGATCATAATATGTAAAATAAACAATAATAGTGATAATTAAAACAAAACAGCCCCACAAAGACAACTTGAGACAGTCACAAAAAACTAGAAAACTGTAAAACCTTTCTTCAAGCCTTTGTCTTATTGTTTGTTGAGAAATGTAAATTTATGTATCTGTGAAAGGGTTTATTGAAGACTCTACACAACCGTATAAAAAACTGTAATTGTATGAATGGTTCAGTTATTTGGAATCCTGGATTAATAGTAGAGAAATAATTAGTTCTGGTCATAGATTAGAAAGGAAAGCATAAAAATGAAATAAATTCTTTTTAATTTAATAAATGTTGTCAAATTAAGAAAGTTGCCCAATATGACAAAATACAAATTCAAGGGATATTATCATACACCTGAGATTCTACTCCTGTTTAATGTTATACAAGCCATCTTCATTATCCTCTCATACAACATCAGAACAAATGTGCATCGGTTAAGGTCAATTTTATTTGTCATTCTTGAGTCTAACCATACCTTTTCTCTTTTCTTATATTGAAAAAAATGATTCATTACAGAATATATGGAAAATACTTATTAAGATTTATTTTATTTTTTATTGCCCTTGCAATATTTGCTTTTTTTTTGCTGTGGTTATAAACCCTCAAATCTTCTTTAGTTTG
Source organism: Corvus brachyrhynchos (assembly GCF_000691975.1). Lineage (NCBI taxonomy): Eukaryota > Metazoa > Chordata > Aves > Passeriformes > Corvidae > Corvus > Corvus brachyrhynchos. The sequence continues at coordinate 2,956,533 of NW_008239080.1, read as the reverse complement.
GAACTTGACATCTACCAATAAAAGGACAAAATGAAATACAAGCTACCAAGGAATCAGGTTTATGTTAGCTTGTGTTTTCTGAAAAATCCCACAACAACAAATATTCAAGGCACCACTGAATTTCCAGGCTGTGTAATTCACCATTCACTTAGGAGCTGGACTTGATTATCCTTGTGGGTCCTTTCCAATTCAGAATATTCTGTGAAATCTGTGAATAATTCAATTGTAATCAATCTGAAGTGAAAGGCAGACAGAGTGATCTATATGTATGCTGGAAGATACAGTCTCTTGAAGGAAAGAATGTACACAGAAATGAACATTCTGATTGCAGACAAAAAAATGTATGTTAATGTAGGCTTGTAAACACCTCAAAACCTAAATACTTTTGATTTTTGGGACTAATTGCTTCAACTGTAGTCTACAGTAAACACGAAAACATTTTAGTATGCCCCAGACAAGTATTGACATGATATGGATGCTCATATACTATGGTGTGGGCTAGTTTAAAATGTGCTTTTTAGGAAAAAAAAAAGGCATCAGATTTATAAATTACTTTTATAGTCAATATAGAGAGGTTGGCATTTGTAAATAGCCAGATAAAATCATTTGCTTCTTAAGAGATTTATCTGGATTGAAGCTGCCAAAATTAGAAACAACTATAAAACCTCTATGGCTTCTCACTTTATAACTGGCTTAATGTTGAATTTTTTATCACAAGGTTCACAGAGATATTTGTTTGGTGGGTTTTTTTCCTAAGTGTTTGGCATTTACCTTCATACCTAGGACTGCTGGAAGTAATTCATTGTGTGTTGACTGTAGTGTTGACTTCATTAGTGTTTCAAAGACCAAGACAGATAATAATGTACCTGACTAATTATGCCTGCAAATTATCATGAAAATGTAAACTGCTTCCCAAAACCCAGCTCAAAATAAAACAGGGAGTATAGTATTTTCATAACTGCATGTCAGTATTGTATGTGTTTGTTCTGTTGCTAGTTCACAATGGTCAAAAAGACATCTATGAGAATCAGGATATGCAAGGCAGAACTTAAACACTGTCACAGTGTCTCAAACACTGAAGTTACTCAAAACAAAGCGCTGAATGAAGAAAGAGAAATGAGCATTCTACTAGAAACTGCAGAACAGGTTAAGTGTTAGAAACAGAAGGAATTAAAATTCTGATGCCTCATTCTCTTCTAGGTAGAGCATAATGAGAACAGAAAATAGCACAACATTAATCCATCCTTGTGACAAACCTTGCAAGGTAAAGGGCATTGGGTACAAACTGATCTGTCCTTGTTACTGTCTTCTTGTAATGCCACAATCCTCTGTAGTTACTCAAGTACAAAGTCATACAAAGTATTAGTTTTCAAATCAAATTGTACTCTTGGCAGTGGATCCAGTTAACTGAAACTGCAGTTTCTATTTCACTTAAAATAGGTAAATAATGAGATACAATGTGCTGAGAATTCAGTCAATAGTAATGGATAGCTCATACACGTAAAGGACTGACTTTAACCCTTGGGTATCTTTTGATTTTGGCGTTGATTTTTCCACAGAGGTTATGTGCATGTCACATTTATCTGGAAGCTTTGGCTTAATTAGATGCTTTTGTATTTGAGTATGAAGAAACCCTGAATGACACTATTTATGCTAATTCAGAAGTGTGGGATGTAGTGAACATTTAAAAATAGACTACGTGACTATGTATCATAGGATTGGAGTTTCAAGGTTATTTCAATACACAAAAAGATTTTTTCTGCTTAAACACCACTGCAAGAGAGGCCACACTAATCAGGTGAAGGCATGTCTCTGAAGTATCCCAGATGATTAGATCTACCGAGGGCTACTTCCTTCCTACCACAGTTTCTAATGTCTTTGTGATATTATAAAAAAGGTTAAATATTTGTCTTTAACTTTTTGACTCTTTTGAAACAAATGAAATACCATTTTTCAAATTTACCTTATTTTTGAAAAGTCAAGATTACTAAGAAATATTAATCAAGATTTTAATTTTCACCTTCTCAATGAATGAGGAGGAAAAAAACCATACTTTGTGAAAAAATATTTTCAGAGAAGTTTAGCATAGCAGTCCAACAGTGTTGTGGTATTGACTGGCCCAGAAAAGAGAAATATACTAGTAGAAATGAAATCCCAGATATACCTCAAGAATTTCTTGATTCACTCGTGTCAAAAGTGGCAAACGTGGTTTTTAATTTGAAATGTGTTATAAACATTTTTTTTTTCAAAAAAGATATTTTTCCTCCCCATGTAATAGATCTCTGGCACTGAGATACACCACACCAGTGGGCAGATTTTTGAAAAAAGCCTCTTGATTTCACAAAGTGATTCAAATGTAGATCACAGAATCACAGAATCACCAGGTTGGAAGAGACCTCTAAGATCATCGAGTCCAACCCATGCCCTAACACCTCAACTAAACCATGGCACCAAGTGTCACATCCAATCATTTTTTAAACACTTCCAGGGATGGTGATTCCACCACCTCCCCGGGCAGACAATTCCAGTACTTCACCACTCTTTCTGTGAAAACTTTTTCCTAATATCCAACCTATATTTCCCTTGGTGCAGCTTAACACTGTGTCCTCTCATCCTGTCAGTTGCTGCCTGAGATTAAATATGGTAAACTAGATAAAATGCGTGAAAGAGAAGAATGAAGAAGAAAACCAGAAAACAGTATGAGGTATTTCAAACAGTTATAGAGTGTACTATCATACAAATTACAAATGTATCAAGTAGAGATTGATTCTCAGAAACTAATGAGATAGTTGACATAGGTTTTAGTCGATAAAGCATGAAAAGAAGTGTTAAAGAATTTAAACCACTCTCCATTGTGTAAGGATAGCAGCTAGTTATCTTTATTTAGTGCTTAAGTACCTGGGTATTATTATTTGGAAAGATCATGGATTTGGTTGATGAAGGTAATTATGCTCATCTGAATTCTTTTACTCCATGAGACATTTAGTTTGAAATAAAATGTAAAGCTTTACTATCTGAAAATTTAAAGGTTTATGCAAAAATGGGAAGGCCAGTTCCTGCTGCCTACATTTGTGTTACTGAATCTAAAAGCATTTTCCTGCTTTCGCTTCAGGTATATGGCTTGGTTCTATCAAGGTAATTGAAGGTGTATCCCCCACCCCATTGCACACTACAGTCCCGTGCCCCATGCCCTCATCAATGGAAATGACAATGTACAGGTGTTATTTTTGAAAATTGGATCCCTCGATTGATACTGGTTATATGTCTAATAAGTAAACCATTTTAATGATTCTGTAATTAAAGTTCAGAGAAAGACCTTTTATCACGAATGCTAGAACTTTCATCATGTTTGGGTAAGGTACCTCTTTGATTGCACCAAATATTCTTTTTAGAAGACTCTCCTTGCCACATTCATGAATTTCCTATGGTCCACAGGACTGGAGTATTTGAGCTAAACCTACATATTTTAAGATCCATGTATTTAAAGTCCACCTATTTTTGGTTCTTTTATGCTTTGCCTTCTTTCATAAAGTGGTGGTCGATTAATTGGAAAGTATGCAGAGCTAGAGAATTTTAATGACTCCCTGATAAATCACATAACTTGTTTTTTTCAAATTTTGCTATCCTGTTTCAAAAAAGACTCCATCTGACTTGGCCATTTTTTCTTCAGGTCTGGGTTTTGTCCCTGAAATTTGTAATTCCCTTGCAGCTAAGCTTCAAATGCACTCTTGACCTGAAATATAAATAAAATTGTCTGTACTTTTCCAGACACATTAATCCTACTATAGTAATTATGTGTATGTGAATTGTTAGGGAGGAACTCACAGCCTCATGGACAAAGTGTTTGTTAAAAGGCAAAACTAATTTATCGGGATCTTGGCAAATGATAACACTCACATGGGAAATCAAGCCTCTTGAACAGCATGATCAAATGTTGTCTGATGGCAATGGGGATCTCCACTGCAATAATCACTGCAGTGGCATCTTCAGCAGGGTTGGATAAAATTCCAGCTGCTCCATGATCCTATGTGACTACTCCAGCATATGAATAACCCACTGCTATCAATTACCCTAACTACATATAAAACATCTCTCAAATATCTCAACTATGTACAAAATTCTGTTCTGCATGACCTTTTTTGTATGTCTATGAGGAGTTCTCTATTGGCTCTTAACAAATATTTGTTCTATGTACAGTTTGATCAGTTCTGCAGCAGGAACTGCCCGGAGGTCCTTGGGATAATTCTCATGGGAGATTAATCAGCATATTTAAGGACGAAATTATTTTTGAGCAGTCTTGGGGATCCAGACAGGTCCCAGCTTACTGGAAGCTGACAAATGTCCCAATTTTCAAGAAGCAAAAGAAGGAGGACCCCAGAAACTACAGGCCTATCAGTCTCACTTCAGTGCCTCTGTGAAGTACAGAAAAAACACCTGGAGAACAACACAGTCATTGGTACCAGACAGCACAGCTTCATGAGGGGAAAGTCCCGCTTGTTGAACATGATTTCCTTCTATGACAGGGTAACCCACTTAGTTGATCTAGGAAAGCCAGTAGACTTTGCACTTCAGCAAAGCTTTTGATACTGTCTCTCACAAAATGTCCAGCACACAGCTGGATAACCGTGTTACACAATATGTCAATATCGCCTCAAGTGCTGGGGGCAGCTTTGGACACCACAATAAAAAATAGACATTAAACTATTAAAGAGCATCTAAAGGAGGGGATAGTGAAAGGCCTTGAGGGGAAGTTGTATGAAGAGTGGCTGAGGTCGCTTGGTCTGTTCAACCTGGAGGAGGCTGAGGTGAGACCTCATTGCAGTTACAACTTCCTCATGAGGGAAA
>NW_008239080.1:2840935-2951629 GCF_000691975.1 Corvus brachyrhynchos | reverse complement strand
AAGGGAATGGCCTGAAGTTGTGTCAGGGGAGGTTTAGGCTGGATATTAGAAAAAGGTTCTTCACCCAGAGGGTGGCTGAGCACTGGAACAGGCTCCCCAGGGAAGTGATTACAGCACTGAGACTGTCTGAGTTCAAGAAGTGTTTGGACAATGCTCTCAAACACATGGTGGGACTCTTGGGGTGGCCTGCACAGGGCCAGGAGTTGAATTTGATGATCCTGATGGGTCCCTTCCAAAACAGCATGTTCTTTGATTCTATTCTATTAGGATAACACAAGCAGGACCTGCCTGGGAGGATTGCTAGAACTGTCCAGACCTGGAGAGTTTCTGTAAAATGAAGAAGCTGCCTGATGATGAAGGTGGTTAGTGGTGCAGTCAGTCAACTGGTTAAAAAGTTCTTTGTCTCCAGTAAGTTATCTCATGTATGCAGATGGCTGGCTGGGGAGTTCCTGAGACACCCAGGAATTAATATCACCACCCTGATGTTCATCCACATCACAGCTTTAGTTAAAGGGCAGGCTGGAATTTCAGCTTGTAGCTCACTAATAACTAAGATTCTTAGCATTTGCCACATAATAGATCAGTGAAATGCTTTGGTATATATAAGGTTAAAAAATAAATATAAATCCAAGGAAAATATGATTGAAGTAAGAATAGACCATGATTATGCTGGGGTTTTTTATTCTGTAGAAGAGTAGGATTTCCTTATCACTTGCAAGCAGGGTTGGTATATATATGTAAGTGCAGAAAATCTCAAAACATGCATGCAGATTTGAACAGTACTTCCAGTTCTTTCTATCTTGTATTATAAAACCACACTCCCAGAAAATCTGTTGTGTAGGCTAACATTTTTCTTCACCCTTGTCATGATGGATTTTTTTTGTTGTTGTTCATGCTTTTTTGGCATCTGAGTGCAAAATATGGCATACATGTGCTGCTAAAGACAGTATTTGGGGGGATGGAAATGGACAACTAAGCATTTCTTAGTACTAAAAGTAAGAAACTTTTTCCTTTTTGACTGTCTGTTCTACTGAGATTTACTTTTGCTGACAAACTTTTACATTAATTTCCCCTGTAGCAGATAAAAGAACAAGGCTACAGGAGGATTGTATTATTGCATTTATTTATAACATTCTTATGCATACAATATAGTGAGCATTTAACAAAAACTTTTTTGAGATCTAATAAAACTGAGGCCTGTTATATTAGTTCAGTCAAATTTGTTGATTTTCCCCCCCTTCCTTTATTTGCTTTGTTTCTGGCTTCTGGCTTCTATTTATTTCCTTGCCGTAATCCTTGTCTGCTTAGAGATTCATGTGGATAAAATAAAAAGCTTCTTTGCTGTCATAGGTTTATTCTCATTCCATCTTGACAAGAACTGTAGAAAATCCAGCTAGAAGGCAAGGGTTTTTAAGCATACAATGCCTCTTTTCTTTATCTACATACCACCAGCTATGTAAATTAAAAAAAAAAAGACCAAAACCAACAACAACAACAACAACAAAACCCCAACAAAACACCTTAAATAATTTCCTACCTTCTCAGAGCATTGCTTCCTAGGGAAATGGCACTTTCACTGCCCTTTTATACAACTTTCATGATTAATTGTGTGCAATCTTTTTATTCTCCGTCCAATACCTTTCCTTTCTGGTTTTCTTGGTTATAATTTCCATCACATAGAAAATTTTCTTGTTGTTGTCCTTAGTCCATTTCAACTTTATGTCTCTTTTCCAAATTTCCAAAATTTTATCAAGTATTTCCTTTTTTCATTTACATGATAATTTTATAAATATTTTAGGGATGTACTTGCAGTTTATAGCTCTCTGCAGCTGATTGTTTCCCCTGGGCCTGTTCACCTCATGGCATCTCTGTAATGTCATTCTCTTAATTATATTTTAGCATGCAAAAACAATGGAAGATAAAGTCTCCTCAGATGTTAGACAAAACCTGCCACGGATCTTACTAAAATTTCCTGCCAATAATGATTTTTCTGATAAGTCTCATAATTACTAAGACAATAGCTTGTTTTGTAACGTGTAGAAAATTATAACAGTCTGATTAAGATACTGACAGTGTTCAATGCTGCTTGCGTTCATTATGGAGGCTGGACAAGCCATCTGAGTGACTGATGAGTAAGTCCATTATCAGGAGACTTCATGCTTTTTTCAAGGGCAAAATTATATGTCGCTCAAAGATGATTCCTTTCAGGGTGAAATTCCATGCACTTTCATACCTATGAGTCCCACACACCAGAGCAGCTCAGTTACAATTTCCTTATTTGGGAAAACGCTTAATCTCATCGCCAGCGAGTGATGTTTGTTGTTCTAGAGAAGCACAAGGTTCATAGCTCCACTGATTCTTTTATGTCCACCTCAGAGCACCCAAACAGTTGGGTTCAGCCTACTCATTTCTACATTAAGTACCAAATGTCTTGGAAAGTTTGCATTGCAGAAGGCAGAGAACTGACAGAGTGGTCGTTTTTGTAATTAATCCCTATGGAAACAAAATGTTGTGATTTGAAATTGTGACGAGTTTAAGAAATAAGTGGACCTTAAAAAGGAAAAGTTTTGTTATTAATAAAATTTAAGCATGCCACGATACGTAATGCAATTGGCATGAGTTAATTTATAGTAAATATGAAGAGATACTTCTTCAATAAATGGAGTTCCACGCTTTGATATATAACAGAAAGAAGATTGTACCTGACTGGCCTAATCAAGAAGCTATATAATCATAGAATCAAAGAATAGTTTGGGTGGGAAGGGACCTTAATGACCATCTATTCAAATTCCCCCACCCCCTGCCATGGACAGGGACACCTTTCACTAGATCAGGTTGCTCAAGGACCCATGCAGCTTGGCCTTGAACACTGTCACAGATGGGGCATCCACAACTTCTCTGGGCAAACTTTTCTAGTGCCTCAGTGCCCTCTGAATAAAGAATTTCTGCTTAAAATCTAATTTAAATCTCTACTCTTTCAGTTTAAAATGGTTACCATTTGATCTGTCACTGTTTGCCCATTCGACAAGTCACTCTCCCTCTTTTTTTTTAAGCCTACTTTAAGTACTTGAAGGCTGCAATAAGGTTTCCCCAGTGCCTTCTCATCTCCAGGCTGAACAACCCCATCTTGCTCAGCCTGTCCGTGTAGGAGAGGTGCTCCAGCCCTCAAATAATCTTTGTGGCCCTCCTCTGGACCCACTCTAACAGGTCCATGTCTTTCCTATGCTGAGGACTCCAGATCTGGACACAATACTTTAGGTGGAGTCTCACACTGTCTGTGATTAGGACAGCTGAGTTCAAATTTGATCTGTTAAAAACCTCAATTTATATGATTTCCATCTGGAGAAGCATAAGGAGTGTTTCTGGTCATTTTCACTACAAGAAAAAAAAAAAAAGGAATGCTTTCTGTTTGACAGTTTGTAATACGAAGAGAGTTTGCCAACCGAGGAAGGATGTTCACTTGTATGATTCTTGTGTTAAAGCACACCTGAGAATATGTTGTGGTTTAACCCCAGCCAACAAGCAAGTCACAGACAGCATCTCTCTCACTCCTCCACCAGAAGCTCTAGGGAGACAATTAGAAGAGTAAAAACTGGAAAACTTGTGAGTTGAGATGAAAGCAGTTTACACAGGAAAAGCAAAATCCACACATACAAGCAAAGCAAAACAAGGAATTAATTCACTGCATCTCATGGGCAGGCAAGTGTTCAGCCCTCCCCAGGAGAGCTGGGGCCCATCATGCATAAATGGTTCTATGGGAAGACAGATGCTATCACTCCAAACGTTCCCCACTTCCTCCTTCTTTCCCTCACTTTAATGCTGAGCGTGATGTCATATGGTCTGGAATATCCTTTGGTCACTTGAGTCAGCTGCCCTGGCTGTGTCTCCTCCCAATTTCCCATGTAGCCCCAACTTCCTCGCCAGTGTGGCAGTACAAAAAGCAGAAAAAGCCTTGGCTCTGTATAAGCCCTGCTCAGCAAATAGCAAAAACATTTCTGTTTATTATCATCACTGTATTCAGCACAAATCCAACCAAAACACAGCCACTGGGAAGAAAATTAACTCTATTCCAGCCAAAACCAGCACAAGAATATCTGAATCTGCAGCTGAGGCATTTCACAGCCTAAAATATCTTGTATTAAAGGACTTCCTTCATGAACAAAGAGGAGAATTAGCTGCTTTCAAAGAGATTGAGGCAAATCAACACTTTCAGAGCAACCAAGAGGGCAGGTTTTTCATTACTTCCCATCAAAGTTAGGAAGGGTAGTGAACCCATGTAAGAAGACATTTTCCAGATAGAACAGCACCTTCTTGAAACAAACCTAGGGGAGACTGATATTGTTCTTTAATGATAACTACATCCTAAGTTACCATTAATGGTGGTTAAAGGTCCAGGTTTAGGTTTCTGAATCAAGCCCTTAGGTGACCAATGACCAGGGCTTGAGCCACTTGTAATTCAAAGCTCAGCTCTTTGCAGAATGGCTGTATGACATTCACCCAGTTTTATCACAAACATGGTTGCTGATCTGTGACAGACTATGGAAGGCACAGCCAGGCAAGATAAGTAGAGTGAAAACAGAGAAAAAGAAGTGTTGAGATGATAATAGCAACAAAAGGATCTAGAAGAGAAACACCAACGCAGTAGAATGCATAAAAAGCCTAAGCAAAAGAAAGACCAAGGAGACAGGAGATCTCAACTTGACAATATCAGGGGTTATGCTATTCCAAGAAAGCCAATTCTTCCCCAGATGACTGATGAGACCCAAGTTAGTTCTAGGTTAGATTAGGGAGAATATTAATGCTAAGCCCTTATTTTGCAAGTCCTAGTTCTCAGCTGTATCTGTCAGACAGTAAATACTTTCTGGATGCTCATGGGAATATGCATCTTGCTCTCAAGGTCCCTTTGTGCAGAGCAAAATATGTCTGGAGGAATTGTGGTTCAGTAGGGGAAGGTTGGACTGGGATACTACTTCAGAATGAGTTGAATCACCCTCCAGAGGTTAACTTTCAGGCAGAAAATATAGGAGTTAGGTACCTCTGATCTTTAGAGCTGTCTTTAGCACTGCTGTGAACAGATAAAACAATCAACACAGCCAGCCAGTCAATGTGGGGTCTTTTGTACTCTCATATCCACATCTTCTAGTCTGGTAGATGTGCTTTGCTACACAGTTCATATCCTTGTGAGAGAGATTTTTACTCTGCTCGCCTGCACAGGGAAGCATTGCTTTATTACTTGTTAGATCACATTGTCAATTTATTTTCTTTTCAGAGGTTGTGAGTAGATTTATACTTTTTAGGGTTTTTTTTTTTTGCAAAGGAAAGATTAAATTCTTATTTTACTGTGTAGCACCAGAAAGACAGAACTAAATGGGCAATACAGTGCTTATACTCTTATGCTGGTACCTTCCTGATTAACTTGACATGGGTCTGAATGGTTTTAAGCCTCCTATTGCTTAAAACAGCACAAAATCTGGATTTGTTCAATCTCACTTTAGTCTTCAAACAGATATTTGTGTCTATACTTGTTGGAGACAAGGAGGCTCTCCACAGGATGATTCAGAACTTATCTCATTTAAATTTCTCTCTCGAGGTGTCATTCTGTTAAATACAGAAATAGCTTATGCCATTTTTGTGCCTAGGTTAGACTCCTCAGGAAGATGCCAGAAGCTAAGTGGAATGAATTTAGATTAAATTTTCTGACAAAGACTTTATGTTCAAAGATTAAAAAAAAAGTCCTTCCAATGATATACATTATATCTGAATGCTCCTAACTTACTGAGGAGAATAAACATTAGACTTCCTTTCAAGTTTATTCCCTAATTTCCAGGAGCATATGGCCTGTTAACTCACCTAGTTGCAATTGCATTCAACACTAACTTCTGTGCCTGTGTTGCTCTGTCAACCAACAGACTGGTACTGTGTTGCTTGAGAGTTACTCGCTGATGCGCTATCAGTGCTCAGATGACATCGTGTATAATTTTGCTCACTTCTGCTATGAGTTACAAAGTTATTCAGGGCTTTGGTTTTGATTCTCCTCCCCTAAGGTCTGAACAGCTGACACTCTCAGCCATCTAATTCCATGAGTGCAATCAGAACCCAAAATTCCTGAAATAATGGCATATTTCTTTTGACTTATAAGATATGTGCTTTTACTGGTATTATTGCAACACGTCCTCACAGTTCTACAGTTAAAGCCAAAGTGTCAGAATGCAACACACCTCCAGAGAGCAATAATTTGTAAAACAAAGCAAAAAAAGTAAAATTTTAAAAATTGAAGTCCTTCCAGCTACAGTTTCTGTATGTGCCTAAAGATCTATTGGTCTAGAAATTATATAATTCTTTGCCAAAATTGGGGCAGAAATTCTACTTTATTCAGATCTAGGACACAGAACTCACACTGTGTAGTAGCCACAAGAACTAGATGAATTATTGATGAGTAAAAACAGGATATTAATTCACAGAGGAGTAAGATATTTTTGTTTTTAACTTCTTCTCATGTTGGTGATAAAATATCCTATATCATTTGGTATGAGCCTCATTAAATATATGCATCCTATGCTTTCATAACTCTTTAATGTTTTCCAGCCTCTATTTCAGCTTTAAATACTGGCAGTGAAATCAAGACACATGAATTATTAAGAGCAAAGATTTTGCTAAAATGACAAAGCATTCAGTCCATCTGTCTCACATTTTTAAGTCCTTCTATTCACATGTTTTCCAAAATTACAAAAGTAATTAATACAGAGATTTCAAATACATTATACATTTTTTTTCTTCCTTTTTATACATATATGTATAGATATACTTTTTTTTTTTTTTAATGTGGGCTCTTGTCTGGCAAGAACAAAAGCAAAAAAAGACACCCAAAACCACAGGGAATAAGCTTTTTGCAGATTGTTGCTCTAAACCACAGGAGATTAAGGTCCTGCTGAGAGTTGATACTCATATTTCCCAGTTAGCCATATAATTCCTTAGTTGCCAGACTATAAAAAACTCTGATTTCTTTTCTTTTTTTTCTTTCCAAACTTCCTCCTAGATTTGCATTAGAAAATGAAGAAAAGAATGGTAAGGCAAGAAAAAACCCAAACAACAAAAGTCTGATTTTTCAGCCTAGTAAAATATAATTTTTCCTAAAATGGTAAATTTCTGGATTTTGTTTCAGTGCTGTTTACTCACTACATTTTGTTAACCTTAAATGGAAGTTCAGAAACCATTAAGTATGCGTGTTCTAACACATACTTTGTGGAACTGAAATTTTGTCTAAAATCAGACTTATTTAGTATCTAAAGATAATCTGCTGTCACTTTAGAGCTGTTAAAATAAATCAAGTCCAGGTAGGCTAGCTGGGGAAATGGACTTGGATTTCCTTGCCATTGAGAATATTTCAGTCAAAATAATCAAACAATTACCATTTTCAAAAAGCAATAAAGAATTATCATGGGATCACAGAATCAAAAAATATTCAGGCCAGGAGGGACCTCTTGTAGTTTAGTCCAAAATCCTGCTCAAAGCAGGACTAATTCAGTCAGGCTGTGCGGGACTATTTCTGCAAGGCTTGAATACCTCCAGGGTTTGTCACTCACTGCACTCCTCTCTGGTAACTTGCTCCAAGGCTTGGCCATCTGCACAGATAAAAAAATCCCAATATTCAATCAGAATTTCCCGTGTTCCAACTACTGTCCTTTGCTCTCATCCAATCACTGGGCACTTCCATGAGGTTGTTCCATGTCCTCTGTATCCTCAGATCAGGTAGCTGCAGACAGCAATATGGTCTCCCTGAGCCTTCTTTTCTCCAGGTTGCGTTAACCCAGTCCTCTCAGCTTTCCCTTGTCTATCATGTGCTCCATCCCCATGACAGACATGGTGGCCTGTGCAGGACAACCTCCAGGATGTCCATGTCTTTTTGTAAGGGGTAGCCCAGATTCTGTGAAAAAACAAAACCCTGCATTCGTGGTCTCACTGGTGTTGAATTGAGGACAAGGATCATTTCCCTAAGTCTGCTGGCTGCAGTCCTGCTTCTGTAGCCCAGTAGCCAATTGGCCTCTGCTGCAACGATGCACTGCTATCTCATCATCTGCTTACAGTCTACCAGCTTCTGCAAAGATGCTTTCCAGCTGGTTAACCCCCAGTATGTACTAGTATTTGGATTTACTCCTCTCCAGGTGCAGACTTTTGCATTTGCTTTTATTGGACTCCCTGATGTTCCTGCTAGCCCATTTCTCCCACCTATCCAGATCCCTCTCAGTAACAGTCCTGCCCTCTACATCCTCTTCACACTCTGGGGCTGTTCTCAAATTTGCTGAGAGCACACTCTGTCCCACCATCTAGGTTGTTATAAAGATATTAAGAGGCATTTGTTCTATTACTGATTCCTGAAAGGCACCACAACATCAGCACTCACCAGATCAGCATCTTCTCTTTCCAGCATTAACCACCAGTTTTTGAGTCCAGCATTTCAGTCAATTTTCTATGCACCTTACTCTCTACCTGTCCACACCATATCCCAAAATTTCAGTACTAAGGAGACTATGAGGGACTGTGTCAAAGACCTTCCTAATGTCAAAGTGTGAAGCAATAATCACTTTGTCACAGAAAGCAGTTAGGTTGCCCAGGTATGAGTTACCCTTGGTAAATGCATGCTAGCTGCTTCCAGTTACCTAAACTGCCTATTGTGTCTTGAGAAATAGCTTCTGATTGGATTTGCCCCATAACAGATGAGGTGAGACCTTTACTTGGATCCTTCTCCTAGAAGATGGATGTGATGTTTGCCTTTTTCCAGTCATCAGAAACCTTTCCCAATTTCCATCTACTTCTGAAAATTATAAGGTTGGTCCCTCAGCAACATCAGCCAGCTCCTCTGGTAGCCTTGGATACATTGCATTTGGACATATAGGCTTATCTATGTCTAATTGTCTAATATTTAAAAACTAGAAATGAAAAGTCTATGTTGCTGATCTTTCCACATACAATTTTTAGTCCTCCCAAGTGAAGAAGGAAGTTCTATCTAAACGGGAATTTCTTACCTGTCAAAATATTGACAATGACAGAAAATATATTTTTCAGTTCAGCTTTAAACCATTCCCAAGCCTTTAAAGAGCTCAGCTTTTATGTCATTCCTTCCTCTATATTTTTTTTCTTACGACATTCCCAAGTATATCAACTGCTCAGCACATTTTTCAGGCTTTGCAGTGTATTGATTTGAAAAATTTGGTTTTAAATCTTTTTCTTTCAGTCATTCATATAAATTACCACATGCTTTCACTAGGTCTGAGATTAATTGAACATATTTTCTAAACTTTTATATGCAAACCAAATAAACAATAAACTCTACAATAAACTCCTATTTGAAGCAGTAACAGGATGTATTGGAATAATATTTATATTGCATGAACAGCCATCAAAAATGAGAGAGATGTCTTTTTAACTCATGTCATTTTCATCAAAAACATTCCAAGCAAGTGACTTAATTCTATTATTCCAGTTTTGTGACCAAATTTGGTTTATTCAGTCAGGGGAAAATAAAGCTGTTTGTATTACTGATTTATTTTGCACAAACCACTTTAATTAAAGTGGCGTAATCAGTGGAAAGTAAAGAGCTATTAGACTGCATGCAATGAAAGGAAGAGTCAACCATATTCTGCTCTATAATCAGCTGCTTGGAAAGGACATAAATTTTGGCTTTCAGTTATCAAACAAAAGTTTGGAATTAAGTGTGAAGGAGGAGAGAAAAACCAGCTTATTTACAGTTGATTGCATTGTTTTTTTTCTATGGAAAGATAGCTGTGTATCATTACCTAGTTGACAGAAAAGCAAGGATTAGCAGTGTGGAGACACATGTATGTATTTAACATGATTAAATTCCCATATGTTTCTTCTGTAGCCCAGTAAATATTCTGTCTGCCCGTAGAGGGGATGGCCCTGCTGTGTGTTAACCTGGAAGTTTGGGTTGGGGGCTCAGTGTTGCCATGGGCCTGGTCAGGGTGTTGCTGATTTAACCCCGTGCTGGGCCAGGGGCTGCTGCTTCCCCTGCTCCAGCATCAGCTCTGGAGTGGCCCCACTGGGGAAGGGGTGACACCCCCCTGCCTGTCACTGCCTGACAATGCATAGCCCTTTGTGTGCGTGAGGCTGGAAGAGCTTCAGCTGGCAGACCAGAAGAAGGATGCCAAATGGATGAGAAAATTTATAAAGATAAACCTAAAAATAACCAAGGCCAGAGGCAAAGGTTCCACCCACCATCATGCTCCCACTGAAGAAGGCAGGATGCTGGCAGCTCCACGTGCCACCCTCACCTCTTTTTCTGACAACTGATATTGTCAACAGAATCACACAGAATCACAGAATTAACTATGTTGCAAAAGACCTTCGAGATCATTGAGTCCAACAGCCTTAAACCCTAAAGGATTCCAGTCTCATAGTATTGCTGTAACTGAACTACAAAAAAGTCTGTATTTTCATTGAGTTGTTAAGATTACAATTAGGTTAATAAATTATTTGTTCCACATATATACACTGTGCTCTATTTTTGCATATAACAAGATTTGGAGCATAAAATGTCATACCTAGTCACACAGAAGGAAGTGTTTTTCAGCAGTATCATTTGCCACTATATTTCATACAGTTCATCATCCCATGAGCAGTCTTTAAATTCCTATTTCACAATTCATTCCTTGTTCATTTTTGAGACTAAGTGGGAGTGGTCTGCCTGCAGAATAGAGGTAAAATCCTGAGATACGTTTATATGAATATCTACATGAATACATCCTGAGTTGGTTCTGTTTTTTTCTGCACCAGAAGTGAAGACTTCTGCATATGAAGTGAAATGAAGACAAGTTATTCAGAATGGTCAAACCATGTCTCTTTTCCCCTACTTTTGGCCTGTTTACATTAAGACTTTAGAAACAATGCACTGACATAATTAAAAGTGAAATTAATGAATCTTAAAAACTCCTGAGGATTTCCTATTTCCTTTACAAGTAGTCTTTTGGTATTCTATTCAGAGATTCTACTTAGAGTCATTGGGGAATATTTAGCTGTAAAACAGATGTTACACAGCTCACACAAAACATTGAGATGTGGGTTTTATTAGATTTATTATTAGGCACTCAATAGACCACATATAGGCTACTGTTTCCAATAAAATTGGAAATATTCTATTTTCCCCAATACAAGCAAGATATTGATACACTTAAGTGACTTTAACAGAGGCCAGCAGTGTGCTTGTGCATGGGAGCACTTGACCTGTGAGGGAATACTGAGGGAGCTGACCTTGTTCAGTCTGGCAAAGAAAAGACTTTAGCGGTATGTTAGAGGAGCACCGGATGTATATGCGACAAGGTAGATGGGCTGTTAATAGCACTACAAAGCAGAAAGACAAGAGAAGAGTTTTAAAATGAAACAGAAGCTATTTAGACTGGGTATGCAGAAAACCTTTTTTCCCCACGAGCATGGTCCAGCAGTGGAGGAAGTTGCCCAGAGATATTGTGCAGCATCCATCTCTGGATTTTTTCTACATTCAATTGGATAAAGCCTTGAGCTGCCTGTTTTGACTCCATGGCTGACCCTCTTTGGAGCAGGAGGTTGGGCTAGAGACCTCCTGAATTCCCTCCTCACTTGAATTATTCTGTGCTTCTAAGGTCAGAATGTTTACCCCGACCTGGAAAGTTCTCACAATTCTGTAAGTGCAGACAGAGTCAGGTTTCATGGCTATATATCATTGTAGTTTTATAACATGTCATATTTATGGTATTTCTTTATTGACTCTAGGAAATTAAATAAAAATAATTAAATATAAAGAAAAGTGACACGAACCCCATTTCAATGAAGACTAATCCTTTTTCCTCCAGTATTAATAGGAGCATATGTACAATAATAAATACAAGATGATTCATATATAAGTCCTTCTTTTAGACAGAGAGACAATAAACCACCAGATGATAGACAGGCAGTTGAAAATGAATCATTGGAACCACGGATTGATCAGGAAATATTATTAGTTAAATCTGAAAATCAGTATCTTTTTATATATTGCTAGGTACACAAACTGCCATTAATGATAGTACATTAAAGTTGAAGAATAAAGAGTACCTAGCTATTGACAACTGTAATATCATTATATTTGCTTTTTAAACAGCTAGTGTGATATTGAATTATTGCATGTCTCTTAAAATCCTTTATGGTGATTTCTGTATAGACACACACATCAATTCCTCATTTCTTCATTGTCACCAGAATTTCTGTCATTGTACTGTTTTATGATAGTTTGGAAATCCTGGCTATACTTAGGTATGCATCTGTGAAAAGAAAATTGATCACTATAGAGAATATGAATTAAATTATCTTTTCAAATAAATATCAAACAGAAGTTTAAGTTTGATATGAACTTTTAGAGAATTCTGCCGAAGCTCAAACATTAATATTCAGTACAATTGAAGCAAAACAATATATGGAAAGATCATTTGTCACTGACTGAAAAAAAAGAGTATTCTTTAAATGTTTTACTTGCATTCATTCTTAGACTAAACCATATTCTTATCCTCTCTCTTTTTTGCTTATTTTCTTTTCCAGCTGCATGTGTTTGATAGGTATAAAGAAATTGTGTATTTATAACAAAAGAGTGCTATTTCAGTCTTATTTGGTGATATGTAATTTCAAAATGTCTGTATTTCTCTGCCATTTCTCTTATTAACATGCTTTTTTTTCCCCTACAAAGTAACAAAATATTTTCACATGTGTTTTCCTTTTCAACAATTTTCTTTATATTCTACAGTATTTCTAGTCTTTAATTGGTAAATCAACAGCAGTCATTCAGTAAGGAGGATGTTTTGTGATATAAGATCTCATTGGAATTTATTTTTATCTTCCTAAACAGAATTTTAAATTACAAAATAAATGTATGCTTAAGGCATTTGAACATCACTCATATTCGTATTTTTCAAGTGTGCTCAAATTAGATGCACTTAAAGAAAATTTCTTTGTATGGGGCATGTTGGATTTGCCAAAATCTATGTGCTGCATCTGTACCCTGTAAAACAACTACCAGAAAACTGTGATTAATGTGGATGGATAACTGTAGGGTCCCAGAGCTTGCTCAACAAGGGTCTTAAAAAGATTTGAGATCCTTTTATGTACCCAGTAAGATATTCCTTAAGAGGTCAAAACAACAAAAACTTTACTGGCAAACTTCAGAAAATTAGGGAACTTTAGCAAAAGTTTAAAGCAACATTCAATCAAAAGAAAGCATTTTACAAAGCATTAACTTAAACTCCATTTCATCCAATTTTATGTTACTCAAACTTTGAGAAAAAGGAGAGAAGAGTTTTAGAAAACAACTCATATAGCTCCCATTTATGGCTCCAGTAGTGTTCCAGCTGATTTAAAATACAAGGTGAGGTAGCGTCAAGACCTGTGTGTGCCTCGTTCTCTGGCTTAAAGTACCCTTCAGCTTTTCTAGGCCCTTCGCCCAGGTGGGACTTCTGGTCATCTGGCCACTTAGGACCTGGATTAGAGGCTCCAGGGTCACAGTGTGGAGCATTGGCTCCCGTATGCCGGGGCTTGACCCCGCTGTGGGGCTGGGATACAGGCCCTGGGGGTGTGGGGTGTGTGGAGCAGGGCATCACTTCTCCAGGGCAAGACTTGACTTGACCTCTTCCCCACACATGAGCCTGAAGTGTTTTGAGCCAGGATCCTCCTCCAGTCTCTCACAGTAACCTAACTCTAAAGTTCAAGCTATATGATTTCCATACGAACAAGTAAATTACAAGTGGATACAATGCCAAAGAACTCATGGTTCTAGTACTTGAAATATATATATAGTGGAAAATAACTTTTTTTAGTTTGTGGTAATAATGTTTTCTAAGGAAGAATTGCCTACCTGAAACGCAATGATGTTACAAAACATAAAACATTAATTCTATTGTGTTGTCAGCAACAGCTTGTATTCATCTGCAAGTGTTCTGAATTGTGCCAATAATTCTGTGGTTGAATAATTTCAGTTATGGAAAGTCAAACAAGATTCAAATATTGCTGCAATGATGTTTTTAGATGTTGAATAACACCCAAATGAGAAAAGAAAGAGGAAAAAGTACTTGTTAGTTAATGGTTTCAAAGACATAGTTTCAGAGCAATACTTGTGCTTATTATCGAAGTAGAGTAAGAATTCTGCAGATTCTAGACATGAAGATGTTTAAAGCATAGAGTAGCAATTACGGATCTTTTCCATGTAACCGTTTGCATCAAGCATTGATATAACTTTACTCCCTTCAGTCTACACCAGGGATGCCATTAGTTTTTTTGTCTACATGTTGTAGTAATATTTCAGACTGCTGTAGCATTTTTCTTTATATTAAAAAATAATAAATCCACCCTACACACTGCTCAGAGTCCTTCACATAAGGAAAGGTGTTCTATCTTGCAAGTGTAGCCTATTTTTTGTTTGCTTTCTGTTTTCTTCTGTGTTTGTATGGAGTAGATATACCATCTAAAAACACAAATTGTTTGTGCCTCAGGTAATTCAGGTAATTGTGTATCAAACATCCAGTTTCCAAATTATCACTCTTCCAAGATTATAGACATGTTCTTATACATCTTTGCATGTTTGTTTTTAGATTACTCCACCAAAATGCTTTCCTGATAACTATAATATAGTTAATATTCCTGCAATGTAGTTAATTTTTTTTCATTAAGCTATGCCTAGTTACATAAGGATAATCTTCAGTATTTGTAGGAAAAAATGTACAGATCTGATTTTACTATATTCTTCAAATTATTCGCAAATTATTTGCAAAATCAAAAATTATGTAGAAAGATGATATAGAATCAAATGATCAGAGGATTATTCTGGTTAGAAGAAAAATTATTCAGGTTATTCAAAGCAGGACTATTTTGGTCCAGTTGTGCAGGGCTGTGTCCAGTCAAGACTTGAATTACCTCCAGGGTTTGACACTTGCTCCACTCTCTGTCCAGTTCTTTCAGCTTCCCCTTGTCTGTCATGTGCGCCAACCCTAGGACAGTCATGGTGTCCTGTGCTGGACAACTTCCACGATGTCCATGTCTTTTTGTAAGGAGCAGCCCAGGTTCTGTGCAAACACAACACTGCAGTCGTGGTCTCACTGGTGTTGAAGTGAGGACAAGGTTCACTTTTTCTGATCTGTTTGCAGAACTCTTCCCAGTGCAGCATGCCATACACCAGTACACATTGGTGGCTTATGGTCACCCTGGTGTCTGTCAGGACCTCTAGGTTCTGTTCTACAAAGCAGACTTCCAGATGGTCACCTGTATATGGGTTTAATCCTTGTCAGCTGCATTTTTTTTGCATTTGCTTTTGTTAGACTTCCTGAAGTTTCTGTCAGTCAATTTCAGCAAGTCTGGTGCCTCTCAGTAGCTGTCCTGCCCTCCAACGCACCAATGACGCCCTCCATTGAACCCATTTCATGGTGCTGTCTGAAAACTTACTGAGTGCACAACTTGTCCTGATATCCAGGTCATTGCTTATTTTTCCTATTTCTTCATCACTAGTCTTTTCTCCTCTGGGTTTTTGGTGGTGTTTCCAGACATAATAAAAATTGAGCAAAATGACCCAAAATTTTCCTTTAATAGAACTTCTGCGATTTTGTTGTCATTGACATTTAAAGCTCTACCATTTTCCTCTGGTAAAAGACTAATGAATATTTCAAGACTGGATATTCTTTTATATTTATTAAATTCTGCTTTTGTTGTTTCACTGGCTCTGGCTGGGATGGTGTTATTTTTTTCCTATTAGGCCATATACTGCTGGTTTTGGATTTGTGACTAAGAGTGTTGATAGCACACCAGTGTTTTGACTGTTTCTGAATAGTATTTGCACAGTGTCAAGGTTTTCTGTTTCTCACATGGCCTCCCCAGTGACAAGGCTGGAGTCAATAAGAAGCTGGGAGGCGACACAGACAGGAGAAGTGATCTGAGTTGACCAAAGGGATATTCCATGACATATATCATGTTCGGCAATAAAAGTGCAGGTGAGTTTTTTGGGAGACTTTAGCAATTTCTAGGAGACTGGCTGGGTGTCAATCTTTTGTGGAGGGTTTTGCGTGATTGCCCTTGCATCATTTGGGTGTTTTATTTTGTTTTTCTTTCTCTTAACTTATGAAACCATCCTAAAAGAGTTTTCTCTCCTTTGCTCTTCCTATTCTCTCCTCCATCCTGGTGGGATGAGGGAGTAAACCAGCAGTTGTGTGGAGCTTAGCTGCTGGCCAGCGTCCAGTCACTACTTCTGGTCTTTAACTATACTGTGGAAGTATTTCAGTTATGTTGGTTTCCCTTGAGTATAGATCTTGACTTTTTTGTTTGTTTTTGCTACTTTTTTATCAATTTCTCTTTTTGGCATATTACATCAGTCTATCATAAATATATCATTTTCATGTCAGTATAGACACAATTATAATATATCAATGCTTCATCATTCCAGTCATTTTGATTTTAGTTTCAAATCAGTGCTTCATCATTCCAGTCATTTTGATTTTAGTTTCAAATTTTAGTTAGGCTGAACTGATGTTTATAAAAGGGCTTTGTTTAATTTTTTCTTGTTTAACACCTAGGTCAACAAATAATTAAATCGTTTCGTCTATAATGTGTGTCCTAATTAATTTTAATACCTTGATTTTTTGTCAAATTCCTTTACTCTTGTTTTTCATTTCTCTTTGGTCGAATCGGCTCATCTGCCATGAAGATTTGCTCTGCCTTTATGTAGGAGTCCATCTGAAGTGGGCCATTTTTCTCGAGAAGTTGGAACACTCAGGGGGAAGGGGGAAAAACAATCCAACCAAAAAAATACATATGAAAGCAAAACACACACACCACCACTCCTTTTTTATCTCTCTTATCCAACTCAAACAATATTCATGATAACATGAAAAAAGAAAACAACAACAAAGCAGACACAAGTTCTGTTGTAATCTAAAAACAAGAAAATGCTTTTTAAAGATTTCAGTTCCATTACTTCTGTGATTATAGGACTTTAGGACACTTATTGCATACATAAAACCCTAAAAACAACTCACACTGACAGCACTGTAGATGTCTTAAATCTTACAATTTACTGGAATGCCAATAGCAATCTGAGAATATTGAGGCACTAGAAAATCCAATTATTTAAAAAAACATAGTGTAATGCAATGAAAACTCAAACCGAGTGTGTGTGTTTTTGTCAAACAGAAGAAATAAATTTTAAATATCAAAATCTGTGGTTTTGTATCCATGTTTTAAGCTCTTTGTAAAATGTCCATTTGTCTTACATCGTGTCAGTGATGGATATGTCTCATAAAACTAAATTAATATGTCAATGATCATAATCAAAGGGTTGTTGAA
The DNA here is from genome assembly GCF_000691975.1 of Corvus brachyrhynchos. Classification (NCBI taxonomy): domain Eukaryota; kingdom Metazoa; phylum Chordata; class Aves; order Passeriformes; family Corvidae; genus Corvus; species Corvus brachyrhynchos. The sequence continues at coordinate 2,934,289 of NW_008239080.1, read as the reverse complement.
TTCTTTGGGAAATTCTGAATTAATTTAATGCTTCATAAAACATGCCTGTAATAGGCATGTAGGACTGTCCCTCAAGTTTTAAAAAAAATAATACGTAACTGATTAAAAAGTCAGTATTTCTTTTTCTGTTGCTCAGATATCAATGTAGTACTCAGAACGTGCTTTAAAAATTAATCATACGCTTCTACCGTGACTTTTTTTCTTGTGCTGATTTAAGTTCTCAGTCTAAAAGAGACTTCAATCTTTGGTTTTAAACAATTCCAAGGCTCAGAATTTTATTAGCTGTTTTTGGTTTGTTTTCTTGTTTGGTCTCAAAAAAGCCCCATCATAAACAACTTCAATCTTCGGGGTTTTTAAAAAAAGAAAAAAAGAAAAAGTCAAAGAAATGTTTTGAACTGTTTTACAGCAGAACATTCAGAACAGGTTATTGTACTGCTTCCAGCTGAGCTAGAATATCCAGTCTTGTTCTACCTAGTGAAAATAAAACAATGCATAAAGATTTCCCCAGTGTACTGCACAAATGTGCCTAACCTGTGTGGACAGTATCACATTCTCAGAAAACTTCCTAACGATTCCCTCCACAGCTAGACTGGAAACTTAAGCTTCTTTAATATTACAGTTTCATTATTCTTATTTTCTATAATTTAACAACTTTTCTTATTATACTTAATGGAAAAGTCATGCAATATTGAGCAGTAACTGCTGTTAATTTCCTGCTGTATATAATTTGCATTTTTTGTTGCTAGTGGAGAGTAATTAACATGCTCTAATTATCATACTGATTGTCTTCTTTAGCTTATGAGAATATAGTCATCTCAAACCTCGCTGATCTTACAATAGTACATTTTATTGCCCTCAGTAATTGTATACAGGGATATGCAAGGCTTAGTTTTTTACTGAAAAAATTGTGTGATCTAACTGTAACAAGTTCCCTAAATGTAAATGTTTCAATTTGTAACAGAGTAATGTAAGTTTTTATAGTGTCTATCAAATAAATAGAGCCCTGTTTCTAGAGTAGTGCAATGCCATCTTTGTAATAACAGAATTGTGGTTGTATTACGATTATCACACACAAAAAAAGTTTTGTGTTCCATTCAGATTGTGTTTTACTCTGTCTGTGGAGAGTTAACACAGAAAACACATTCAACTTGGAATATGCTTACAAGCAATATTGAGTGGTTTTTCTTCTTGCAAGGGTGCTCTTTAGGAGAATAGACATTTATCTGTAGGAAAAACGTTTTCCTTAATCTAAAATTTCTACCTAATTAAACTTCTTAGTAAATTTTATGTCTGTCTAAAACTACCTTATAGAATAGTACTGCAGATAGGAATATCTAAGTGAAATCAAATTATCTGTTGGAATGCTGTATACAAGAACACTGAGGCTTTTGGGTTTTAAAAAGAGAAGGAACATAAAATACGGTGAATTACAACAGTACATGCAAATAGATTGCATTGTTTTCACAAGATCAAGTCAAACAACTGGTGAAATTCAAATGGGAGATTTTGTATGAGCCTATTCTGCATTTATTTAAGCATAATCATTTAGTCTAGGAGACACAGAATTCAGCAGTCTGCATTGTGTCTAAAGACTTCCTGGGAATCAGAATTTCATTTGAAACACATTCTTCCAGGGGATCAGTAACTATCGTGAAGATTTATGACTACTTTGTAAATGTTTTCCATCAATTCTGAAATTAATATTGTCTCTCTGATAGTGCTATATTTGGATTTTTTTTTCTCCTTCTCAAAACTATCCACAGTATTCACAATTTTTAGAATGCCTTTATGAATCTGCAGATGTATATGGACAGGAAATGCTAGTGTAGGAGGGAGATAAGATGTGTGCTTTTTTTATTTGTGTGTGGTTAAGTCTCTTTTGTATTAGAGATCACTTTTTCAGTGCAGTCTCAGGGCAGCTGTACTCAGAAGTAACTAAAATAATGTTTGTGAGTGATACTAAAAACGGATAGCTGTTAACAGAGAAACAAAGTAAAGCAATCCCAAACTTCCAAAGCAGAAAGTTTCTGAGTTTTCTATACTCAAGGTATAAAATAATACAGCTTAGGAAAAAGCCCCAGAGTGCTCTTAACAGCACAAGAAACTGAAATAATTTGCAGCAAAATCAGAGGAAACATATACCCTATTGCATCAGTGACAGAAGTTGGATTGACATCACATACATCTAGAAAATATCTGACCATGAGCATGAAAATAACTGTCCTATTTTTTTTTTTAATTTTAATTTATTGTAGCATTACATATAGGGATCAAACGCTATTCAACCATATTGCACTGGATTCTATCAAAATAAGTAGAAAGGCATGGTACTTACTAATGGGTCAAATGCACAATGAAGAACTAACTAGACTAGCTAATTTACTGAGAACCTAATCAATTCAATAAATGGAAAATTCGGGATCAGATAATGACTCGAAAACAGTAGTGCTTATTAACACTTAGAATTCTGGAAGCAAGGCATAATCTTTGCTTGATTTATTTTCTTTTTTTTTCCCCTTTTTTCCTTTTTATTTCCTTCCTCATGTCCTTACAATCCTGCTTTCTCCTACAATATTATAATTGGGCTTAAGAAAGAAACAGTGATTCATTCAATTTAGGCATGGACTACTCCATGGACTCTGTCAAAGGGCTCAACATGGTCTTTCTAGATTTGATGATTCATAGAAGATTTACTTTTTTATATTTTCCTTTTGGATTCTAAATACCCATTAGTAAAGCAAAGAGTAGGTACAATGTTCTTTGGGCAAATAGAAAAGAGGTGACATCCAAAAATAACCCCAGATAATAATTCTGAGAAAAACAGGATTTTTAAAATTCTGAGCTGAAAGCAATACATTTGGGCTTTTATTCTGAATCAAAATGTTTAGTTAATAGCTGGCATATCAAAGCAGAAAATCACTCACTCCAAGTAGGTTTATTAGTCAGTGTACTATGTTATCACTCACTCATTTCATTGAGGTTAACATTTTTAAATGATATTACAAAATAAGAATGTACTTGTTAAATAATAAAATATGTTATTTATTCCTATATTTTGCAAATGTTATTTGTTTTACTAGAGGCAAAGTCGCTTATAGTTGACATAAATTAGGATTGGTGTGTATGTTGCAAAGAGTTTATTCTCAAGAGTTGCATGTTTTCTTCTTTAATCTTGACTAAGTCAGTTAAAAAATGGCTGGATGGCCAGGCCCAGAGGGTGGTGGTGAATGGAGTTAAATCCATGGGAGGCCAGTCAAAGTGGTGTTCTCCAGGGCTTAGTATTGAGAATAGGCTTGTTTAATATCTTTATTGATAATCTGTATAAAGGGATTTAGTGCACTCTCAGTCAGTTTGCAGATGATACTAAGATGGGTAGGCATGTTGATATGCTGGAAGTCAGGAAGGCTCTACAGAGGCATCTGGACAGGCTGGATTGTTGAGCCAAGGCCCATTGTATGAGCTTTAACAATACTAAGTGCTGGGTCCAGCACTTGAGTCACAACTCCCTGCAGTGTTACAAGCTGAGGGCAGAGTAGCTGGAAAAGGGCCCAGCAGGAAAGGACCTGAGGGTGCTGGGCAACAGCAGCTGAACATGAACCAGCGTGTGCCCAGGCAGCCAAGAAGCCCAGTGGCATCCACGCCTGTATCAACAATAGTGTGGCCAGCAGGACCAGGACAGGGATTGTCCCTCTGTACTCAGCACTGGTGAGGCCACACCTCAAATCCTGTGTCCAGTTCCAGGCCCCTCACCAAGAAAGAAATTGAGGGGCTGGATCATGTCCAGAGATGAACAACAGAGCTGGTGAGGGGTCTGGAGCACAAGACCTATGAAGACCAGCTGAGGAAGCTGACGTTTAGCCTCGAGAAAAGAAGGCTCAAGAGTATCACTGTCTACAACTGCCTGAAAGGAGGGTGTAGCAAGGTGGGAATCAGCCTCTTCTACCAGGCAGCTGGACATAGCCTCAAGCTGTGCCAGGGAAGGTTCAGGCTGGACATCAGGAGGAATTTCTTGGAAAGGGTTGTTAAACATTGGAATGGACTGTCCAGGGTGGTCGTGGAGTCAGCATCCCTGGAAGTGTTCAAGAAACTACTGGATGTGGCATGTAGTGCCATTGTCTAGTTGACAAGGTGATGAGCAGTCAAAGATTGGACTTGATGGTCCCAGAGGTCTTTTCCAACCTAAATGATTCTGTGACTCTGTAAAACATCTTTGATTCTAGACCTTCTGAGCCCTGACAACAGAGAGGACATCTGGGACTCTTACAGAGCTGGTTTTTTCCCCGTCATCTTAAACAATCAAAAATAGACAAATGCTCCCCCCCCAAACTTATACATTGCCTAAAAAATAGAGTTGAAGATGTTCTTCATGAACATCTTTAACATTAGTTGTAAGATTTACTTCCCTTGAATTTATATGTTTGAAAGATTATTATTTAAGGTGAATTAGTTAGTGTAAGTTAACTACAGTTAATACAGAAGTTTGACTGTTATCTCAGTTATCTCAGAAGTTTGACTATTCTAGAAATTGACCTCATCTCCTATCTTGTAACTGGTTTGGAGTTTTTTTAAAGGTAATTAATGAAATTTCCATTTACTTCATGATTTATTTTTAAGTCATTGCTCTTCATGCTTTATTCACTTGTTTGATTTACCAAAATATGAATATCGATCTAATATCGATATCCAACTGAGATGGACAAAAACTCTCTAACAGTTTAGAGTTAGAAAGTGTATGTTTTATTTGGCGCCATGCACTGCATGGGATAGCTCCCTAAGATGCAGGGCCCCGATCCAAGCAAACACACAGCTTTTTATTTCCAAAAATTATGAATATCCAAAATACAAATGCATATTCGTAACATTAACACCTCCCATTCTCCGCTTCATATGGAAATGAGCTTAAATGTCATTAAGCATGCGTAGTGTGTGTTCTGAATTGAGTCGGTGGTCTTGAATTGGGTCAGTGGTCTTAAAAGGATGAAGTAACTCATCTTCCTCATTTTGACCTTTTTGCTTCTCTGACCTTTAACAATCCTAATTACTTTAGTGACCTCTAAGTTTCCTCTTGTGTGACTTTTGGACGGGTTCCCACAAAGGGAGGAAATTGGTAATTGTCCTTGTTCCCTCCACCAACTTATCAATGTTTCTACTCCTCATTCTAAGCACAGCTAAGCAAACATGCAAATGACAGATCATCAGTTATTTAGTAATCAGTTACTAACATCTTAAAACCCATTTCAGGTCCAGCTCTCTTAACTATTTTAATTAACTCTAGCTGGGCCTGAATTCCTTCCTATTCTAACTAATTTCAACATAGCTAGCCTATAACTAAAATATTTATGTTTCTTCTAAACCTATGTTTCATGTTAACCTCAGTAAGTTTGTGTCTCAGTGCTTCCACTTCTGAATTCCATCACCATACTAGCAAATTAGTTACTGAATACTGAATAGGTAATAACCAGTGTAGCCAATGTGAGCTACAGAAACAGAGGTAGAAGGCCTGTACCAACTTCCTGCATGCTCATTCTGATTCTGATTCCAGTGGAGGCTAGAACTTTTCCATAGGTCTCAAGAACTATAGCTGCATAAAATTATTTCTCATGTGAATAGAGAAAGGCACTGATTTCGCTTTTATTATCTGTCAGGGTCCAGGGAGAGCAATATGGAGCAGAAGTTCCCGTGTTAGTAGGTCAGAGGCCCTGAATTATCTGCATAGGTTATCCTTCATCCTCTACTGCCTTGTGACCTACTTAATGACTTGTCAAGGACTAATTTAATTACATAAACTTAGCCAGCTATCAGTTGCGTCCAGTGTCTCTCATTTCTATTGCCCTCCAAATGTGTTGCCAATAATACTATAATTGCTATTTCTAGTGTATAAAGAAAATTTCAGCATACTGAATTTTGTACAAAAAATCTGTCTCAATAGCATAGGATGTTCTACAGTTAATATCTTTTAAGATTATGAAAAAGGTCCCTGGTATAGACTACGGGCCAAATTAATTTCCTAGAGGACTACAGATTAAACATAAATCATGGTTTTGAATGTGAGAGGTCATGTTATTCAACCACAAAGCTACAGTTCAAAATGTGACTTTAAGACTTCTACCACTTCTTTCCACTCTAAATTATTCATCAATATAATAATATTTTACTATCATAAGTTTTCAAACCCTTTAAATTTAGAAAATAAAGTTTGTGGGCTTATGTAAATAAAAGCAATTTCAAAGGGTAATAGAATAAACCTAGCATACCCAGAGCACAAGAGAGAATAAAATATTAATTTTTAGGTTGAGTACGAATTCTCTTAATCCAAGTATTTTTGAAAGTTAATAAAACTTCAGAATTATTTGCACGGATTTCACAGAATCAGAGAATAGATGATGTTCAAGGAACCTAGGGAGATGTCCAACCACCTCCTGAAGCAAGGTCAGCTGGAGCAAGTTGCTCAGGGCTGAGTCCAGTCAAGTTCTAAATTTCTCCACGGATGCAAATGCCACGACCACTCTGGACAGCACAATCTGTTCCACTGTTTCAGTACCTTCACTGTAAAAAAAAAACCCAACAATAAAAACCAGACTATTTGCCATACAGGAAATGTGTTCAAGAGACATCTAGATCTGGCACTGGGTGATGTGGTTTAGCGGTTATGTGGCTATAGTAGCTGGATGATCTTAAGGGTCTTTTCCAGCCTTGATGATTCTATCAAATGGATTTCCCATGGGAATTCATCTTTTTGGCCTGGAGAAAAGGAGGCCCAAGGGGTACCTTATTGCTCTGTACAAATGAAAGGAGGTTGCAGCAAGGTAGGAGTTGATCTCTTCTCCCAGGCAAATAGTGACAGGGTAAGAGGAAATGGCCAAAAGCTGTGCCAGGAGTTCAGTTTGGACATGAGGAAGACTTTCTTCACTGAAAGAGTGGTTAAACATTCAAGTTGGCTGCCTAGGGAAGTGGTAGATTTGCCATGCCTGAAAATGTTCAAGAAATGACTGGATGAGGCACTTAGTGCCATTGTCTAGTTGACAAGGTGGTGTTCAGTCAAAGGCTGGATTTGATGATCTTGGAGGTCTTTTCTAACTTTAATGAATCTATGATTCTATATTTCAGACTCTGCCCATTGCTTCTTGCCCTTTTACTGAACACCTCCATGAAGAGTCTGGCTTCCTATTGTATATTTCTCACCGCATGTCAGGTATTTGTATATACTGATTTAAACTGCACGTACATATATACACACATATACTAAGGCACACATTTTTATAATATTAGCAAACAAAACAATTTGTTTAGTGCCTGTGGACTGTTTTAACGTTTTATTTCCTACAAGTTACTGGACAAAGTTTGAGTATTTCTAACATTAATTAACTTCATAGAATAGCAAGACAGAAAATATAGTAGAGATATACAGATCAAATAGACTGGTTTGGGGCTTTTTTATTGCTTGCTGTACTTGATAATCCTAAAGGTCTTTTCTAATCTAAATGGTTCTATGATTCTATGATTATTCTTCCTAAAGAATGTGTTTCCTTAAGAGGCTGAGGGGAAAAAAGCTATGTTTTTCAAAATTGTTATTATAGATTAAACAGAACAAATAGAAATGGTTGCTTTGAATATAAAACTATTTCTTCCAAGTAAGAATGCAGTGATGCAATCATTAATGATTTTAAACTTCTGTTAAGCTGAAGGAAGATAATTTTAATAGATATTACAACAGAACTTTACCAATGCAGGTTAGTAAGAAAGAAATTATTTGGAAAAAATGAAAACATAGGTGAGTAAACTTAAGTCAGTATGTCCAACGTAAGATATGCCCAGAGTTTTTGAAAACATTAGGTAATCAACTCACTGTAAAAATGTCCATCATTTACAAAAAAAATGAACATTTAACATATATACCTAGTGCTATTAATGCTGCTGTGGAAGCTTCTAAGTGACCTTCCAACAATGATGAAACCAATGTCCAATTACTATTGATGACCATAGGATGAAAATTTCACCTCTAACTCTTCTAACTACTAAATGAGTTATAAATAGTACTCCTATTAAGTGAGCAACCGAATATTCAATTAACGGTTAATGATGCATAGGAAAATAGTTTCAAACACTCTAAAATGGACTTGAGATGATTTTCAAATTTAACATGAGACTTCTGCATACTGAATTGTGACTAATGCCTAGTGATAATACTTTTATACTTTTTCATCATGTACTCTATTATATACAAAATGAACTCTGGAAAGAATCAGTTAAGTAACTCCTTGGATCAACCCAGAATCCCCTGAAATTAAAATAAAGAAGTGGTCCAAGTGTTTTGATTTCTTATGGAGTTTTCTACTATCTTAGAATTGCAAGTCTCTTAACACTTTTTATTGCATTTTTTCCTAATTAATTCCATTCCTGAAGCCTACTCTGATTATTTAAAAAACAATTTTTATGACGACTATTTGAGTGTATATTTAATGGAATATTATTTTGAGGTGGAAAATCACAAAGAAATCATAAAATTATAAGAAAGGAAGTTGAAAGGTCATTTGTTCCCTTCCTAATCCATGTCTCAATCTAATAAATCTCATTCCTGAGAGATATTCTCTAGGATTTTGCAAAGTAGTCAGTGATGGACACATCACAACTTCTTTAAGCAATTTCGATGTTTCACTATTAAGAGGATCACACAAAATCCATTGAGTGTTTTTATAAAGGTTTTTTTCTAATTTCTTACTGAGGTGAAATCTGATAAAAATTAAACCCATTATTCTTCATCTTCCTTATTACAAACATAACTTTTTTTATAGTACATTTTGCATATTTGAATGTTTAATGTGTCTTCTCCCAGTCTTGTCTTCCATAAACTAGGTTAATCTTTTCTTCTGGATCTTTTTTAATTCTTGATGCTCTTAGGCTGGTTTGCATCTTCCATAATATTTGTGCTCAGTTCTTCCACAAGAGGATCCAGTTGAGACATTGCTAGTACTAGCAAGGGTGGAAAAGTGAATTCACATAATATGGAAGATTATTTCTGTTTATTCATACTGATGTAGTGACTGTCTTTTTTTGGAATGTGACTATATTGCTCAAGTTCAGCTTAGGATCTGAAATAATAATCCTAAGAATCTTCTTGATAGAACTGTTGTCTAGTTGTTTCCCTTTTCTTATAAATGTTATAAAGAATTTTAAATTTGTTAATAATACTGATTTTTTTTTTCACGCCATCCTACAGTTTCTGGGCACTATTTTAATTTTTAATCCTTCTACTTATTGGTATATTTAGCAATAATATTTTCTATGTGATCATAGAAGTCCTATGAAATATTCAGTAGTCTTATAGGCAGGACACACCTTAAAAGAAGATTTCCTGTGAGATAGTATGAAAAGTTCACTTTCATCCCTCTATTTCTTCTGCATGTATACTTCAGTATCATAGAGCTTGTTAATGACTTTTTCCCTTACATTATGGCTGTATCACTCAGCAACACAAAGCTGACCAGTGTGGTTGATGCAATGGAAGGAAGGGATGCCATTCAGAGAGACACGGACAAGGTTGAGAAGTGATCACAAGAGAATCTCATTAAGTTTGTCTAAGGGCAAGGTGCTGCACCTGTGTCCAGCCAATCCCATACATGAGTGGGAGATGAACTCATCGAGAAGGACTTGCTGGTTCTGGTAATGGAAACCTCGGCATGAGCAACAGAAGTGATTGAAGCACAAGAAAGATGTAGACATGTTAGAATGGATCCAGAGCAGGCCACAAAGGTGTTCTGAGGGCTAGAGCACCTCCCTTATGAAGACAGGCTGAGAGAGCTTAAATTGTTCAGCACAGAGAAGACTCGCCTCTGTGGAAACCTTATTGCATCCTTCCAGTATTTAAAGGGGGCTTATAAAAAAGAGAAAGAGAAAGTTTTCACATGGGCAGATAGTGATAGGCAAGAGGGAATGGTTTTAAACTAAAAGCGGAGAGCTGTATATTAGATGTTAGGAAACAGTTCTTTACTGTGAGGGTGGTGAGGCACTGGGACAGGTTACCCAGAGAAGTGGAAGCCACATCCCTGGAAGTGTTCAAGGTCAGGTTGGATGAGGCTCTGAGCAACACGATCTAGTGGAAGGTGTCCCTGCCCATGGCAGGGTGTTTGGAACTAGATGATCCTATGATCTCAGCTGTGAAGCATGTTATCCTTTCCCCTACCATTCCTCCATCTGCTGTAATATGTGAATTTTATGTCTAATTTTAGAATGCTAATGGCTCAACAGTGCATGTGTTTCTGTAGGTAGTAAAAATGATAGAATAATTTCAGTCACAGTACAAACAATTAGTACAAATTAATACATACCAATATATAGTTTTAACAAGCATTAACGCTTTATGAGTTGAATAAAAAGTCATCCTTATTAGAAAATAGATCTATCCCTGAGCATAATTTATGATTGTCCAATTAGGCTATAGATTAAGGATAATTGCTATAGAAGATCTTTAAGATTCTAAATCCATTAATCTAATGTTTCATATTTAATGAAATTGTCAGCAATTTTTGGTTAAAAATGTAAGATCATTTAAGAGTATGTGAGTCATCACTTCCCTGCTACTGATTTGGTATATAAATATTCCTTTCCCTTCATCAGCAAGCCTGTAATTTTCTTTTTAAATTTTACCCAGCATACTGTCATGAAATTCTTAGTTAGGAAAAAATCAAGTTAAAATCAGTGTAATAAGTATCAGTAGGAAAAATGCATTATTATTTTATTCCTAAAACTTCTGAGTTTATTATCAAAGGGTAAACATTTTACAATGTCATTATAATGCTTAATTTGGCAGAACACTTTAAGTGCTAAATCTAGGACTGGGAATTAATTTTTAAAAATCATTTTGGGAATATCACTCTATGTAAAAATCTTTTCATTTCCTTTAAAAAGTAAATGAATGCATCTGTGCCCAATAACGTGATGGTCTTAGGTTAATACATTCTAAAAAGGGGATATACATAACCTTTGGTATTATTTGGCAAAGACCTACAAAATTTGCTGATATACACCATTCCCTGTTGCCCTGATTCATGGCCCCTGCTCTGGAGTCATTAGCAATGAGTTTAGAAGCATTTACTGGATTACTCGCAGAAACATATTCAAATTATTTTTTTCATGCTAACATACAATAAGGGCAGGATTCTTTGATTTCCTTTCTCATGTCTGTTGTATTCTGACAATATAGCATACAATGTAGTATGTCTATGGCTGTTAGACCTAAGGTGCCAATAACCTATGTTTTCAGATTTTCCTGCTTCTGTTCTTCAGATATCCCTCATTTTATGCATATTACAGGTTTAATCAGAAAAGCACTTTGGAGAACAGCTCACACTCAGATATTAGTTATGGCCTTATGTGCATGGCAATTGATGTTGGGAAATATTTCACAAAAATGTGAAATTATTGTGGTGCTGTTTCCACTCAAAACAGTCCAGAGCCGCATGTTTTCCCACATTGCATAAGACCAGAGCAGTGCAGCTGCACAACCTCTGAAACTGGGCATACAAAAGAACCTTGATCTAAAAGGCAAAAGACAGTAGTCAGCTCACATTTATTGGAAGTTTAAAGGAACTTCTATTTACAGAATATCAAAACACACAAATAATTGGCTAGCTAAACTATTCTGATGTAAATACTAGACCTGAGGCTTTCATCTAAAGTTGCAGAGCACAGGGCAGTGACTACATAAAAATAGAATAAATCGGTCACTCTTTGTAGACACAATTAGTGAAGGGATAACAAAACTCCAGGTGTAAGTGACAGAGATGTTCTATTCATGGCTGTAATTCTCACCTTTCCGAAATGGCAAAGGTTTCTCCAAGCACTATCTTTGCAGACAGACCAAGGACAAAATTATCCATTCAGGTTTGGAATGTGTATGCATGCCTCACTGCCTATTTTCATTGAACTCTGTAATTCTGAGTGCACAGTGATCTCCCCTGGGCAGAGGAAAAGGAAGTAAAAGAACAGGAAGCAATCGATGTTCTTGACATCTCCCCATACCTTTGCATGCCATGTGGCTGCATGTTGCGTTTTACTCTAGTAAGTTGAAGAAAGCACCCAGCAAGCCACCACAGCTCATTTGCAGGGCTGAGGAGTTCATCTGATCTCTGCTCCCCGAGATGTTAAGGGAGGGCAGCACTTGGGGAGAACAGCATTTAGCCACCAAAGGATGAAGATAATATAAATTAATTCAACAAATTTGTGTTTGTCTGTCTTATGACAGGCTTTGAGTTAGTCTTTTTTTCAAGTTTATGGATGAGTAAAGTTGTTACTGAAAGTCAGATTTTCAGAACTGAATTTCTTAGGTTCCCCTAAAATGCCACTGACTTAAATAGGTAGCTTATCTTTTACAAACCTGGGAACACTAAGAGATTTGTCTAGAATCAAATTTCAAGCTGACTACAATCAACTGTTTTGAAAATCTTGGTTTAAAGTTCTGTACAATGCAGAATCACTCTTTATGTGAGTTAACTGAGGATCTGATATCACAGCACTACAGTTGCAGAAGTCTTAACCATGGATTTTCATGGAATGTGGCTCATTTTCTAGCAGCCAATGGCAGACAGTGAAATAGGTCAGATAGGTCTGTCTAATGATTGCCATCTGCATAATCAGCAATCTATTAAGATTAATGAGGCTCTCATACAATATTCTGTACTTCATCTAGCCCACATTAAAATCATATCAATCAGAAAGGCTTATATATCTTCTTTCATATTTTAAAATATGAAGTTCAATCCTTACCTATCTAACTAATAAGTCAAATAATTATAATGATATGCAGATCAGGGGAGTTTGTTTTGATCATAGATTATTATGGGTTGAAAAAGAATTGCATAAAGAGAAATTAAATTCTGCAAAAGCAATTCTAATTTACTTTACATATGCCAAAATTCCCATCCAATATTTCTGAATATGACCTTACACATTTTGCATTCCCTTTTACTGTATAAAATTGTTACATTATATGTCTGTGGATTGTATGCACTGTAAGAAATCCTTTCACTTTACATGAAACAGAATACCTTTTTACTCTATTAGTTTTATTTTTGTGTGATTTCCAAAGAAAGCTTTGAACTATAAGTGTAAAGTACTGGCTTCCCTGGCATCACAGGAGTTTTTCTCCATTTTGCTTCTACTCTGACATTTTTCTGCCTTAGTAAGTCTTCAAGCAGGGAGGCTTTGTGAGACAGGAGCATCTCTTTCATGCTGTTGCTCACTCTTCATATCTTTTCCTAGAATGCCTTCTGTGCGTGTCCTAAAGAAGTGGCCATCCTCTCCCAAATCCTCATCCTCCCCCAAAACTTCCATACTCTCCTCACCAAAAAGGCATTTTTCCTAATTAGAAGTTTTCCCCCTGAATCATAGGATAATATAATTATTTAGGTTGAAAAAGATCTTTAAGATCATCAAGTCCAAACATAAATAAGTATTCCTGGACTCTGAGCCAATAAAATATTGACAGGTCTTTGTAATTTTATTTCAATGGGCATCTTTATTAACTCTAAGCTTATATCACAAGTAATAATTTGTTCGGCCAAAACTCTGCACAAATTCAGTATTATTGGAGATAAAAAATAGAGTAAAATTATTTACTTCCATTCCTTGGACTCCTTTACCCATTTTTTTTCACCTGTACTGATCTGTTACTATGAAACATATTTCAGGAAGCTACACCATAATTTTCTTTTTTATGTGTGCAGGGTTTGTGATCTTGGAGGTTGAGTTTCTTCAAGATAAGATTCAGTACAGGTATTGCAGAGCTTGCACAATTTTATATTTTACACTCATACCTGTCGCTGACACAAACCGTAATTCAAATGCATAGTCAGTCCGTCCATACACAATAAATAAAGGGTATGAAAAATAAACCCACTACAGTGACCAGATATCTTTTAGTCTAATGAAAAGAAAAAGAGATTATAAAAAAGGCAGAAAACCTGGTAAAGCTATCTAGTGGGGTCAATCTGTACTTACAGAAAAGCAAGTGACACAATTTGTTTAGTGATACTTTATATTCAATGAAGCTATCTTCAAAGGCTTTACCCAGGTCCCTAAAATACCCTCTGCTATTTTTAGCTTTTATTCACCATGCTGATAAGCTTTAAGCTTCTCTAGCATAAATTAAGGTCTTCTTTACTTTGTAGGACACCTGACTCTGAATGGCACAATATGCTTCCAGCCCAACTACTTCAGTTATTCCAGATAAAGAAAATACTGCATATTATAGTTTCAGGGAATTTTGTGGGCCATATGTAAAGAGTGAAATTCTATCCTGACTTATTTTTCCAGGAGAAGCTGTGTAACTGGAACAGAGGCAGCAAATTCTGATCTCAAAGGCAATCTTTAAGCCACCTCTCTCTCCTAATCTTCAACACCGATTTACCTTAGGCAACCTGGGAAATGTCTCTCAGTTATATTTTTAATATTTCTGTATATTCTATATATTCTTGGGTGTAAAAGCCAAATTATCTACAGAATTCTGTATATGTCCCCATGTGTCTTTGACATATTTCTTTTGCTGCTTGGCCATTGTCATTGTCCCTATACCAAGGTTAGCAGAGCATTAATGTAATACAACAGTCTGAATAGCCTATCCCAGAGTAATTACCTTACATTTTTCAGCCCATTTGTACCAGTATATGTCATGGTGGTAATAGACCACTAACTATATTATTCTGATGTTGCTTGTCCGTTCAGTCTGCATGTGTGAAACAGTGAAAATCTGCTGGAATTGAAAATACCATTCAGAATGGTGTAATGGTACACCGGGATGTGTAAGATGTCAATGAAAGATGACACAAGAAAAACACCAAATAGATTTCTCTTTCTTTATCTTCAATTGATCAGTGAATCCTAGTTTTGAATTTCTAAGGGAATTCTATATGTCAGACATCTTTAACACCTGAATTTCCTTTGTGGTAAGATTAAAAACAGATGTAAGAGATTTTTAAAGTCATCCAGCAAGTGAGCAATATCAAACTTTAAAAATTGCACTATGCTCTCTTTAACAATAAAGCTACATAAGGTGAAATAAAAAAAAAAAAAATCTATAAAACCATTTAAAATTTATCGAAACTTATCTTTTCTTAGAAAATGTATTTTCTTGTTTTGTTGGTTGTTTTTTTTTTCCATTTTAGGGGGAGATGGGGTGAGCTGCTTTTTTATATTTTGTATTTTAGAATTCCAAAAGAGAGTTTGAACTTGCTAAAGTTATTGTTGTTCAATTATAGAAAATAATCTATAAGGTTTTCAACACCTTCCAAAAGAGGGCTTGTTCAGAAAACTAGCAGAGTTACCACATGACTTTGCCTTCACCTGACTGGGGAGACTTGTTCTTGACCTCCTCTGTTGAATACCTCTTTTGGGCTGCCCAACAAGAGAAATAATACCAGTAAACTAAAGGAAGTCTGTCAAAGGGCAACCAGAATGTACAGGACCAAGAGCACTTGTCTTGTGGGGAGAATCTGTGGAAGAGATCCCTCTGGGAGGACCTGACAGGAGCTCCTGATGCTCACAGAGATGTTGAAGAGATTAACCAAGGTGTTCATGGCAGCGCATGCACATTTCTAACATGCCATGAACCTGAGTGGTATATTTAGCCCAATACAGCATGTCAGGCTGGCATACACAGCCAAGTCAGTATGTGTAAAGGTGCTTTTAATGATAATACGAGGAAAATAATAATATCTTCTGAAATGTCAATTTGAAAACCTGTTATTAAATTTCTTGGCCAAGTCCAGTCCAGTTATTACTGCAAACACATGGCAAAACCTGTATGTATGCATAAATATGATTATATGATTAATGTTCCAAAAGCATGCTGCTATTTTTATGCCTGTTCATGCTGATCAAAGACATTTAATTTTCTCCCAAGGACTAGTTACTATTTAGCTTCCTGAATGATTTTCTTCCTTGTTTTGCCTTTTCTTTTTTCCCCCTGTCATGGGTTAGCATAGCTACGGAAGTGATTCTTTTGCAAAGAGATGCTTACAGCTTCCTCTATGACCTGACAGAACCTATCAACTGGCTAGTTTGAATATTGAAAATTTTTTAAGCCACTTTAAAAAGTTTGACATGCCTCTGTGGTCCACATTTAAGAATGAACAAACCCCAGGAAAGCTCTCTCTTGCTTCCAGCCTTGGGACAGGTAACTGGGCTGGGTCCGTGTGGCCCAGTGGGGCCGGGCCGGGCTGGGACACAGCCGTCCTGGAGCTGTGTGGCCCTGTTCCACCCACGGCCCCCTCACAGCCCTGTTATGTGCAGATGGCACGGCCCAGCTCTACATACCCCCCCAGTGCGGCCGAAGATTGAGCTGAAGCTGCCCCACTGCCTGGCAAAGATCATGTGACCAACAGCGATAAGCGAATTCCAGCTGCAATCAATTCTCTCCTGAGTTAACGCCATAAAGACACCAAAGTCAGTGAAGAAGGAAGAGCTGAAACCCTGAGGGAGGAGACAGAGGAGACGCTTAGAAGCTGAAATTCTGTTGTAAACCCATGGTGGTGATGGACTATGATACATCAGAGTACCCATTGTAATTTCATGGAAGCATGGGGGGGTGGAGTGTTCAAACTGCACTTGTGACCAAAAGTACCTGTGCTGAAATAAGCAAATGCCGAAGCAGCTGTAATTTGATGAGAAGTTTGAACAGGGAGAGATGGAAGTGATGAGGACTCTTGCTCCAAATCGGAAGAAGACCTCTGTTCCTAGAAATGCTCCCAGAGATAGTCCTACAGATGAAGATGATGAGGACCCGTTAGCTCTCAGGGAAGGGGGAGGGCCTCTACTCCTAGAGATGAAGATGCTCCCAGAGAGGGGTGAAGAGAACCTTTGTTTTTGAACAGCTGAACCTTAAAATGGTACCCCAGTAGCTCAAGATTGGACCCTCGAAAGCAGTTGTGGGAAAAGCTGTAAGTTGGGGGAAGGGACTCTCACATGCGAGCAGAGAACCAACCCGGGCGGCTGTCTCGTTGTGATACTGAAGCCATGAGAGAACTTCTTGTGGAGAAGTATCCATAGCATGAGCAAGAGAGACTCCTCTCCCTAAATGAACTGAACAAGGTTATCATAGAAGTAGTAAACTGACTGACAATCTCAAGGGTTGTCTTTTTACATTGTCAGTGGGAAAAGGAAGAAAGGTGGGGGGGAGGAAAAGTGTTCTGAAGGTGTGGTCTGACTTTTTTTTTCCCTTTCTTTTAGGTCTGTTCATAAACTTCTTTATATTCCTTTTTTCCTTTATATTGCTTTATTGCAATATAAATTCCTTTATATTGCTTTGCTTTCTCCTAATTCCTATCTCACAGAAGGTAAATAAGTCAGTAATGAGTATTTTGGACCAAAACCGCTAAACTCTAATTGGTGTTTCCACCCGGTTTACGAACTGAACCCACTACACCCCCAATTTATTTTATTTTAGCTAGTGTCAATTATTAATTAGTGTTAATTTTATTTTATTTTATTTTAGCTAGTGTCAATTAATTTAGCTAGTGAGAATTAATACTCAGCTCTATTAGCTAAATGAGTTAAAGTTAAATAGGCTTAGGTTTCTTGTCTACTATGAAAATTATTTAGACAGAAGCAGCTACTAGCTTATTCAAACTCAGAAGTTACTAGTTTGGAAAAAGAAGTAAGATACAAAATTCCTCCAGACGTGCTTTTCATTATATGTGAATATTATCTCTAAAAGGTAAAAGACAGTCTGAAGTAGATGTCACTTAAAACCTCCATGACACAAAGCCTAGCAAGCAGTCAAATATTCAAACAGGTGCCATGAAAGGATTGACAATTTTAATTGCAAGCTTTATGACCTTGACAAAAGAAAAAACCAAGAAAAAACTAAAATCAACATCACAACCTTATGCTTTTCCTTTTCCATTAAGAAGGAAGTGAAGAAATATACTCTGAGAAATTCAGTCCTTTCAACTTTTTTGTTTACTATGGACTGCTTCCTACAGATGCTTTTGAAGAGACATTTTATCACCACATTATTGTATATTGTAGGGGGAAAATTATAATTAGCTACTTAACATCTTTGGCAGATGTGTATGAGAACATTTTAAATGACTATATAAAATTTTCAGCATTAAAACCATATTCTGTCTCCAATATAATTTGTTTCATTTTTCTGTTTAATGAAGTGTAAAACACTGATAAATTGTGGAATTCTTTGTAAAGAATGTTCATATTATTTGTATAATACAGTTGGTGAACTAACTGTTTCTAAAAGCAAATGAGTTGATGGGATGGAAATGTAATTTGCAGCTTAAAGATCAAAAAGCAAAGCAGTAACATGACACCATTGATACTTAATTAAATTAGAGTGCATTTTACTTAAAGCGGCAACTTCAGTGCTTCAGCATCAGTAACCCACTTAGCAAGCCCAGTACAATGGATATATACTGAGGCACTTAAAAAATGGAGATGGCAAGCACATTTCCACAGGGAATTATGGGTGCACACACAGAGCTCCACTGCCATTAACAGAGTCTAGGACTCAAAAGGAGAAACAAAGACAAATGGCAAAGTCAGTTAAAGGATTGTGACTTGGCTGCTTCAAATTGATCACTGTTTTAACAGAGATAAATACAGTACATGAAGAAGAAAGCAGATCATCTGGACTTTGGGAGACAAATTATAAGGGTTAAGTGTGACTAGCATTATAGGAAATAAAAAGTGAACTGGTGAAACTACATGAATTCTAGTTGATTTTAATGAACAGTTGTCTCCTCATGTACTTTCCCATATTATGAAACTTGAAATTGTTTCATGTAAGCTTACAGATTTCATTAGCAACATACAACAGCAATTTAGGATTTGTTACTAAAAAGGTCCCCACTCAGTGCAACAAAATAAATTTAATATAGGAGACAGTATTTTTTTTCTCCATGTGCTAGAGATGGGACAGGAGCTACAGAAAATACCTAGCATGAAGTGCAAATAAATAGAAATTTATATTAAAAAGGACCTTCTCGTTGATACGAAGCATTCTTGACAGCTGAAACAACAGAAAGATGCTTATTGTAGCCATCAGGGGAAGAGGAGAATGAGTGATGAATATGAAAACAGGAAGACAACGTGGGTTCCTTGAAAACAGTTAAGTCACATAGGATGTAGAAGAAAAATAAGAGTATGTAACAATTTAATATTCATTTCTCAAATGAATGGGAATTTTATTTTTTAACAAAAGCAATAAAATTCTTCCAGTTATCCTAGATATCTAATTTAATAAATAAGCTATTTTGAAAAAAGAAATGATGTTGTTCTCTAAGCATCATGGGAGGTATATTACTAAGAATTTTCTAAAACTGAGTAGTCATTCAGGCAAGATGATAGCAACCTGACTATTGTGAACAGACCAATAACTTTCTAAATAAACATTTTTGCTGTAACTGCACTTTCATGACTTTTACTGACTTTTTTTGGAGTTTCTGGAAAAATAAAGCTCCTGATCCCATGCGTAGGCCTTGATGTTGCACTGCTTTTACAAGCCTGGTAAAAGTTTAATTGCTTTGAGTGGTTATAATGCTAATTCTCTGGGGTAATGTTTCATCTTGCCTGCTTAGGAGGAAAAAACTTTAATTCACGGGATAATGTTTCCAGCGATGGCCTGCAGACTACATCTGTGATGCAGTGTTCAAGATGCAGTTTGTAAGCCTTTGAGAGTGGCTGCTGAAAAGCATGCAGTCTCTCAAGCATGTAACTAAATATGAGGAGACCATTTCCTTTTAAAGCTCTTCCTACCTCAGAAATTATTATGGCAACATACACTGTGTTAATGTTACTTAGCCACCACATATCCACTATTTGCACTCCCAAGGGTGAATTAGAATCAAATGTATTTAAATTAGAGAAAGAAACATTATCAATTTAGAAATGCATTTTCTCCCAGGCTTTATTAGAGAAAGATGCGAAGATACTCCTTATGCCTTTAAAAATGCTGTTAGTATTAACAACATGACTAGATAAAAGAGTCATAAAAATGTAATGACAGTCTCATTTCCAATATATAGAACAAACAAGCTTAGTTACTAAGGACAAAATATATGGCCCAGAGGAAAGCTGTTTGGAAATGGTACAGTAATTTAATAATTGTAAAAGGGCTGAACATTGATTCCTTGAGAGTTCATGCTTTGTGTGTTGCTGCACAGATGATAGCAACAGATTCCTTCATTCACAGCCAGTAAATGAAAAGGCCCATCTATCAGCTCATGTGTATTTAACTAAGAGGTTTATCCTACTTTGTCCTTTTCTCTCTGTTGCTGTCAAGACTGATGCTTCATAACAGAGGAAGATGCTACTGTGGCTTCAGGGCAAATGATTACAGAATGTCTTTTAACCACTTTGATCAAAATTTATGAAATAACATGAATAAAATTGAATCTGCCTTAATGCAGCCTATAATTATTTTCTTCAGTGAGACAAAAAATTCACTCAAAGGCTACTTTGGAGTCATACTGTCTGTTTCAAAACACTCCCTATTCTTACTGAAAACCATTCTCTGGAATGCCATGTGAGTGAAGAGATAATGTGTCCATTTTTATTAATACAAAATCATTAATTTGAACAAGAAATATTTTAATTTTTTTTTTGTATTTTATTAATATTTTGCCTTCCATCTATTTTCATACTTTATCCTGTATACTTCTTAATGACATGGATTATATATATTATATTTAATGTAGTCTTTAAGTCTCTATGGTGAAAACTGCTTGTTTTTGTGAGAGATGAAGCATATCATTTGTCACAGAAAGTTCAGAAACAAAATAGTGGTAATAATAGTATTCAAATACCAACAGTCTGAATACTTACACTAAATAAGACAAAAAAATTACATTTCTATTTCTCTTTTTTTTTCATTTGCTGCAGAAAAAGGAGACCATCTGCTAAAGAAGTGATGGCAAAGTGACATTAGGAACTTCCTGAAGTATAGCAATGTTAGAGCATCAATCTGCTTTATGCTAATGTGCAGGACACATTTCACATAAGCTTACCTTAGTTTTGTCTTAAAGTGCATTCACTTTACGCTCAGTTCCTGCTGTCTCTTAACCACTCCTGTATCCTTCTTGTCCCTCTTAGAATTACAAGCGGCCATAGTAGCAGGGCTGGAAGGAGATAGATTAAATAGGAATAAGAAGTGAAAAAGAAGTAAATGGACATCTGCAGTGTTTTGAGAAAGTAAGTTCTAACTAATGAAAGTAGTGTTATAATTACAGAATGATTTGAATAAACATAACACACCTAAGTGTCCATTTATGCCTAGATTTATTCAGAGAATTTGCATTTTACTCTGCGTACCAGTCTCTGCAGTGTATTTCCAACTTCTGTGAATGTTTTTGTCTAGCAAATAACATTCATAGGCTTAGAATTATATAAATGAGATCACTAATATGATGAAAATAATTTCCATACTAGTAAATCTTTTTGATTAGGAGACTAAGTGAAGAATGAAAATTACTTATCTACATGAAAGATGATACCTATCTCTCCTTTTTATTTAACAGATTAAAAATCCTCACCTGGTTTAAAAAGCTCTATCTCTTAGTATGGATGCTTCCAGGAACTGCTAATGGTCTATAGAGATTTTTTTGCAGAACATTAGCTCTATCCATTGACCTCTTCATTAGCAGACATGAAGTTACTTGGAATTCCACTTCCTGCTGGGAAGTTATCCACATTACAATGTTCATGTCTTTGACAGTCTTATCAGCCAGATCAGATACTAAATGGACCATAAAATATACTAACATATCTTAAATGGGTCTTTTGCAGAAAAAGAGAAATGAAAAGAAGTAGCCAAGGCACTTTCAAGATTAGTAAATATGACAATATGAAGACTTGCCCATCCTGTAGTGTTCCAAGCCTTTACTACACATAAACATTTTGGAAATAATTCTACTATTAAAAACTTTTACCAACAATAAGGAATATAGGCTCTTGGTAACTAATTAAATAAAACCTTTCTATTTAAAACTAAGAAAATGACCTGGCCTCAATCATTTAGGTTTAAAAAATGTTAATGGGTTTGTATTGGGTTTGCATGGCTTGGTTTTTGGTAGCACAGGGGCCACAGAGGTGGCTTCTGTGAGAAGCTGCTAGAAACTTCCACCATGTCCAGCAGAGCCAATCCTTGATGACTCCAAAGATGGACCTGCCACTGGCCAAGGTTGGGCCAATCAGAAATGGTGGTAATGCCTCTGTGATAACATATTTAAGAAAAAATCAAAACAAAGGTTGTGGTGCAGTTTTAATTCCAGCCAGAGAAGAGTGGGATAAGAACATTTGAGGAGAACAACATGGAGACTCCACCAAGGTCAGTGGAGAAGGAGTGGGAGGAGGTGTTGCAGGTGCCAGAGCTGAGATTCCTCTGCAGGCTGTGGTGCAGACCATGGTGAAGTAGGTTGTCCCCCTGCAGCCCATGGGTCCATGGGGGATGCAGAGATCCACCCGCAGCCTGTGAGGGAGGTGCCTGTGCCAGAGCAGGTGGATGCCTGGAGGAGGCTGTGAGTCCATGGATGAGCCGGTGGAGAGAGGGGGCCCCTGCTTCCAGGCTGGAGCAGCCTGTCCTTGGAGGACAGCACCCCATGGAAGAAGTTTGAGAGGTAATGTTGCCCAAGGGATGGACTCAGGCTGCAGTGGTTTTGTGGGGGCTGTTGCCCATGAGATGGACTCACACTGCAGAAGTTCAGGGAGAACTATCTCCCACGGGAGGGACCCCACGATGCAGGAGGGAAAGGACTCCTGTCCGTGAGCAGTGGGAGAAGCCTTGGGTGATGAACTGACCAAAACTACCATTCCCTGTCTCCTTGTGCTGCTGGGAAGGAGGGAGTGGTGAGGGGAAGATGGTTTTAAGGACTTAGTTTATTTCTCCTTATCCTGATCTGATTTTGTCAGTAATAAATTTACTTTATATCTCTAAGTTGAGCCTGTTTTGCCCTTTATGGTATTTAGTGAGAAATCTTTCCTGGTCCTTATCTCAACTTATGAACCCTTTGTTAAATTTTCTCTCCTCTACCCAGCTGCAGAGAGGAGTGAGTGAATGGCTTTCATGGGTGTCTGGCATCTGGCCAGCATCACCCCATGACTACGTTTCATAAAAGTATGATTTTGGACTGAAGTATCTTGCCATGCTGAGACTCTAGTCAAATGTTGTGGTCAGTGTGTTTAAGAAATGTTTTTATTCCTTAATTTTTACTTTGTCTATTATTTATGTTTTAGGGGTATTTTTCTGTGGGTTTGTTTTTTGTTGAGGTTGACATTACCTATTTCTGGAGGGGGTTTTTTTTGTTGTTTTTTACATAATCTTTATCAGATACCATTTTAGAAAGGAGTATTGATATTCACTCATATAATTTATAGAAATGCATCAGAATTTCAAAACATGACAGAGAAATAACCATTAAAACCAAAAAGGGAAAGTTAGGAATTTTTTATGAATTTAATTACTTTGTACAAGGCTAATTACTTCCAAATAAGGAAAATTTCACATAACACTTCATAATTAATGGAGCACACAAAGTAGCAGTTATTGTTAAAAGCACTTGTCACACCTTGGAAGCAGAGAAACAATAATGTTCAATTATTGAAGTTCTACAAGAAAAATATCCTGCAGTTTTTTCTTGTTTGCATGCCTACACAAGACCCAGCTGATGCTTTAAATGACAAGAAAGAAGCCCTCTGGCCTAGAATGCTAGTAGTTAACTAAATATTTTTGACAGAACCTCAAAGATAAATAGAGCTCTGAAGTAGTAAAATTTTTCACTGAACACATCAGAATGGCAGCTTTCCTTATAATTTCTTGCATGGTCTCCAATCTTGATTTCAGAAAGATAGATACATTGAAACAACCCCTGTCAGTATCTGAATACGGTAAGGAGTTTTAGGCTTCCAAGAGAACTTTCAAGGACATCAGTTTTCACTTTCTAGGGTCTGAAATGACAGCTGTACAAATGGGGTTACGGCAACCTTATATATATATTTTACAGATGTCCATCTTTCACTAGCTCTTGACTGAGAAGGAATGAGCTGTGATTCATTACCTGTAATAGAAATTTTACTATTGAAGCTAGGCCAAAAGAATGGCTTATAATCCAGACATTAAAATAATAAAGATGCAAAAAGGTTGTTCAAAAAATTAGCATAATTTGTTACTAATTTTCATTAGATGGTTTTTATCTACAAGTAGCTAACATCATCTCATGCTTTATGAAAAGCTTTAGAATCAGGTAAGAAAAGAAACCTTATTTTAAATTATTCAGATGTCTCTTAGACTGCCAGTTTTTCTAGTCTCTCCTTATATTCATGTAGCAAAATACAGTCATGGCATTGCTTGGTACTCTTAGATACAGTTATGATAATGAAAATCCTCCTGTAGACTTAGAAATTAAGAGTATAATATGTTCTCCAAAGCCTGCAATCTCTGTATTTTTCTCTTTTTTCTTTGATGATTCTTTTGTAGTATACTTTAGTATACTTTTAGTATAATTTTTGTAGTATATTTTAATTGACATATCGTATATGCAGAGTCCTAATATTAAATCTGAGAATTGATTTGTTGGAGAAACAAAGCTACTGAAATTCATGAGAATATTCAGTACAGATAAAGCTGCCAGAGCATTCATTCGAAAGGAATACTACAGTTAATGGCAGTGAAAATTTACCAATAACTATCAGTTGTATAAGGTGTTAAAAATACACTCTTTTTATGGTAGTTGCTACAAAAGTCATATAGTTGTTCTCACAGATAATGCTGCTAAAAGTGACAATAAAAAATATTAACAAAAGAGAAAAAAAAGGTGCACTCTGGATCACATGATGGCAAATTCATCTTCACAGATGTAGAGAAGTGTCAATGTCTCAAAGTAACCTGCCAAAGTCAGTTTCAGTTTTGCTTGCCTAATGTACAAGTTTGATTCAGACATCCTCCGTTTAAGGTCAAGTGTCTGGGTTAAGCTGCACAGTGGACCATAAATAGCCTGTGTTGCTTCATTCACTTACCATATGCATAAATGGATCCCCTACAGTGACATGCCATTATGATCCAATTATTAAGAGATGCCTCTCCCTGAATTAAGGTGCAAACGAGACCATATGCCAAAGTACATAGTATGGATTTTATTTAACAGTAAATGTGAGGTAGAGACAGATAGAAAGAAATAGGAAAGAGAGTGGGAGGGAGAAAAGAGCATGAGGAGAGACAGATTAAGTAGAACTCTATCACCACCCCATGGATACAGAGGGCATCCTGATGGTCCTTCTGGTCTTCTCAGTGGTGGGGGATCCTCAAGTCTTTCCTCTTGGGTATCACCCTTATACAGTCCAAGTTCCGGAAATACACGGGGCACAGATGCTTTTCCCACAACTTGGGATTGCACATGTATAAGCTGTTGCTTCCTTTTCCACAGTCTGCCACAGTGGGAATTCTTGTTCAGAGGCATTAACCTGGGTGGTACCCAGATCTGCCTTGCCAGACCTGGAACTAATGGCTTCCTGTGGCAAATTCCTCCCTTCTGATCTTATCTCAAGTTCCTACTGTGGTGGTTCATCTTACGAGTTCCTTCTGTGGCCTTGACAGTGTTTAAGGCAATTGTGATGTTTGAGTCTCTTACATATGTGCAGTAGGGGTGAAACATAGATATAGAAGAAACATAAAGAATTTAGTTATAGGCTATAGTGTTGGAATGGGTGGAATAGGAAAGAATTTGGGCCCAGTGAGAGTAAACTAAAATAATTAGGAGAGCTGGACCTGAAATAGGGTTTTAGATGTTAGTAACTGATTACCAAATAACTGATGATCTGTCATTTGCATGTTTGCTTAGCTGTGCTTAGAATGAGGAGTAGAAACATTGATAAGTTGGTGGAGGGAACAAGGACAATTACCAATTTCCTCCCTTTGTGGGAACCCGTCCAAAAGTCACACAAGAGGAAACTTAGAGGTCACTAAAGTAATTAGGATTGTTAAAGGTCAGAGAAGCAAAAAGGTCAAAATGAGGAAGATGAGTTACTTCATCCTTTTAAGACCACTGACCCAATTCAAGACCACCGACTCAATTCAGAACACACACTACGCATGCTTAATGACACTTAAGCTCATTTCCATATGAAGTGGAGAATGGGAGGTGTTAATACTATGAATATGCATTTGTATTTTGGATATTCATAATTTTTGGAAATAAAAGGTATCATATTTGCTTGTATCGGGGCCCTGCATCTTAGGGAGCTATCCCACGCAGAGCCTGGCGCCAAATAAAACATGCACTTTCTAAACTGTTAGAGAGTTTTTGTCCATCTCAGTTGGATATCGATATTAGATCGATATTCATATTTTGGTAAATCAGGGGATGGACAGATCTGTTTGGCTTTGGATGCCAGTCTTAGCAAGAGCACAGAGAGAAGGTATTACAGCCTCTCCAGCATTTAGCATCATTCTTTAGGAAAGAACAGGTTGTTTTGAGAGAGGCAAATTAAAGACACAAGAGAAAAAAGTCACAATTTGCTTAAAAGCTCATATACATTCTCCTCATTCTGTGCTCAGCTCTAATGCTGCCCTGGGTAGAGAATGTCCCTGTTGTGAGGGGAGGTAAGTTTGAACATTACAGTCCCTCTAGTCTGGAAATTTAGGAGTGCAAGAATTACATTGATTCAGAGACCAATCAAATCTTAAATAGTGAATTGCAAATAATATACCAGTGAATGAATATTCTGCTAAAGTTCATAAAAAATCCCAAAGCTCAAATATACTTGCAGTAACTAGTGGAGCAGTCCTGAGAAACAAAAGTATACAAATATCCATCTGTTCAGAATAAAGGGCTACAGTCAGCAAGTACAAGACTTGTGATGAATGCTTCAATCAGCTAAGAATAATAATGTAGCTTCAAATGCCTCATAAGCTTTCCTGCAGACTTCTCTCTCAACAAGCTGTAGGCTCTCACGTGATCTGAGATTCCTGAGATGAAGCTGGCTTTATTTGTGTACATGTGTCTGAATGTAACTGAGTAATTACACAACTGTAGGCACAAAAGACAGTTGAAATTAGCCAAAGAAGTTTTTAAAATATATGGATGTATTTAAGGAATTGGATAATACAAATGGTAATCCACTGCAAATCAAATTTACCTGACTTCTATTTGACACCAGAGTAGCTATAATGAAGAATTTATGTACAGGGTCTTTGAGGGAAGATTAAATAATTAAAAAATAAAGATATCCAAACTGGTGTTCTAAATATCGCCTTCAAAGATTGAACATAACTGCAAAGCACTTTTAAAGCCATACAAAATTCAAAGGTATTGTGAACAAAAAAATGATATACAAAGTAGTCCATTTAAAAAAAGATTTTTCTAACTGACCCATAGGAGTAGATTGTTACAGAGTAACATCTCATCATTTTTATCCCTTAGTCAAAATAGAAATAGTGTAATAATAATTAATATTCTTTTGAAGTACTTTTGGTAAGTCCTGTTTTCACTCCCTTATATAACTGCCTGGTGGCTGTCAGTCTGTGTGAAGCTATTATTACTTCAATACGTTACTGGCTTGACATGTGCTTTAAAACTACTGTGAACAGACACAAAACAGAAAAGAAGGCACACGTAAATAGCAAGATTCACTTGTAATCGTATTTCATGGGGACAATCGTTACTCCTCTATGTGATAACTAAGCTGCTTTGTGACTTTTCAAAACAATGGCTCTTGCACTGTTTTGAGTTATTTTAAGCAAGTGTTGAGAATATTCTTGCACTAAGAACCACAAGTATTCACTTTCAGATTCACATGCAGCTGTGTTAAAGAGAGTGTAGATATTTATACATATATATAGATTTATTGAATATTCCTTCAAAAGTTTTGGTAGACTTGACCCCAGAACTTTCCTTTTACGTTTATATTAGTATTTTTGATTTATGTTTAAAAAAAATAGCAGGATTGAGGAATCTCAGGCTTCTTTTTCAAATGCTTTTTTCTCCCCAGTGGGAAGTGATAATTTAGGATGAAAATCATCTAATTTTCTTTGGTTAAATTAGACATCTGATGTGATTTAGACCTCTGGGATTACAGAACTGGTTAAGTGGTCTGATAAGTCTTCAGGGTCTCTCCCTGTGAAATGGTTACAAAACGCACCTGCAGAGAGAGATTTATTCTTGATGTCCCAGACCCTGGTGCAGATAGAGTGAATCATCACGGCAGGCAACTGTTCTCTTCAGACTGGGGAGAGAATGAGAGACATAACTGTGGCATGACATTTATCTATTAGAAGGCCAGAGGTACATGAAGTAAGTACCACCCTGATCCTGGATCCCTTTGATGATGTCACTGCTGAGTTGCTTCCCTCCAGATGATTGTGCCCACAGTTTATTTGCAGGCTTTTTTTAGTTTTCTTTTTCTTTTTTTCTTTCCTGCTTATGAAATGAAAATTCAAAGGCAGCTGTGCTAAAGACAAAGGACCACAGTGATATGGAAAGCTATTCTTTCCATCTACATAAAAATCTACATGGCATTGTATTCTTAAAGCCAATGGAGTAAAAGACAGGATATTTTAGGAAATTCTCTAACTTTTCCCCTTCATTACTGCTTTGTTAAGGTGATATTTTCCAGGAATGAAATAGGAAACACCTCTCTACATAGGTACTGTAGGAGCAATTATTTGTCACATTGCTTTAAATAATAGCTATTCAAACTGACAATTTTATTTGCTAGCTAAGAATTATGTGTGAGTCAAAGACCTTATGCCCATTGCAAAAATTATATTTGACAACACCATGAAACATGACCACTTCCAGGAGAGGCTTTGTATAATTTCTTCATATAATTTTCCTTCTCTAATTTATTATTAACTTGATATTACATTTTTTTAGAACGTTAAGTAGTCATTTAACATAGGAGTTTAAATATAAGTATTTTTTCTTAGTTTTATGACATGTTATTGTTTTCTAGACTTACTGCATTTATTCCACTTATTATACAATCAAATTCTAAGTAAAATACTTAGAAGGTGTTAATAATACATAGCTCCTAATTGAAAGAGACAAAAATTTATGTCCACAGCAGTTATCTAAAGTTTTAGGACATTTATGTCAAGTTATCTCAATGTCAGCAGTGTATTTTCACATATTCAGAATTTCTATTGCCTTTGTTCACTCTACATTCTAAATGAACTGAAAGTGGATAGCAAACAAGCACAAACATGGAAGTTGGAATATAATTTGAAACTAAAGTGTGCAGAAAAGAATCTACCAGTAAATCTAACAAAATATAAATCACGTGACTACAATTTTAATTTTGCTCATATTTTGTAGATCTAGTTTAAAACAAAATAAAGTGAACCGGCACTGCTTCCAGGGTTTAAGAAAGAAGGAAAGATATACGAAAGCAAACATATATATGGCAGCTCAAATTAACTGCATAGTTAAAAGGCTGAAGTCTGAATGATTCATTAGTGGCAAGAACATAATGAAATTATTACTGGAATTTATACTTACCAAGACAGAAACGTTACATCTCACATGATGAAAAAGAAATATTAATTTCAAAATTATTTCTATTTATATTTTTATTTTTATATATTTATTTATATTTATATTTATATTTATATTTGAGAAACCTGTATGTAAGGACAATACTGTGTCCCTAGAGATGAAACAACATTCAACAGAGGTAGTACCTGATTTCAAGGTTGCAGCTGCATAAAGATATATATGGCTGTTTTGCACACAACTGGAATCTGTAGCATGTGGTCACAATAATTATTTACAGCCAGAAGATTTTTGTTAAAAAATTAACTTTTTTTTCCAAGATTTTTTTTAATACTTTAACCTGTCTTTTCGCAGGTTTTCAGAGAGATTAACATAGCCCTCAGACTATCTCATTTACTTTATCCTCAAATTCTGTTTAAAGCAAATATGTAGACCCTCTCCATGGAAGAAAAAACCCCAAAAAACCAGCAACCCAAAACAATGAAAAAAAAACCAAATGAAATCAAAACAGGAAACCAAACCAAATCAAAACAAAGAAACCCAAACAACCCAAGAACAGAATCTTCACGTTTGGACAAGATTTTAGATAATATTTAGAAAATGTTCTAATATGCTTTTACACAATGAATGTTGAAGCCTATATTCACCATGGTAGCTCAAGGTCCTTCCTTTAAAACCAGAGGCAGAGAAGAATAACTTCTGAGGAAGATTTAAAATTATTTGAATACCTCTCTGGAGGTAACATAGACCCACTTCCTCTTATCTCCTCTCAGCTTGTTCTTTTCCAGCTTCTCATAGCTATCACTACAGCACTGGAAATTAATTTTTTCCTCTTTTTCAGAGATTTGAGATGATTTCTGATGAGACAAAACTCTTAGCTCAAGCAAGAACTAAGTATGACAAATCTGTCTCATACATTCCAATTAATCTGATAAATATATCTACAGTACCTGTCCTTTAATCCTTTCCCTGGTTTTTTTGCCTCTCACTGCCCATAAATTGTGATTTAAGCAATTCAAAACATCATATATGTATTTGTCTTGGACATATTCTAAAAATCAGATTAAAATGTGTGCTATTAAATAGGAAATTTATCAATACAAAAATTTGTGTTTATCTATGTACACTGAAAAATGAAATTATAAAGAATAGGATTTTGAGCAGATATAATTCTATAGCCACTTTTATAGGTGGAATGTGGATTATTTATAATCCCACAAAATTAAATGGTCATCATTGGCTAGACTCAGAACACTCAAAATAAAAAAACAGACAATATACCCTGAAGCTAAACTCTGAACAAGAAATACACACCAAAATGCCAATAGTTTTTGTATAATTTTGCTATAATTTTGAAATAATTAATATCTAATTCTTTGCAGCATGATTTTTCTGTTAAAGCAGTTCTGTTTTGTGCTAGATCCTTTAGTAAGATGAAGACTCTTACTACAGCAGCTGGATTGCAGTCTCCAAAGGCCAATTTCTACATGTCTTGTCACTGTGGATTTATTATCTGCAGAAGTGTTTGGAAGGCCCATAATTATGCCAATCCCCACTTGACATTTTAGACCGTTCTGCCACTATCTCAAGCCATGCTAAGTTTCAGCATCACAGTGCATGATCAAAATACTGTTAGACAGCTATCAAGGAGCATCATGAGGATTAGAGATGTGCAATACCCAGCCATAAATGACTATTACAGCTCTTACATCTTGTGCTTTGGACCATAGGCCTGAAAACAGATCTACTGAATCTGGGTGATAAAAGCTCAAATTCAGAGCTCACATTTTTCTTGCTTTCTAGTTTTCTTTCTGTTCATAAACCAAGGTGTAATTTTTCTGCTTATTAACAGATAAACATTCCATTATAGCAATTAATTTGTTTTATATTTTTGCTGGAATGCTTCACTTAAGTGTTCAACAAAAACAGTCCAACTGATACAATTTTAATTCCACATGGAGAAACAGTATTTTTATATTTTGCCAAGACTAATTACTACTGTATGTAATATATGAGCTACAATAAATATAAGCAAATACCTATAGGCATGAATTCTGATCTTTATATATGTATTTTATTGGTATCAATCTTGAGACAGACATGGTAAAAGTACTGAGAATGATGCGTTCAGTATATCTACATACAGGTGAGTAATTTCACTAGAAGTTACTTGTTTGGATATATAAATCCCAAACACTCAAAATCTTTGCAGATTATCAACTTCCAGCAGCAAAACCTGAAGAGAATGGAATTATTGTTATATTCTAATCCTGAAACTGTCACTTAAGAAAAGCTGGTTTTGTTAGAGTTGCTTGAGACATGAACTACTGAGAAAGCTTAACTTTCAAAGCTCCCTTTTTATTTCCCCTTACAATAGAAACACAAATGCTGATCAGAAATATTTTTAGACTTTTTTACTCTAGAAAATAAATTTATAAAAACTAAGCAATATTCACATTGAAACCCCTGAACCTTTTAAATAATTGGTTCTGGCAAATGAAATACTTTAATTATTCCTGCTATATATTTCCACTAAAAATTAGGGAAAACAATGCCCAACTGCTAAGAGAAATGGAAAATATTGACAACTGCAGTATTAAAAAAAAAAAAAAAACAGAAAAAATCCTAACATATATCTGCTGAATGCATTTCAACCAGCTGCAGTGGTTTTTTTAAATTTTTTTCCTGAACAGGATGGATCATATTCTCAGAGTTGTCCAGCTCACAGGTGAATCAACAACAGTCTTCCCAGCTTTGATAGGAGATGGATCAGACCCAATGGGAAGAGTTATTGATACAGTTCTAGGATGCTTACAACCCAGCAGAACAAAATCTAATGCAGGAAATATGACTCAACCCAATGAGAAAGATGCAAGTTCAGCCATATCCTTTGTGTTTTCTCCCCTATGACCTACCAGTGGTTCTTTGTGCACTGTTAGCTTCACAGCATGTCAAATTAGGCAAAGTCAAGCTCTCAACTTTACCACCTTTTTTTTCTTCAGTTTTCCTGTCCATAAGTGGAGTGAAGGTGAAGTTTCTGGGACGTTTGGGATAATGCACTTGAAACAGCTTCATTTTTTTCTGCCTTTCTCTAACATAAATAACAAGTATCAGATACACTTTGTAATGAACATAAAGAAATGTTGGAGGGAAGAACGAGAAAACTTGTCTTTTATATGTTAGTTCAGCGTAGTTTTCCTGCTTTGTCACTGTCTTTAATTTCCCCTCTAGCTCTATAAAAACTTCTAGCTGTCTCTTAAATTCATTTATAGTATGTGCTTCAGTGAGCTTACCTGACAACTTATTCCTCACGTTTATTACTTTTAGAATGAAATAGTTGTGCTTGAATACTGCTGCCATTTCCACTTAAAGGGATATTGTCTACTTATCAGGTTTTGTTTTGGTTTAAATTGACTAATTTTTAAAATAGACTTTTTTACTGACATATCCCTCTTTAAACTTTATACCCAGATCTTGGTATCTGTAATTGTATCTCTGCTCCACCAGTGATGTATAGTACAGTCCTACGGACAGGTTAGAGAGATCCAACTACCTCTCCTGAGTCAGTGCAGTAGGTGCTCCTACAGTAACAGTCTTGTAGGTCTTCCTCTAATTGTGCCTTGTCTTTCAAAGAGAAAGTCAAAGAGACAACTGCACTTTTGCTGTGGTACTGTGAGTGTGACTGCGTATCAGTGGAACAGCAGTGTTGTCCAGTCACCCAACTATCTAAAAGAAACTGACATACTGACCCTGTAAGTCTTTCAGCACTGGAAATGTTTGTATTTGCAACACTCATTCAATTTCTTCCCTGTCACCCTTTCCTAAAGTAATAACTGCAATTGTGGATTTTTTAATAAAAATAATCCATATTCAGGGCTTAAAATGTCAAAAACTGTGGCAAAACAGTCTTAGAAATTTCTGTAAGAACTGCTAGCTACATTTTTCCCTAAGCATCTTTGAGAAAACAGGAAGTTATTTGTTAGTTTATTTATTCATGCTGAAAACACCAATGAAAAAACCTTCTTGGCTGAATGCCAGATGGGAATACTCATGCTGTCAAAAAGAAATTCTCAATTAGTCAGGTGCATTTTCAAATTACGTAATCCAATGTATATATTTTTACAATGCTGACAGGAAGATGGGGATGCACATAGGAAAAATCTTCTTTTTAATATTTTAAATTATTTTTAATTTATTAAAAATAAATGGA
Source organism: Corvus brachyrhynchos (assembly GCF_000691975.1). NCBI lineage: Eukaryota > Metazoa > Chordata > Aves > Passeriformes > Corvidae > Corvus > Corvus brachyrhynchos. Next base: position 2,900,593 of record NW_008239080.1, on the reverse strand, counting down.
AGATCTCCAGTGTATCTTCCTCATCAAAATCTATAATTTGGAATAGCCAATTGCATGACGTACAACCAGCCAACATAAGAGAAAGGTGTGAAAGTGAATCATTGTGGGAGTGTGTTTTGTTTGGTTCAGTCCGGGTCTCCCCTTTGGGTTTTGTGTTACTGTACCATCCCAGTTTATACCCTCCTGGTTTCGTGTTCATAATCCTGCTTTCTCTATTTGTCTCCTCCCAGACCCCTGCCAATCGCTCCGGCACCCCTCCCAAGCTTCTAGAAAGTTCTGGCAGGGGCGTCGAGTGATTGGTCTTGGGGGGAGGATCCCTCCCTTCCTTTCCCAAGATAGGTTCCCTTGTGTGTCCCTCATCCCGCAGACCCGTCCTGCTCCTTCCCTGATTCAATGCCGTTGTCATCCCTCCCCTGTCGCCACCCCCCCATAAAACCCCTGGCAGGCGCGTTCAGGGTTGCTCATTGCTGGACACCCCCGGGGGGTGAGGTCCCCTGTTCGGAGACACAATAAACCTTCCGGATTTCATCCACAATTGAGCCTGCCTCCTTCTTCCACCACCTGCCTCTATTGCCGCGGTCCTGTGGAAGGACCCACGAGCCAGACCTCTGGTCTCCCGGATTCCGGAGGCTGGCCCCCGCAGCCTCCTGTGTCCAGAGCTGACTGGGCAAAGTGGGAACTGCTCCAAAAAGGACGCAGAGGCAAATCATTACTAGATAATAATTTCATCAAAAAGTATTCCCTTCTAGGTTCACAAGGATGGCTGATATGGTCAAATGCAATAATAATTTTAAGGGTTTTTAGGAGGTCTACAACACAAATGGATATCTGCTCTTAGTAGAGGGCATCATACTTATGATTCTCTTTAATGTTACCTGGTTCTTGATCAGAAAACGTGGTGATCAGCCTCCCACTTCCAGAGTTACTATTCCATGTTTTCATTTAGTGCAGGTAAGGTAATAATATGGGAATAGCTTAACCTTGTTAAAATAAATGGGTTTCTCATTTAAGAAGTGGTTATTTCTGGCATTCTAGTAAGGTGCATGAGATTAACTTTTTGGTACATATTCCAGATTCTTTCCTTTTTGGAAATAATATTTTCTATTCCAACTTAGGTCACCACATAAAAGAGAAACTGGGTTGGTGAACGGATACACTGCTGCTGATACATACAGGTACACTAAAAGACTCAAAAGGTCAGAAGAGGTATTAAATTCTTCCTAATATCTTTTTATCTTCATTTTTGTCTTTTCAAGCTGGAGCTGGTATGGATGGTTAATAATCTATTCATAATAAAGGGTAAGGGAAGAGAACAAATCTGTGGTATAACTGTTGAAAATACATCCAAAACATTCTTTATAGTCTATATAGTTCACAGACAGAAAGAGAAGCTCTTCCAAAAATACACTGTATTTACATGTTCTGCATTTCCCCAAAGGAGCTATTTCTTTCCATTGACTTCATCTCCTCCCTTAGTCTGAAGTAGCTGGGATGAACAGAGTGAATCTGTCCGCCAGAGCTCCTGCACAACATTCCTCTTGGTTGCTACAGAGAACTAACAGCTTTCAACAGGAACTAGCTTTGAAGTTTATTCCGTGGTATTTAAATTCAAGAAGTAAATATTTTAACAAAATATGTAATTTGGTTTTTTTTAAAGATTATTATTAAAAAATAACCCTTTTTACAAGGCAACTGTCAATTCTCAACATACTACTGCAAAATTCTAGAGCTCCTTTTTCTCATTATATTTATATGATTCCAACCTTTCTGAAAGATGAGAAAACAATTTACAGCTTAGACAACTGTAAGGAGAACAGTCTTTCACCATTGGGAAATGCATCTTTTAAAACTGCTTTCTGGGGAAAGTGGGAAGAAGTAAATTTCTCAAATTATTAAATGAGATTTATCCATTCATCCCAGTTAATGAGCTCTGGGCTGGATCCTAAATTTGGCTGACATTATACTGCACAAGGAGCCATGTTTCCCTCTACTGATGAGGGTTAAGCATGTTATAATCTTAAAATGGATGTCCTCAGGCACCATCTCTGCACTGTGGGTTTCATCATCTTTTAGATGTTGTTGCCATGGAAAACTTTTATATTGCTCTAAGGACTCTTTAAAATACTCCTATGCTGTGTGTCATTCTGTCTTTGAACATATGGAGGGAAAACAACACTCTCTTGGTTAATTATGAAATTTATCCAAATTTTAGTGTCTAGTATGAAACTCAAATGCACAGTTTTCACACAATAATAGGATATTTAGTTTTGGAATTAACACTTTTGGTAAAAAAGCAAGTATTACTGCTGGATCTCAGGTTGGAATGTTTTCAATATGGCCATTCCATATATGTTATTACCTGATAAAACGTGTGATACTAGTTCAATTTATTTTACATATCTGTGTGTTAACCATGAATATAGCATTTTTACATGTTTATAAAACATAATTATTTTGATTTCCTGTTTTCCATCTAGCTGTGTCATACATTTATGAGTTTTCTTTTTCTTTCTTTGGGTTTTTTGTTTCTTTATTTTTTTATATCTCAGATAGCTCATGAATTGGCAATGTCATACAACTAAGGAGATTCAGTTAGGCTGTAACAAAAATGAACCCTGATTATTTTTTCCTTTTCTGCTACCTTTTTTCTGAAGAAAAAGAGAAGCATTAATGGTTTATTTAAGTCTGTTATGTTGGCTTTTTACTATTTCCACAGTTTTATGAGGCAATTGTGATCTAAAAATAATTGTACGAAGAACTGTGAAATCACTTTTTTATTTAACTGTCAATACAAAAGAGCATTTTCCCCCAGAATTAACAGTATTAAATCCAGTAAGTATAATCTTTCCTCACTGAGTTTTCCTCAATGTTTTGAGGACCTATAAAAGAAAAATACAGCATCATTTTATTTCAGCTTATGGATCTACCAAGAGAACTTAGCTGTGATGAGCAACATACTTTTGATCATAAATACTCTGTGATTCTTGTTTTTAATCATCTTTATTTTCAATTGTTGTATCAGCCTCAGTGCTGACATTACTGATTTGCAGGGCTCTTAGGACTCAATTCAGCAAAGTGCTTGAGAAGTGCTCATTTTAAACAGGGGAATAGATCAATCAAGTTACTTATATCTTTAGAATTTAAGTACAATAAAGTGCTTTTATGAATTCCCATTCAAAAGGAAGAGTTAGGATCAAAGGTTTCTTCACATCCTTCATAATTCACCTGCATAGATGGTGTATTTGTAACTGATTGTCAAACTTTTATTACCTTTTTCTCTCCACATAAGACTGAAGATGTAAAAGATATACAGTTTGAAAAGCAGGATTTTTAAAAAATGTATAGTTTTAAAAGATACCTATTTTGGCAACCAAAACATGCAAGATTATATCATCAGAAATATCAATTCAGAAGAAAATTCAGAATGCTTCCTTGAATATTTAAATAAATAGGACTTGATTGTATTCTGTATAATATTGTCTTCTAATAGCAATATACAGAGTGAAGACAGAACTGGGAAGCTGAGGCAACAGAAAAAAAAGTCTTGCATTTTGCTTATTTGTTATCTTTTGAGGTTGATTCCCTATCAGCATTTCTGTAGTAATATGTTTTCCATATAAATAAATGAAAATTCAGAAACGGCTAAGAAGCTTTTACAAGATGAGTTTTGATCCTGACAGTTTCTAACAATGCAGCCACATCTCATTCAGGAAATTGCAGCTACCACAAGCATTGAGCATCCAATCATTCTGAGAACTATCTTTTGAGATAAATAGGGAAACATCCTGGTGGGGCAATACTATGATCCTTACAACCACAACCAAATTGTTCATATTTGATGAATAATGGAAGAAAATTAATCTCCAAACACAATGCAGGTATTATTAAAAGAGAAAAAACCAAAATTAATTTTACCACTGCCATGGTTTCTAATGTTTCTAAAATTTCAAATCTGAACTTCCTGTGGCAAAATAGATCGCTATTGTTCCATCCATCTGTCTTGGGGTGACTGTATGATACTGTATTCCCTATCATCTGCTCTATGCCCAGACATGAATCCTGTGCCTTCCTGTACCTTTAGGAGAGAGGGGGGAGAGCTGGTGGAATTCCTTTGGTGCTGTGTTCAAAACACAGATGAGCTTGCTGGCTTCTCCTGCCCGGCTGCTCCGCTTCTGCAGCAGGGAAGAGAGTTACATTCCTTTTGCTTTTTAGCTCGTTTCTTCTTCGTTAGCTAAAGTACGGAGCCCTGGGACTTTGGCTTCTTCTTCTTCTTCTCTTCTGGAACTGTTCAGAACACCAGAACACCAGAACTTCACTGGGAGGCCTTTCCACCATGGCCTGGAGGGGCCCAGGCCAAACCCCAGCTCCAGAGAGGAGAAAGCCAGACTCACAAAGGACTCTGAAATCTACCCAGGTTCTCTCCACAGCTAGAGGTTTTATTATCTAACATTATTCTTTTCCCGTGCCTGCGTGCATTGTGTTTTTAAATAAATAGGTTTTTTCCCCTTTCACTTTCCTCTCAGGAAAATTCCTTCCGAACCTGGTGGGGGAAGGCTGGCTGTAACCTGTGTTCTATCAGAGGACATTCATTTTGGACGTTCCTCTGAATTTGTCTCAAACTGGGACGCCATCATTTAAAGAGAGGATGGCAGATACCTTGTACATTGATTGCATTTCCCAATCCACTCATCAACCGACATGTTGAAACAACATGAGGAAGGATACATTGCCATGAAGTTGTGAGCTTCCGGTATCACTCAATTTTTGCTGGTTTTTGTTACTTAACCATACTGCAGAGAATCTCTGGAGAAAGTGTAAAACATTTTTGTGTTTGCAGCATGCCTTTCAAAAAATCCAAACAATCAACCCCATGCTATTTTACTGTTAGATAGAAGGTTTTAGAAGTTGATAACCTGAAGCCTAAAGTCATTCCAAAATTATATAATACTGCTATATTGTTTATAATAATGAGCTGCAAACATTGCTATTAAAGTACGTGTACCAGGTTCACTTATTAATCTGTTAATCTGTAAATCAACAAAAAGTACACAATTTAATGGAGGGAAACGCTACACTTCTAGTAAAAGGGAAATCATTGAATCACTTATAACTGGATAGACAATTTTTATTTTTACAATTGTGACTTATGCTATTCCAAAGATGTGAGGAAATCCTTATTTTGTTTATAGAGGTACAGATCATCTAACTTGAATTCATGTGAGGGAAATACAGTTTTACCTTTATTATTATTATTATTATTATTACTATTATTATTTCTATTACTTATTATTATTATTATTTTCACAAGAAGAGGGAGAAGGTTTAATTTACAAGGACTTCCTAGAGAAATCCAGAGAGAGAATCAAACATGATTTTTCCAAAAGAGCCAGTTATCTTTACATAATTAAACTCAAATTCAACACATGCAGAAACACAGTTGGACAAGATAATTGCTGTCATTAGGTTCCAACTGGATCTACTCTATTCTAGAGAGATAAAGTTCCTGAAAAGGCCACTTCAAGAAAATATTTACAGTAACTTAACTGTTTAAAAAAAAAACAGTTTTTTTCAGGCTGACTTTTCTTATGTAGAAACTTAAAAATCCTTTCTTCTTGAGTATGAATAACAGCTTGAATTTGCAGTTTTCCTAATTTTCCATAAATTTAAGGATTATTTCAACTTGACAATAAAGCATTTGCCATCTCTAGATACACCAAACCTGTGGAATGAAAAACTGGGCCTCTTCATTGTGGGAATATATATAAACAGAAGAATTTAATGCTTGAACAAATATTGAACACAATATCTTCAGTACAAAGGAGAAAAAAGAGTAGTTTGCCATGGATGTGGTTAAATAAAAAAATTCTGCAGCACGCAGCAAGACAGAGAGGAGCATACCTGCATCTGAGAGGTCCTCAGAAGATTTGTTATAGGGCTAAGCCTAAATTAATAAAGAGAAAAAAATTATGCTACACACATTGAAAAACCCAAACTCATGCACATCTTTTCCCTTATAAACTATAGCTTTCAAATTTACTTAATGAAGGACTTTCATCATTTAGTCAGCCATACAATGCACAAGAACTTTGCTACAAGATGAATGCCAAATAACTAAATTTGCTCCTGTAGGTTGAATGAAGTTTAAGTGCCTGCAGGAAATAATATTTCAATAAGTTATGCTTACACATAACCTATGATATTATAAAGTAAATTAGTACATGAATATCTTGATAGCTAGTGAATTTGATCCATGAATGAAGTTCTGACATTCAACTTTCCACACAACTATTGCACAATTCTTTACCCTTACATGAGGAGACTGATCAAAAGATTCCACTATGTTTGCTCTGAATTGAGCAATGATTTCATTCAGATACTGTCTCACCTGCTTGTTTTCTTTTCATGTTGATCACAAAAACGTCCTAATATTATATTTCCTCAGCTTTTATTGCAGCAGAGAGCAAGAGAATTTGCATTTGTTTAGCCTTACTCAGGTGGTTTTATGAAAATATTAAATGTCATGAAATTTATTTTCATCAGGTTAATTTAGAATGCTTTTATTTTAAAGGTTACTAATATTCAGAATTTTTCTTGTACCATTTATTTAATCAAAGAATCATAGAATGGTCTGAATTGGAAGGGAATTTAAAGATCATCTAGTTCTAATCACCCCTGCCGTGGACAGGGACACTTTTCACCAGACCGGGTTTTTCCATCCAACCTGGTCTTAAGCACTTCCAGAGATGGAGCATCCACAACTTTTCTGGACAACCTGTTCCAGTGCCTCACTACCTCCACAGTAAAGAGGAGATTATAATATTAGATAAAGAGGAGATTAAATCTCTTTCAGTTTGAATCCATTCTCCCTAGTCCTGTCACTGCATGCTCTTGTAAAAAGTCCCTCCCCACCTTCCTTGTAGGCTCCCTTCAGGTACTGGAAGGCTGCAACTGAGTGATTCCAAAGCCTTTTCTTCTTCAGGCTGAAAAACCCCAGTTCTTCCAGCCTTTCCTCATAGGAGAAGTGCTCCATCTGTCTACAGAATCACAGAATAGTCTGAGGTGCAAGGGACCCAGAAGGATCCTCAAGTCCAACTCTTACATGAATGGCCCATACAGGGCAAGCAACCTTGGCATTATTAGCACCATGCTCTAACCAACTGAGCTAATCTAATCCACTTGGTGGCCCTCCTCTGGTCTTGCTCCTGTCAATATTCTTCCCCTGATGGGAACTCCAGAGCTGGACATAGCGCTCCAGATGGGGCCTCACCAGAGCAAAGCAGAGAGGCAGAGTCACCTCCCTCATCCTGCTGGCCACGCTACTTTTGATGCACCCCAGGAGTGCACATTGCCGAGTCACATCCAGCCTTTCATCCACCAGCACCCCCAAATCCTTCTCGGCAGGATCCTGCTCTTGATCTGTTCATCCACCAGCCTGTATTGATATCTGATGTTGCCCTGATCCAGGTGCAGCACCTTGCACTTGGTCTTGTTAAGGCACATGACAATTCTCAAGCTTGTCCAGGTCCCTCTAGCTGGCATCCTGTCCTTCAGGTGTGTCCACCACACCACTCAGCTTGGAGTCATCTGTAAATGTACTGAGGGTGCACTCAATGCCTTCACCGATGTTATTAATGCAGATATTAAATCACACCGGTCCCATTATGGACCTCAAGGGACATCACATGTTGCGGTTGTCTATTGGGATTCTGACCCATTTACCCTCTGGATAAAACTGTCCAGCCACTTTCTTATCCATCTAACAATCCACTCATGTTATTTATTCATTTCTTTGCAGAAGCTTCAGTGCAGAATTTTCACACTTGTTCTGACCTGGTTTTTATTATTCCCATATTTCCAGAAAAATACACATTTTGCATAAATCTAAACGTATTTGTTCAAGTCTCTGTGAGTCAGACGTTTACTCATTACCCAGCTCAAACAAAGTGTACTGAATACTATCAGAATAATGTGATAAGTTTTATTCTTTTTTAATGTAATATTTGATGAATAGGTTTGCCAGTGTTCAACCCGATCTCATGTGACTTGTTAAAAAATTAAGAGTGTTGAATTTTGGGTTACACATCTAAGGAGGAAATGTTTTCTTGTAACATCACTGCACTTTAGATTGCAAGTGTAATCTGAAATATTTGAATTGCTCAGTAATGAAGCAGACTAAATAAAGAAAGAAATAAAATATTTACTTACAAATTCAGGAAAGTTTCTGAGATTGTCCGCACTCCAATGTCTGCTCTCACATCTGTTGTGCTCATCTATTCCAGTGTATCAGCTTGGTATTTGGAGACCACAACAACATGATTAAACTTCTTTCATTATGATGAACTTGAATTCAAGTAAGGAAGTGCAGGAAATCTCTAGCAGAGTGCAACTCCCTTCATGAGTAAATGGCCATGTGAAGGATCTAAGATCTGATAGGCCTGCATCGTCTCTACTGAACTTCTCTCTTCCCTTTTCTCTGTCCCCCATCAACTGCCCTGAAGAAAATCTCTTCTCCCTAAAAGCCACATGGAAAAAAGAGCATGGCTGGAGTTTCTTCATTAACATAACCAGGGCAGTAACTCTGAGCAGCCACTCTCCTCCAGACCAGGCAATACCCTCTCACACTTATGACCCAAGACACTTCTCTGCAGGTGTACGCAAGTTATTTCTGGTCCTAGAGGAAATGGCAGTACTGTACTTGGTTTTATATGCTGATGCTAATTCAGACATGCCTTTATTGGGCTGAATTAGATTATATAAAAACATCCCTAATTTTAGATCCAAAGTGTTACAGAGTCTATTGGTTTACTGACACCTGAGCTTGGAAAAGTTATGCAGCTCAAAGAACATTGACAAAAACCAGCCTTTTCATCAATGAGCCACTTTTGCTTAGACAATGGCCTTGTTGGATTTTTCGGGCCAGATGAAGAAATACTGAAACATCATAAGAAGCCTATATTCCTGGACTTTCCATTAAAACATAACCAGGGGGAAAAGAAAGAAAAAAAGATGGGAAAAAAGAGATGGTGAAAATAACTTTTGACATTAGAAATAGCCTATCTTCTACCTGTTCTTCACGAGTGTCTGCTTTCATGCTTTAGAATTTCAGTAGGAAAGGAAAAAAAAATATTCATGAAAATCACTTCTTTGATCTGTGTGTGAAAGAAAAGTTCTCATCCCACTTAATGCTGAGGATGGCTGAGAATTTAACCCTTTAATTTCTAGGAGAAAGTCTGGTATACTTTAAGAAGTGAGAAACTAATACTTGAGACTTAGTTGAGTCTCAACACTTCACCTTTTAAGGTCAAAGGATAGTGCTTAATATTTAATCACGCACAGCCACCGGCTGCTGCTCTGTAAGGTATCACAGTGATATTTTAAAAAACCCCTTATTTGCTTATTTTTATGGAAGCATAACATGAATGAGATTTTAGGACTAATGATTTACAGATGTAAGTTGGAAAAAAAAACCCAAACCACAAATAATAATTTTGAAGCTCAATAAAACTAACTGGAAATGCTGGACACAGCTGTCTATCATGTAAAGGCCTTGATGTAGATCCTGGCATTAGAAAGTTTTTCAGTAGTATTTCAGTACTTCACTAAACAGAAAATAATAAAACATTATTAGATCTGTTCTCACCTTGCCAGTATTAATGGAGCACCAATAAATCCTCTTTTTGAAATCTTCAGATCAGTGTATCCTCAAGTTATACCTGACTTTGAAATACTTCAACTTCTTTTTACAGTCAACAGTATCTTCCAGACCTGAGCTAAAATTAGAGAGCAGAGGAGGACAGCAACAGGCATGATTTCCTGGTCCAAGGTTTCCCTGATTCCAGTTACTGTCTATTTAGAGAAAATGAAGGTAGACAGGTGTACAGGGTGAAGGTGCCCTGGTGCTAACCTCAGTGGGGGCTGCAGGGAGTCTCTGTGAGGAGAGGCTGGGGCTGTCCCACGTAGAACACAGATGGTTCCACCTGACTCCAATCCACCCATCACAGGGCACAGCTGAGGTGGGGATACCTCAGGGGAAAATGTATTTAAGGAGGAAAAAAAATAAAAACACCACCAAAAAAAATGGAGTTGTGAGAGAGAAGAATGAGAACCTGTGACAGCAGCTGCTTTGCAGACACCAAGGTCATTGAAGAAGGAGGGGAAGGAGGTGCTTCACGAGATGGAGCAGAGTTTGCCCTGCAATCTCTGGAGAAGACAGTGGTGGAGCAGTGTAACCCCCTGTAGCCCATGGAAGTCTATGTGGAGCAGATATCCACCGGCAGCTATGGGGGTCCTCTCATTGAAGCAGATGCCCTGAAGGAAGCATGAAAAGGGGCCCACATTGGAGCAGGACAAAGCTGTGAGAGGAGAAGTGACAGAGAGCAGCTGTTATGGACTAATCCCAACACCCCCTTCCATCTCCCTGCACAACTCAGGGCAAAGGAAGTAAAGGAGTCAAGAATGAAGAACTGAATTTGAGGCTGGGATGTTTCTCACCATCCCACTGTTGGCAACAGATTATTTTAATCTTCCCATAGTCAAGTCTGTTTTGCTCATGATGGCAATTGGTGAGTGATCTTCCTGTCATTATCTTGACCCATAAAGATTTTCCATCTTTTTTTTCCCCCCTGTTCTGTTGAGAAGGGGGAGTGAGAGAGTGGCTATGTGACAGTCAGGCAGCTATCTCAACTCACCTTGAGAAATGGATTAGCATATCTGAGTTTACAAAAATGTTCTTGGTATTATCTCAGAAGTCTTCCTTACATAACTGTCCATATTTCCACTCAAAATAGCTAACAACTTTTGGCAAGGCATTTATTTTTTCTCTAAAAAAAAAAAAAAATTTGAAAAACCTCTATTTATCTCATAAAAATATTATTTATTTCTAATATATTATCCTAGGTAGTAGTTATTCCTGCACTCTCTTCTTTTATGTAATATCGAATGTAAATTTTGGCAAGGTGTTCAACAATGGCTTCTTCCATAATGTGAACACTCCTTCTGTTTTTTTAGTCTCATCTTTTAGACCCTTCTACCTTTAATTGTGTTATGAAATTTTAATCAGACTAATGGACAATGTCATATGACTTTGTAGTTTAGCAAGACTATAGTGCTTGTGCAAGACATTAAAGATAGGGGGCCAGCATCCTCTCCTCTTTGTGTTATAACTTCAGAGGACGGAAAAAATTCCAACTATAGTATCATGACAGAAATAATGAAGTCTTAGCATGTTTTGGCTGATGTGCTGCTACTTGTGTGAATCAAGCAGTGAGAAGGATTGATTGTGATACTTTCACATGTTAAGCAAGTACTTACACAGTGTTGCTGGGCATGCAGGTGTCTGTGATTGCAGTAAGTCCATCTTTGTCCTGAATTGTACATGTGAAGGTGAAATTTTTGAACAGAATTTTTGATAAGAGTTGAAAGAAAAATACAATGTCGTGAAACACTGATGGGAAATCCAGACAAAGAAGAATAAACTTGATTTCAGAAGGTAGTTAGTTATGTAAGGATGCAGGCAAGCATCCAGTGACATTTTTACTATGCTACTGGCCTTTCATTAGCCTTACTGCTCTTGAAAGAAAGGCTATGAGTTACTGAAAATCCTACTTATGTGCATATCTAGGAAACTAAGTATTTAAGTCTGGGTCAGCTGGTGTAATTGCAAAAACAGCATGATCTCTAGTTGCATATCATTAGTAAATAGACTGCACAGTAGTAAATTAAATCAGAGTTGGGTGTCTTTAGACTTATCTGTTTGTGTGCATATCAAAGAAGCTACAATGTGTATGTGAAGAGCAGTGCACTTCTTAATCAGGCTTCGTGATGGTAAATAACGGCAAAAAAAAAACCCCAACACTTCCTTCAAACCACACCTCTATATTGTCTCTACAATGTTTATTCATTCTTGTGGAAGAACAAAAAGGAGGTGAAAAGAAGTGTTAAAAGCTGCAATCTGTTCATTCATTAGTGCAAAATATTTTGATTTCCTGTTAAAACACATTTTTCAATATGTTGAAATGTGTCCAGTTTTGAATCTAGGAATTCAGTATTGTAGTTTTAATCACTCATTAATGGAGCAAATTATAAGGCTTAGGAAAATGAGTAACAGGGTTAAAAGAAGAAAAAGCAAAAAGTGAAAGTGTTTTGAATGCAGCTCTATAATCTGTTAAAGACACATATTCGTGTTTTAAGTTTTTGACAATTCACTAATCACAAATTTTGTCTATACTTATAGGAGACATAAGAAAAAATAAAAAGGGAGAGCAACAGAAAGACACAGAAAGCTACCAAAATTTTCAAATTATCCTATGTGGAACTTTATCTTAAATACCTGTAAGAGCTTATTTTTTGCTTATTTCAAGTTATATATCAGTTTGTTAGTTTACAACAATGGAAAGTTTATAAACTAAATCAATTGTTACTATCAGTAAAGATCTTTTTCTGCAAACCAAAAGCTTCACTTTCAGCAAGAACGTAAAGTCATTCAAAGAAGTATTTTTAACAGGTATCTCATTATTTATATAACAAAGAAGCTTCATTAGTATTGAATGCATTTTGATTATTCAACAATCTGTAGCAACTACTAGACATCTGTTAAAAAAGAAGCTGTCAAAGACATATAAAATCAGATGTGGTTCATGGCTACAATCACCTTTTACCTAATGCCCTGAAAGTTCAATGTATACTCACCTCATTTTCCTCTTAGTTTATGACTTCTTGTAACAGGTAGTGCACACAAGAATCCAATGCCTTCCATAGAAACTGGTTCTCAGCAGAATTGAGAACAATTAAAACACTCTTACTACAATGCTCGATAATTAGAGATTTAAAACTACCATGGATGAATTCAGTTCAACATAGTGTTTAGTTTTTGTGACTCCACTGCAGAAAAAGATAGTTCAACCTCTCTATTACAATTAAAAGTTGCCAAAAATAGGGTTCTGTCCACAGTATGCCATCTTTTTTCTGGAGATATTTATAATTCTTGTTTTGCCTAAGGACTTTATTGAGATCAGTATATATTCACCATCAATGCACTGCTTGTATTTTGTGAGTTTTTTTCTAACCAGTTCATGCTGCAAGGGAATGAAACCATTAATGCATTTTCAATTTTTTTTTTCCCCAGCAAGAAACCTTAGATTTTCAACTGCATTTTATTTGGTAGCAGAAGATTAAAAAAGTGATGAACAGTAGGTTTTCCATGGCATTCAGTGTCATAGCTGAAATGACTTTGTTAGGCTAGCAGCCTGTATTGGTAGTATTCTTTTTCATGAGCCATGTTTTGACAGATAATATTCCACAATACAGTAAAAAACTGCAACCCCTGTCAAATTTAGATTTACTTCTTACACTAAGAACTCATGGTTTTTATACAAGTAGAACACATAGGAATTTCTAGCATCATCTTTTTTATGTGTTACTTTGTTTTTTTCATTATGTTTGACATAGTGAGACAGATGATTGCTATTGATGACCAGCCATATTCTTAGGAGAGTAAAACTTCAGTGAAATATAAAATATGCAGCAAGTTCATAGAAACTTGAAATGAACCTGGCTGTGTTGATAGATTATCCTAGAGATAATTTACTATCTCCAATCAAGTGCAGAATATACATAATATACCTGCAGGAAACTTTCAGAACAATGAAGATTCTTCTTCACTTTAACAGACTTTAACTGAAAAAAACCCTCACATGATTCAAAACATTTGAGGTGACTAGTTAAAGATGATTTCATGACTCAAAAATTGCTTCATGGTTTGAATAAAATTTTGCTTTATACCGACATGCATATTTTTCTGTCTTTTTCTGTGTGATGTACTAACAATTTTAATGTAATTTAGAATTAGGATCTAAAATTAAGTAAAGGTTTGTACTCAGTATGTGTATGACCTTTAATTGTACATATCAGTTACTTCCTATGAAGGCAGCTGTGGTAGTTTGAAAACAAACCAGTGGGAGGCACCAAGTCAGAATAACAATTTAATGGGGAAAATTAAACAAAAGGAAAAAGAAAAAGACTAAAAGAAAACACTGGTTCAAACTGACAGAGTCAAAATACAACCTGAGTCCCTGTTAGGCAGGGTGGTGGTAGCAGTCTGGTAGAATGGTGGCTGCAGTCCTCTGAAGCAGTGATCCTGTAGAAGAAAACGTCTGCTCTTCCTCAGAAGGTCCAGTGGTGGCTGTGTAGCTCCTGTCCCCTGGAAATCCAGTGAAAAAGGGTTGTCACTGGTGTTCAGTCTCAGATTATATCCACGATGGGATGCTTGGTTCCTCCCTCTGGGTGGAGCATCTCACAATGGGGTAATGAGTCATGAGGCCAAGTGTTGATTAGGCTCATTAACAGAAGATAGTCCAGAGGGAGTTATCTCTGAGTCATGTGGCAGGACAATGATGGGCCATTAACAGCAAGATAGTCTGGGGGGAGGAGGCAAGGAAACACTGCCCCACCTGATCTCAACAGCTCATGAGGATGGTAATAGAGTACACTGCAACCCAGGACAGGCAGCAAAGTACTTTATTTGGTCAAAAAAGCACAAACGGTATTCTGAAGGAAAGCTATTCAAAGAGAACTCAACAAATTAGAGAAATGGATAGAAAGAAAAAACATGAAGATCAGGAAAAGGAAATGATAAGTCTTGCAGCTGGGATAGAATAAGGCGGCAAAAGGAGAAGGTGGGAATTGAAAAGAGCAGAAAGAAGCTTCGCAGCAAAGGACTTTGTTTCTTGATGGGCATGACACTGACCATGAGTCATGAGTGCACCCATGTAGGGATGAAGATAAAACATGTGTGGTCTGCACAAATAAAAACTAAGCTGACAGATAGAATGATGGAGTTACTCAAATCTGTCCAGTGTGTATGAGACCAAATCTACAGTTCTGTGTCTAGTTTGGGGCTTTGACGCGCCAGAGATATTTTAGAAGGCTGGAGAAAGTTCCAAGGATTGCTGCCAAGATGAGTGACAGGCTGGAGCTCAGAGGAATGAGGTGAGATTGTGAAGCTACAGAACAGAGTTTGTTCAGCCTGAAGAAGATGATGATCAGGAAGGAAGAAATTTCCATGTTTAATTACCATAGAATCATTGAATAGTCTAGGTTGGGAGGGACCTTAAACACTGTCTAGTTCCAATCCCCCTGCTGTGGGTAGGCACATCTTCCATTAGACAAGATTGCTCAGAACTCCGTCCAGCATGACCTTAAACACTTCCAGGGATGGAACATCCACAACTTCTCTGGGCAACCTGTACCAGTGCCTCATTAACCCCAGAGTAAAGAATTTTTTCCTAATCTCTTGAACTAGTTTGAAAACAAACCAGTGGGAGGCACCAAGTCAGAATAACAATTTAATAGGGAAATTAAAAAAAAAAAAAGGCAGAAAACACTGGTTCAAACTGACAGAGAGTCAGGATACAACCTGACACCCTGTTAGTCAGGGTGGCGGTAGCAGTCCAATAAAATGGTGGCTGCAGTCCTCCTGAAGTGGTGGATGTGGTTCTGTTGAAGCAGTGATCCTGTAGAAAGGGTCTGCTCTTCCTCAGAAAGTCCAGTGGTGGCTGTGTAGCTCCTGTCCTTTGGAAATCCAGTGGAAAGGGGGCCTGTGTTGTTCAGAATCTCAGATTATATCCAGGATGGAATGCTTGGTTCTCCCTCTGGGTTGAGCATCTCACAATGGGATGATGAGTCATGAGGCCAGGTGTTGATTAACAGAACATTATCGTCTGGAGGGAGTTATCTCTGAGTCATGAGGCATGGCATTGATGGGCCATTAACAGAGAGATAGTCTGGGGGGAGGAGGCAAGGAAACACTTCCCCACCTGATCTCAACAGCTCATGAGAATGGTAATAGAATACACTGCAACTCAGGACATCTCCAAACTAAACCTGCCCCCTTTCCATTTGAATCCATTCTCCCTAGTCCTGTCACTGCATGCTCTCGTAAAAAGTCCCTCTCCATCTTCCTTGTAGGCCCCCTTCAGGTACTGGAAGGCTGCAACTGGGTGACCCCAAAACCTTCTCTTCTTTAGGCTCAAAAATCTCAATTCTTCCAGCCTTTCCTCATAGGAGAAGTGCTCCATCCCTCTAATCATCTTTGTGGCGCTCCTTTGGACTCACTACAACAGGCTCATGTCCTTCTTGTGTTGGGATCCCCAGAGCTGGATGCAGTACTCAAGGTGGGGTCTAACCAGAGCATGGCTGGGTGTGGAGAAAACAGACTCAGGTTTTTTTTAAAGGTGAACAGTGTAAGGAGTAGCGACAGTGGAGAGGAGTTTCAGCAAGAAAAAAATCTAATTAGAGCTGAAGAAAAACATTTTCACCAGGGATGTGAGCAAGCACGGGAACAGTTTGCAGAGAGATGCAGTGAATTTTCTGTCTCCAGAGATATATGAAACCAAACTGGCCTTGAACAAAATGGCATTACTTCAAATTTAATCTTGGTTTATACAAGACATTGCACTAGGTTACTTCCAACTTCTAACTTGCATCCTTCTATGAGTCTGCGATATCTAGACATTGCTATCAAGGTTTGGTAAAGGAAAAGGTCTTTGCTGAAACATTTATTCACTGGTATCTTACACAGGCTCTTCTAGCATCTTTAAAATGGAGTTGGAGGTCTATATACCTGTGCATGAGGATGCATACACAATGAAGTGATGTATTTTATGGACAATATGTACACTGAAGCAACGTGAAACTAAAACTATTTATTCCATTAAAACTGGAATAAATATTGCAGTCATATCATAAGTTGGAAAATATTTTTATTTTATCATATTATCTGTGCTCAGTATTCTATTAAATCCAGACTGTATTCAAGCATCTGACCTCCATCTATCTTTAAACACTTACAGAAGGAAGGAAAATAATCAATTTACAGTAGATGTTTTACCTCTTAAAGCATCAGTGGTGGTCACAGATTTCTGGAGTTCAGGACTCCCTAATGCATAAGATAGGGGGCACTGCTCACAGGTGACCAGGAATGTTTTGGGCTTTTTGTTTGTTATGCACCTAACAACAACATGAAGAACTGCATGTAAAAAAAACAACACAGTTTTTTAGTGCTACTACTGGAAGTGATCCAGAAAAATATCTTCAGTTTTGAAATGTTATTCCTGCTTAATTTAAATATTTATGATCTGGGGAAGATAAGTAGTAGACGAAATTATTTGAAGGCATGTTCTTACACTCAAAGTCATGTTATGGGCCATAGTCCCATTAATAATGCAGTTAAATTGTGGGGGTTGTTTTTTAAAGTCTTCTTAGTATCTATGCATTTTCTCTAATGTTATGATTATCTTTGCAACGTCCCTCTGGGTCCTAAGGTTGATACTTCAGCCCTTCTCAAGAAGTGTGGGAGACAGGGGGTCAACACTTACTTGTCAGCATGTGCAGGTGTCTGCCAAGAGAAGTGTGACATTGATGTTTTCTTTCTCCTCAGGCTTGGGCTCTGGCTGGTGCTATATTTATAGGTTTTCCTGTCACATTCCACTTCTCTTGCACTGCCAGCTGCAGCCTGGCAGTGGCCCCTATCATCCCAAAGGGACTCCAGGCACACAAAGAGGTATGGTTTTTCAGACAGTGACTACAGTGAAGAGGGGTGTCACTTCTCTGTTAACCTCAGAGCTGAAGCTGGAGCAGGGGAAGAAGAAGTAACTGCCCCTGGTGCAGGGATTAAAACAGTGACACCAAGCTCAGTCTGGGCAATTTTCTACTCCTGTGCTTGCTGAGAGGATGTATGAAGTTGATATGTGTTGGATACTGTAAGAATTACATGCTTGGCTTTAATACCATGCAAAAATATGACCTGAAAGATGAAATAGAGAATTTCTTATATCAGTGAGCTAGGCAAATTAGTAAGAAGTCTGGAATACAGGATTACAAATACACAGTGCTGTTGACAAGTTAAAGGAGTACTTTGAAATAAACTACAAAAGAGGGAAGTACAAAATACTTCATCTGGGTAGGAATACTAATCTGTGTATATATTAAAAATGGTAAACAGTGGGCTAAATCAAATTTCACTGCAGAATGTGACTGAAGAATTGCAGTGGATCACAAAATATATTATCCCAAAGAATAAGGTGTGAAATAGTCTCAGGTGTCTGTCTGTTCTATCTCTGATTCATTACAAAGAGTATTTTGTGTCATCCTTGACCAGTGTTTGTCTAGTTTATTCTCAAGGACTTTGAGTAGTAAAGGCTGCCTAAGGTCTCCGGGGAATCTACTCTTATGCTTTATTCTCTTGCTTTTTATGGCAGTTTATCTAATACTGAACTTTTTTTTTTTACTGCAGTATAATCTCATTTTTCCTTTTCCATTGTGTGCATAGAAAACATGTTTTTCTTATTTTGCAACCTGTTATGAACATATAGACAAAACATACCTTTCCTCTTTAGGTATGAGGCCTACAGCCATGAGATATGTGGTGAAGGGATTACAGGTGTTATAGGCTGCTGATAGGGATAATAGGTAATCAAGCAAAGGATGACCCTTATTGCTACAATCAGCCCTGTGGTAGGGGGAGTGATACTGAGGTGCCAGATGCATGACCCACAGTCTTTGTGATCTCACTTTTTAGTTATAAAGAGAGATATTAACTGAAAAGCCCTCATTTACATATAAAGCGGCTGCCTTTCCCTCTTCCCTTCCCCCTCTTTATGAGGGCTGCAACAGGTTATTTGACTACAGTCTTACCTCCACTTCTCCCAAAAGTATAATTTTGTCATTTGAAATACTTCATGGAAGAATACAGGGACACCTCTTTGGTAAGATTTGCACCTCTGGCTGCATTGAATGATACCCAAGTGAAATTAAGCTTGAGTGCTGGTAAAAT
This sequence comes from Corvus brachyrhynchos, assembly GCF_000691975.1. Taxonomy (NCBI): domain Eukaryota; kingdom Metazoa; phylum Chordata; class Aves; order Passeriformes; family Corvidae; genus Corvus; species Corvus brachyrhynchos. Next base: position 2,881,764 of record NW_008239080.1, on the reverse strand, counting down.
TAGCCTGACTGAATTACCACATTCATGAATGGCAATTCTGAGTTTGTATCTCCGTAGTTTCAACAAACCACGAATCTGTGATTGTAAAAGTTCTTGTTGAACATGTGCAGTCTTACAATACCAAACTGGCTTACAATCAGAAATTAAGCCCAGCTACACCTGATACTTCAAGAGTCAGAGACAGTTAATAATAAGCCCAGGGAGTTACAAGGAAAGTGAAGTGGGTTCTGAAACAGGCTCTTGCCTTATCAGTGAATTGAAAAACAAGCCTCACAGCCTCAAAGATGGGGAACAATGTATTGTTTTGCTTAGTTTGTTTAGGTCTACAGTTTTACAGCAGAGCTTGGGAAGGATTTGCCACTGGTAGTGGACAGAGCTCAAGGACATTTGGCAGAGATGAGAAATTAACAAAACCAGCTCAGCAACTGTACTGAAATCAGTCCCAACTAGGTAAAAGGTGATTCCAGCAGGAGGAGATTGCAACACACAACCCACCAACTCAAGAAATCATCCAGCTCAAAAGAGAAGAAAGACTGAATATGTGGACTAGTTAGTATGAGAAGTAAGAGAATCATTTAACCAATAGAAGCTTGAATACCAATTAAGAAGAGAACTAGGTAACTTGTAGTAAATGAACCATAATTCTTTTGTTTATTAAAATGCATATATAGTGTAATTTTTTTGAGAATCAGTGTGCTGGCTTTGTGGATTTACTACCTACCACCCATCTTCACACAATATGAAATAAACAAAGACCTTGGCTCTGTGTGTGAGATTGGCTTATTGTACACTGTACTAAAAATCCCGTTTTAGGGACAACACACCCAGCCCCTCTGATATCTGAGGTGTAGCTAGAAAGCAAGGGTGTTTATATCCTTCCAAATTTCTATACTCTAGACTTGAAAGTCTTTTATGCAAGCTAGCAAATAAGTTTTTTTGGTCTTTCTGGGCAACTAAGAATGTTGTATGAAGCTGTCTAACAGTTTGAGCTGCTTCAGATAATCATTACCAAAGCAATCTTGATCTTGAGATCACTGGTTTCTGTGAGGAAGCTAGGGGCTAATAAAATCAGCATTAGTCAAGTTATGCTATAACTTGACTATTGGTACATCCGAGGTTGGATCTACAATGTACTCCTATAGAGACTTTTCCAACACCCTTCTGCAAGCTCCCATGCTGGAATCCTGTCCATGGCTTTGCAAGGTAAATGGTACATATCTTTACTGTAGAAAGGTATGATATGTACCTGACTGGAGGCAAAATGATGTTCCAATAGAGTGTTGTATAATTCTGGGCATAGCCAAAAAACCCAAATTGCTCTGTCAGCTGATCAGGTCACAGATCTGATCACTGCAACTCAATAACCTCTAATGTTAAATTAATATCATCATCCATAGCTTTCTTTGAGATAGTTCAACTTTTCTCCATCCAGGAAATTTCCAGCCACAATTTTATGGCTGGCATGGGGCCAAGTACAGTTCCCAATAGGCAATTTGGATATAACATCCTTGCTATGAAACCTCAAGGAATTAAATAGTGTGGATATTTAGAGTACTGCTTGTTTACTTCAGGGTCATGGAATAAGCTCTGGTTCTTATTTGACTATTTAAAATGCAATTCTGCCTTTTTTACCCTGCCCACATCTGGGCACCACACTTCAAAACATATGTTGGATTAGTTAGAGCAGAAAATTGTGTTCTAGAAAATGTGTCCTAAACAAAATCCTGAAAGACCTAGTATTATTTGACAGTAAGTATAAAAGATTTCAGAAGCATACAGTAATAGCATTCTATGAAAGATCATGGCAAAGAAGCAAATAAATAATTACACTCTACGCGATGAACAAGACAAGAAATAACAGGCCTATTTTGCAGCAAAGATGAAGCCTGAGTGCATAAATAAAGGCCTCGTGATGGGGAGAGAGCTAAGCACCCAGGTGAGTCACTTAGGCAGTCTATTGAAGTAGCATAGCTAAAGATTTTTAGATATACATTAGAAAAAAAAATATTTTGTTTAATTTAAGTAGAATTAAAAAACATCCTGGGTTGGAGGAGACTCATTAAGGATCATCAAGTCCAGTTGCTGACTGCACATAGGGCAACAAAAAAGTTTAACTATGTATATAAGAACATTGTCTTAACACTTGTTGAACATGGAGAGGTCATAACCACAGATCTGGATTAGTGAAACAAACAAAGCAAAAGAGAGGGAAAAGAGACCAAGAGGGAGCAATCTGCTTCATTTTATAGTTAACCTGGTGCATGCCTCTTATGTCAACAAGATTTTTTGAGTCCTTTCATTCACACACATGCAGCCAGCCCTTTTGAGCTCTTCTCCAGGAAGTGAGCCTGAGGTGGGGCATGGCCGAGCATGAGTCTCCAGGTGGAACAGGAAGTTGGCTCAAAACAACATTGCTCCACCTTTGTGGGACCCTCTCTTCTACGTCTGCGACAAAACATGGTTACACTTGGTCCTCTACAGACACCAACCTCCGAGCTGAGCCTATGCATTGCATGAGAGATTACTGGTTGAATGGAACTAAAATAGTGCTGGGGATCTCTCTCAGCTCAGCTACAGGGATCATGCTAACAATTCAGAGCTATGTTGTTCCAATACTCCACCTTGTGCTCTGGGTCTGACAGTATCCTTAGTGCAGATTTTAGCCTGCATGGGATGATCAGGTTATATCTGTATGATAAACCAGTCTTACAACAGAATTTAAAAGACAAAAACAAAGGGATTTGCTAGATAATAGCTGGGAAAATATTTAACAAATGTATAGAACCAAGAGGGAAGGCATGGAGGACTGACAAACCTATAATTAATGTTGCTGAACTGGAACAGGGAGAGACATGGTAATCCAGCATGTTATGTAAGGTTTGATTCAGGATAGAACTTGAAAACCCAGAAGAGAAACTTAAAGTAAATGTAAGTCAAAGATTAATTTGGGGAAATTTTCAAGTAATTTTGAGAGAAAAATATTTCTTAGATTGTTATGTAGGTGGCAGTCTAGGCTAGTGGTTCTTAAAATTGTAGAGTAGCTTGTTTTTATGTGGGTCTACATTAAAAAAAATGCTTTAAATTGTTCCTCCATACCTCTTTTTTTTTTTCTTTTTTTTTTCCAGAATGGAGAACAGCCTGTCACTATCTGTCACTAAACTAAAAAAAAAAGGGAAAGTGGATTTTTCCCAGCTTCCTGAAAAACTAAATATACACCCCCATTTTAAGGCAATGACTAATCCTGAGGCAAGCAAGGCACTCTTAACCTATTTAAGGTTTTTGTCTGAAAACCAGGGATTTTAATGAAAATTCTTCAATTAAAAAAAGTGGAGTTTTAACATTCAGAACAAATATATACATCTGACTTTCTTTATCTAAAAGGTTTTTACTGACTTGGTGAAGTCACTGAAGCTACTTATAAATGATGTATGAAATGAAAGCTCACTGTCCAAAGCACAGAGAGAACACAGACAACATTTTTCAATCACTGCTTCCATAAGATTTATAATTTACTATACTGTTAGGGGTTTAGTTTTTATTTGTTTATTTTTTATCTCTTTGGAAAAGGAGCCACAAAATAACACAGAAAAGTCAGGAAAAAATATACAAGGAAAACTAATTTGTAAAGACAGCTTGAATTTGGGTTCTTACATACTTTTCCATTATTTTTCTGAGGAGCTAGAACTGTTTAAAACCATTTCTAATGTTTCTTTTACTAAGATAAGTTACACCCAATCATACATATACTCCTTCCATAGTCTCTAAGAATAATGCCTAATCAGTTAAATCCTATAAAAATGTTACAAAATGGAAGCTCTACAATGTAGTATGTAATAACATTTTAAACTCATTTTAACAACAAAATACATGATTTTAAATACAGTCAGAGGTTTTGACTTGGGGGTAACAGAAGTGCACCCTTTCTGATCAAGATTAATGTGCAATTCCCATTTTTAATACCATAAAGAACATGGGTAAATTAATTTCTAAAAAAGTTCATATTGCACAAGTCTTTACATATGTTGCTGAAGTATGTCCATAATCCAGATTCAGAGAACATTATCCATATCACTGAAATATATACAGCAATACTTGAAGGTGACAGTACTTGATACAGTTTTTCATGTTTTCTTGTTACTGATTGCATAAGTCATGGTTTAACCCTAGCAAGGAGCTAAGCTCCGCACAGCCGTTCACTCGCACACCAGCAGGACTGGGAAGAGAATCGGAAGGGTAAAAGCTGGAAAACTCGTGGGTTGAGACAAAGACAGTTTACTAGGGAAAGCAAAAGCTGTGCACACAAGCAAAGCAAAACCAGGAATTAATTCAGTGCTTCCCATGGGCAAGCAGGTGTTCATCCATCCCCAGGAGCCCATCAAGTGTAACGGTAACTTGGGAAGACAAACACCATCCACTCCAAACATCCCCTCTTTCTCCTTCTAACACCCCCTTTATATACTGAGCATGATGACATATCATCTGGAATATCCCTTTGATCAGTTTGGGTCACCTTTCCTGGCTTTGTCCCCTCCCAACCTCCCATGCAGCGTCAACTTCCTCACCAGCATGGCTGTACAAGAAACAGAGAAGGCCTTGGCTCTGTGTAAGCTCTGCTCAGCAGTAACAAAAACATCTCTATATTATCAGTTTTGTGTTCAGCACAAGCCCAAAACACAGTTCCATGCCAGCCACAGGGAAAAAAAATTACCAGCCTAAGCCTAGTACACTATACTATTTTGGGTATTTGTACATACTGATGAAAAGACTGTGTATTCAGATAACATAAGGCTACACTGCTGTTACTAAAATAGTAACAGCCACATACCCTTTGCAAGACTGAAATGTTTACGCAAAAATCTGTCAGAGGTCAATTAAGACCTCTATTTTCTTTCTCATCTGCAGATTATTTCCAATATCTGCTTCAATATAATAAAATAAAATAAAATAATAAGTATTTATGAAGTTGATGCCTAAAAATGTATTATTATATGCAAATATTTAAGATAAAAATTCAAAACACTTGTGGCATTTATTTTGTGTAGAAGACAAATCCTGTTATACTGTATTGTTGGATTTTCTCAGCTAAACAAGAACAAACCCAAAGTAAATTCTCCCAACCTCAGTTTATAGCAGGTATTTGCCTGTTATGTGGCATTTGTTGCAGCTGAGTCAAGTCCTAGCAAGAGTTAAGCTAAGTATCTCTCCCATGTATCTTAAATTCCAACACTGGATTATTTAACATTGGATTCTCTTTTATTCATTTACTTTTCCTTCCTAACAAAAGAGTTGAGAATATTCAGGAAGCAGAAATAAGTGTTTCCTTCCAGGTCTCTTTTGAATGCATTACTTAACAACCATGTTATGATTGATTTGTCAAGTGTAAGAGATTAATTCTTATTTACAGTGTAAATTAGTTTCTCATCTCAGGATAATTACGCTAAATAAAAAAATATACATGAAATCCTCACATTATCTTTAGTGGTTTAGACATCATGTTAACATATCAAACAGGAACTTGAAGAAGAGAATAAAACACATATAAAACTCCTGAATCTGTATCTTATAGTCTACCAACATAGTCAATATTTAATTCCTAAATGTGAAGATGTATTTTGAAAAACAAAACCAAAAAAATTAGCTGTAGAAAGCTTTCTAGAAATGTGTCTTCCTCTCCACTACACAAGGAAAGCCATATGTGAATTTCAGAATCTCGCTTAGGTGTCTAAATAGAAGAAGAATGGATATAGATCTTTCTTGAATTTTTGGATGATAAGTGATTTTAAGCACTATGCTGTCTTTTACAATGTATTAAGGTAGGCTCTTTCTGGAGACAAGGCTTTTTTTTAGATTTGGTTGTTCTGTGTTGTATCTGTATCTTTTTCCTTGTAAGCATTATATTTGGCAGACAGCTCTTTTAAGGAATACAAGTCTTGCCCATCTCATTTAGTGCTTATAATGCTTCTAGAATAATAAGAAAACAAATATTAAGCAATGATATGTGTGATAAAACTGAAAATGAAAGTGAACAGAAATCCAAGTTGTCCATATTTCTCCATCATCAAACTGAAAAGGAACGTATCTTGGTGCTGAAACTGGTGAAAAGACAAGATAATAAAACACTCGATGTCCATGGTTTAAGTACAGAATTACAAACATGAACTTGGATAAGAAAATCAGTAACATTTTTCACATATGTGGAATCAGGAGTGTCGGGCCCCTTATTAGCAAGAAAACAGAGAAATTGAAAAAACAAGAGTTGCAAGAGTAGCCTGTTTCACCAATTTGGATATGACATTTAGAAAAGCCATAGTGTTTGAATGGAAATCAGTAAAGAATAACAAACAGGCATGTAAAGCAAACTAACAAGAGGATATTTTTCTTCTTTTAAGCCTGGATTTTAACAGGCTTTGTGTTCATCAGTGGTGCTCATCATGCATGAGTGGAGAGAAAAACACAATGAACTACCAGGAAAGGGAGAGACTAACAAAGGTTTTAAACAAATATTATGAAAGCCAGAAGGCAACAACCAGCCTCCACAGCTGCCTACCTGCCAAAAAAGTGCAAATAATTGGGATGCTCCTATCTAAATTGAGTGCGTGGTTCAGTTGTTGAATGTTCCTTTATTAGCTGTTAGGAAATTATATCACTAAACAACCAAAGAATTTGCTACACAACAGCTGAGCATTCTGTAAAAAGTGCAAATGTAATTGAGTGTTTTACATAACAAAAGTACTTCTGAAAGGGATAAAATGTACTCAGTAATTATTTTTTTGTTTATGATACTTGTGTTGCATTCCAGTGCTTGATTAACAAATGCAAAATAAAATACTTCAAGAGCAGCCCTTATGGAACTAAAATAATATACCAAAAGAAAAAAAGAAAAAATAAACAAGGGGTACAGGGTAATATTGGTCATTCTATTTTTATTTTAAAATATGAACCTTCTAAGAAAGACAGAAAGATTTCCTTGTTAAACATCAGGAGGGCAATACAAAGACAAAACACAGTTCTTCAAGGTTCAAAGTAAAAGCTATTCATTTATTCCAGGAATTAAATTTGTCAGAGCAATGAATGACAGCCATTGTCTGGCACATCTCCTTCTTTTATTCCTTCAAACCATTAAGTGAAAATCTGGCATGAATCAAATCAAGGATCTTCAACATGGAAAGAACCAAACCAAAGGATTCATTTGATTTTCAGGCTGATTAATTTCAGAAGCTCTGTGGATTTGGGTCTGAGGAAGTGAGCACTACACTGTTTAATACTGGCAGAGAACACATTTCTATAAATTCCCAAGACACACAATCATAGCTTTACCAAATTTTGATTATGTTTTAATTTGAATAGACTGTTTGAATGAACAACTTCATAATGTTTATGGAATATGCAAGGGTACAGAAGGGAAGAGCATGTGGTTAACGCAACCGGGGGCTTGTCACCACAACCCCCAGCGTGCCCTCGGGCAGAGGGGACGCAGCGTTGGCCTCCACAGCGTCCTCGCTGGACGGCTCAGTGGAATCAGCGTGAGATGGGTGCGTGCGCTGGCTCCTCCTCAGAGGAAACACGTCGGGCAGCTGATGATCAGGCTGGCGTTAGCCCGGAGGCAAAGAAGGTGGGAGGGGCTTCTGGTGCGAGTTCCAACAAGTTTATTTGCAGGAGGGACCAGGAACCAGCAAAAAGCGCCGAGGAGACGCGGGCTAGCCCCCTTTATGGGGCGGTGGAGCAAGGCAGGGAAAGGGAAAACAACCAATGGGGTACAAGCAGAGGGGAGGATACAATTTTTCAGAACAAATGGGGAAAACAGGGAGGCAGGAGTCATAACAGGGAACCAATTAATAACTACAAAAGGGAGAACTTTCTGGAACAGTGGTAATTTAGGATTGGGAGCCACCCAGGGGGAGGTAACCTAGACCGCAGTGATCTCTTCTGGTGACTGACATTTGATGGTTTCAGCCTGAGAGCAGGCTGAGCCACCCCAACATGTGGTCAGCCATCCTTTGTGTTACTGGACTCATGGCTATTAAGCTATCTGAAGAGTGTTGCTTTTTGTTAGCCGCTCAATCATACCATGTTTAATTATTTTAAGAAATAGCAGACTCTGAGAAATAAATTGTAGACTCAAAAATAGGTATTACCATGTACTATTCTCAACGTTCATATGTATGTATATATTTTTAAAATTTATTTACATGTGCTTGAATATAGGCATACATTCCCTAAAAAAATTAGAGGTTCTAATATTTGTTAAAATTTATCTAGGAAGAATGATACAGATTTTGGTCACTTTAAACTACTTTAGTGATGGGAATGTTAAAATGGAATGATTAACGTATTTTCTTCTAAACTTATCTACCTTTTAATGGGGAGGTACAGCTGAGTACCAACACATTTACTATCTTGAATGGACCACTACTAAGCATAATGTATCCTCTGTTTACTATAATTACTGACATTCCCATTGATCACAAAGATACATTATTTTTCTGATGACTGATCTCCATATATCAGCATTCAGTACTAATAACACATCGTCAGTAAGTCAGTATCAACTCGGAACAGAAGAGAAATTGAATTGTAATTCCTTTATCATAAACTTACAAATGAATAATTCTTTCTGCTTATTGCCTCTTCTAGTTTCTGTCACTCCACAATAAATTATCTAGTAACTCTTTTACAACTCACAAAGTTTACTAGCAAAATATAAATGGGCTATATTTGCAGTGGTTTTTTCTCCACATTAATTTCCATGGTTAGAGTCAGTATTTTATTAGCCACCTGTACAAAAACTGGAGAAAAAAATTTGAGAAAAAAAATTTCAGGAAACTATGTTAGATGTGGCGGTGCAGGTGGCTCCAGCCACTCTGTCTCCTGAGGAGAACTCAGACAACCACCTGCGGCGGTCAGCAACCCAAGCTTAGCATGTAACTTCTGTCATGGTGAGAACCCATGATTCCCTTGTTCTGCCTTTTGCATGTTTTCCCCTGATTGGTTAATGTTTTCCCTGTCCTGTTTTATGTATGAAGTTATGAATATTCTTTTCCCTTCTTTAATATTTATCAGTTCTAGAAAGTTCTTTCTTCCTTGATGCCCCATTGGATCCTTCCCTAAGTCCCGCCTATGTGTTGTTCCCATTGGTTTCCTTCCTGTCAACTCCACCTGCTTGTCTCTATCCCATTGGCTGAGATCCCTTTCCTCGAGTATTGTGTACCCAGTATAAGATCCCTGGACCCTCCCACCAATTGGTCTCTTCGTCCCCGTCTTTTCACGGGAATAAGCCTGCGTGGAACACTTATGGAGAGTCCCCTCTCTCTTTCTTCTTTGCCTTTGCCTGCGTGCCTGCTTAACAGCGACAGGAAGATCCAGCTGCTTTTGGGTGAGGAGCTCTGCCCCTTTTTCATTGTGTGATGGGCACTGAGTGCCGCCTTCCAGAGGGGTTTCAGCGTTGACCTCCGGGCTTCTTTGTGTCGGCACGCGAGGGGTAAAACCCCCTTCTGCCAGCTCCCAGTGGCTGCAAAACCCCTCAGTTAGATTAGTACTTTCTGAAGTGTTTCTTTATAAATCAGGCTGAGGATATTGGGACTAAATTATTTCTAATGAATAAAACTGCATTAACTTACAAGGTTGGAAGACAGTCCATGCAAAAATAAAGGTCAGAATTTATGGAAAAGGAAAAGAAAGAACTCAAAATTCTACTGCATTGTGTATGTAGGGCTTATTCCAATAGTCTTGATATTAGAAGGATCTCCGATATTTCTAAGGTGCAAGTTTTTTAGATGAGCTAGTCTTCTGTACCTTTCCTGACATTTTCTGATAGATAGTGACTTGATGCTGAGTGAAACTGTAAAATTAGTCTGCTTAAAATTGTCATCCCTACTCCTAGCTAATTTCACTTAACTATTTTATTTTTCTCCTCCCTACATGTGCTTAGTAACTATGTCATCTAATACTTTACCAGTTAAATTAATACAAAACTTGGACAGCAGTGATTATGCTTCACAGATTTAAACAGTAAATATTCCTATTTGGAAACTTGGAATTATTATATCCACAGTTTTACATTGCAAATATTGGATCAATCCAACTTCTTTTGATATCAGTGGTTGTCTATATACCCAGTTTAAACAGAGTTGGATCAGGTTCAGAATCAGTGACAAATTCTTGTGCATCAGACTAAAGGAGAACGTGCAATAGATTTTTCTTCTCTAATCTTTAAACAGTGAAGGCTAATCAAAATAACAAAATGCCAGCTGTATTTCACCATGCACAGTTTTCAAGCATGAGCTGTATTTTGCTTGTTTTTTCACCTAGAAGGATCAGTAATGAATCATCTTGGAAGAAAATTGTCAAGTATGGAAAGATATATAAAGTTTAAGATCAATAGTTGTTCAGTACACATTGTATGGGAGAGGAGTGAATATACAACAGTAGCAAAATATATCTATTGCAGGTGATGAATATAATGTTCTTTAATATGGTTCCAATAACATAAAACATTAATGAGAGTCTTTAAACCCAGGTAACATTTTTGACAAGGATCTATCAGCCAAATTAGTGGTTTATACATTTGAAGATGGGAAGAAAATCTACTCATGTGCATTACTTTATTTCCATATCCTTATATGCTCTCAAATACAGTTTCATACCCATCACACAATATTTGCACTAGGATATATTACAGTGGTACAACTACATACGTCTGTCGTGAAATGGTGCACACTCAGTGTATTCAGGTATGAAGGTATCCAGTCCAATTCTGTCTTCACTGTATTTTCTATGAAAGGATTGCAGAAATGCAGGGAAGTAGTATGAACATGACAAACACAAATTCCTTATTATGAAAAAAAATAAAAAAAAGGTCAGTTTGAAATGAAAATATATGTATTCAAATGTATATTGCAGACTTTTTATAGTCATTTATGAAGTTTTTCAAGAGACAAGCTAAACAAAACATGCAAAGAATACATTTCTCCTTAATTCTCTTCTTAAAGGCAATCTGCCAGTCTGCTGGAAGGCTCACTTTTCACATCTGTGTAGTGATTTTGATTATGTGAAACCAGTATTTCTTCCATCTGTGAGTGACAGTTTATGACTTTAAAGATATATGCTTTTTCCATTAAAAGAATATATTTTGTTTCCAGAACTAAAAATATTTTCTCTCTTAAGCAGTACTTAAGTTGATGTGAAAGTGTTCTGCTTCCCTTCCTAAGCGGCAAAAATGAGAAGTTAAATCAGAAAATTTAATCAGCTGGAGAAAATACGGAAACTTAAACTTTCAAGTTTTAATTACACATGGTTCAATGGGAAAAAATGCAAGGTCATGAGCTCTAGAAACTGTTTATTTTTCCATGGAGCATGAGACACATACATGAAATATTCTTCAATTCACTTTTCATTCTAAAATCTGATGTGGCTACCTAGAGCTAATCAATGATTATTTGTTCATGAAAGCTATCAGTCATAATCCTAAACAGTATAAACTATGGTGTGTAAAAGTGTATTTGCAAAGACCTGTGCTTTACAACATGTATTGTAATGGTCTCAGGCTTTGTGAGAAACTGGAAGGACTGCTGGCTTGAAACATTTCAGGTGCATCTGTGGGGAAAGGGGCAGGTCAAGTCTTGCCCTGGAGAGGTGATGTCCTGCTCCACACACCCCACACCCCCAGGGCCTGTATCCCAGCCCCGCAGTGGGGCCAAACCCTGGCATATGGGAGGCAATGCTCCACATTATGACCCTGGAGCCCCTAACCCAGGTCTTGAGTGACCAGAAGTCTCACCTGGGGAAAGGACCTAGGAAAGCCAAAGTGTACTTAAGCCAAAGCATCATGTGAGCACGTCTTTATCCTACTTTCCCTTGGATTTAAATCAGCTAAAACACCGTTGGAAACAGGAGTGGTAGCTACCTTTGTTCTTTTTTATATCTCTTAGCTCTTTCTTCTTCTTCTTCTTCTAACTCCTTCTTCTTGAAGTTTGATTAATTTAAATTGTATGGGTTGGAGTTTGCTAAATTGAATGGACTTAGAATTTGCCAAGTTAATGCTTTGTGAAATACTTTATGTTGATTGAATGTTGCCTTAAACTTTTGCCAAAGTTCCCTGATTTTCTGAAGGTTGCCAGTAAAGTTTTTTGTTGCTTTGACCTTTTGAGAGTATCTTGCCAGTGTTTCTCTTGTGTTCAGGGTACATAAAAAAACCCAAACCATAAGCCTCTTTAAGGGACTTTACCAAATGAGTTCTGGGGCCTTACAAGCTTCCACTATGTAAACTGCAAGTGTGGGCTCCTGCTGTCATTTGTTTGCAGTCTAATCTTAGTCTGAACCTAAAATTATGTCCTAAAATTGAAAGCAGCTTTCAGACATATATATAACCCACCTGTTTCGGTTGATACTATAAAATCCTTGCAATCCCTTTTTTTTTTTTTTTGAGCTGAAGAACTTTAAACTTTCTCGGATCTGTAGTAGCTTGCTTCCTCATTTTGGGTATCTGAATTTATGGTCCAAAATTCAGTAAGATGAGTTTTGCCTTTCTTTTTACCACTAGGAGAAAATTTAATTCTTCCTACACTCTTAATATAGGTTCTTTTAGAAACAATGACAAACAATGTCAAGCAACATGCTTTGCCACTGATTTGTTACAAAAATGTAATTTTCCATGTTTACCTAACAGTCAGGTTTCTGTACAGTCTTTTTATTACAGGTGGCTCAGGTAGTAGGGAGTTACATCATGATGCTTTGCTCAGTGTATAATTTAAAACCAAGCTTCCTAAGTAACCTGAATATTACCATGAATCTTAACAGTTTTTACCGGTCTTGCAGCACACTTCTTGTTTAGTCTCTCCTGCTGTCCTATGCACACACCACAAGTAACTAAAGCAAGTTAGTATGCAGAATAGTTTATAGTTTCATTGTTGTGGGCTTAAATTTAATTTTGCTTACATAAGAATTAAAAATACTATTCTTTGAAAGTTCCAGGACTAAGAATTAATACATAACTAGAATACACGCTTGTTATTGTGCTTTATAGAATAAAATTTCTCATTTTATAACCAAAACCATTAGAATTGTATTTCAAGTTGACTGAATGTAGGTGTAAAGGGGGTAAAGCATATTTTATTTCAGAGTCTATTCTTTGGATTCACTGTTAGAAAATTAAATACAAAGATATACATAGAAATACATCTATAAGATATATATAGAAATATATGCATAATATTGGTTGTTTTTTAGAAAACTATTTTTCATAGTACTGTGGTATGCAGAAAAAAGACATTTTGTCTATAGACTCTGTCTAAAGACTTTATGGGAACTTTTTTGTCTCTGTGTATCTTAAGGTAGAAGTGATTAGCCTATATTAGAAGGTATTTCACATATTGTAGAAAATTATTCAATAATGATCAGTTACTTCAAGTTTAGACATCCATGCCATGGGCCTCTTACTTTGAAAATCTTTCTTATTTTCTTATTTTAAATATTTTATTATTTAAAATACACAGCATAGTCTCAAAGCCATTACAGTCATTTGCTGAAGTTGAGTAAGCAACAGCCGGCTGGGTCAGGGATGACAGACGAGATAGGCATCTCTCATACACAATACTTGCCTGAATACCTACATCATTATTATATATATTATATATATCAGGAGATCCTGCATCACACACAGAAAAAATACTTGAGTATAATTGACTCAGAGTCAGGCTCTGCAAGGTCATGTTGACCACTTGCTGGTGCGTTTAAATTCCAATTGAGGCAAGAAAAATACAGGTTGGTGTACCATCTGGGAAAGACAGGTGACCCCTTCTCTGAGGGGTGGAGACATAAAAAGAAGGAAGGCTGCAGCATAATATGGTCACATTTTATACCTGTCTCAGAGAACGAGAAGCTGTTCGCAAGAAACAGTCATTTTGATATACTTCGTATGTCTTTTTTCAGGTAGGAAATTCAGTTTGTCAGATGACAGCTGCTTTACCAGCTTATATAGTTGCATTCACCCTCCTTAAATGCTCAGTAAGGAGTTGGAGGTTTGTCAGTTAAATATATGACATTGTTATGACTCTTGATGACATGTGTGATGACACAACTTACCTAGAGTGCTAAAAGTCATCTCTCTGCCAATAATGTGAAGTGACACAGTGCTCATCCACTGCCAGTTTTGACTCTTCTGTAATTGATGTATTTGCAACAGTTGTACCAGTGATACAATTTTGCACCTTTTATACAGTTTTCATCCAGGTCATGTGACAGCTCTGAGAGGCTCCATATTTATCCTGCAAGAAAAAAGACAAAGAGGAATTACTCCACTTCGAATCCACCTTAAAAATGCCAATCTCATCTGTCCTGTACTTAGTTAAATAGTATTCTCAGATACAACAGGGGCAGACTTTACCTTCAATGCCAATGTTTTAACATTTAAGTCCTAGAAGAAAAACCTCAGCTGAGGTCTGAAAGTGTCTGTAAATACTGAGTTTATTGTGTCTGTTCACATCCCAGAGACAGTTTTGAGAATGCAAAAAGTGTTCTGTTTTGAAAATGGCACCCTAAATATTAAGGGAAAACCGTAAACCGAAGTATGAACATACTTCCCTTAAAACAATCTGATATGCTTACAGCCATGAGAAATGAAAATATCTTTTTTGGTTTAATGCTGATATATACAGCCTTGTTCACTGTCACTAAAGTAATTGGAAAGCTTCAGCTGATTCCCATAGGAGGTGAAAGTAACTTTCATGCAAAAATGGAAAAATGATTATAGGAATTAGCTTCCTAGGAAAAGGAAAGTTGTTCCTGGAATATATCTGTATGTTTGCTGCTTTAGGAAGTACATTATTTGCTACCTTTGACTGTCCTTTGATGCAAAGTGTGATGGTAAATGTCCAAAAATATACATGAGCATTGTAATACTCAGCATTTCGTTATGCTTGTCTCTGCAAGGATATAATTTGTAATCTTTATTCTCAGCTGAAAAGAGAGAGGTGCCTAAGCATGGAACTCACTTTAGGCAAAATACTAAGTAGAAGGGAAAGTGCTCCCACAAATCTGACTTTCACCCAAACTTCACAGAATCACAAGATATGCTGAGTTGGAAGGGACCCACAAGGATCATTTGAGTGCAACTCCTGGCTCTGCATTGGACCTTTAGCTTCTAATTAGGCATTAAAGGAAAGAGTTGCAGAATCTATTTCTGTATAAGAGGTAGATGGCAAATGAATTCCCAAGGAAAAGTGGAAACGTAAGCTTCGGTTTTCTTTTAAAGGAAAATCATCGTATCTTTTTGCTGTCTAAGCTGAGCCATTACATAAGTTCAAGATTCATAGGAACTGAAACAAGAACCACAGCTCAAAAACACTGGGCGGTGCATTCAGCTGCAAATCAAGTGTGACTTCTGCTGCCTGAGTTTTTTTAGTTTTCTGTGTTAGGTATGAAATAACTTAAATTTCTCATAGACAGTTTGAACTTACACTGGGTACTATTTATTATTACATGTAATGGGTTGGGGGTTTTTTTGCCTATAATTTATTAATAACAAATCACTTTAAAAAGTACTATTCAAATTTTGTTAGCCACTGATTATTACTTTTTTTTTTTTAAGCTCTTTCAAAACTGATAGATTCATTCAAATTGCTAAAAACAGTAAAAAATATTTTGTCTTTAATGCAATACTTTCTGTACTAAGTTTGAGCTATAGTTTGGGAAAAGTGCATATTATAAAGGTAACAAAGAGCAAAACATGGAAATTACAAATGAAATATTGTGATGAATGCCATTAGATTATATAACATGCAGAATTAAGAAGCCCTTCAAGAAATTGGTGCTTTCTGCTCTTTCTGCTTCAACTTCTAACGCGACCTGGGGCTCGTTGACACGAGCCTCGGCGTGCCCTTGGGCAGAGGGGATGCAGTGTTAGCCTCCACAGGGTCCTCGCTGGACGACTTCGGAGTGGGAAAAGGCGCAAGGTGGACGTGCGTGCTGGCTCCTCTTCGGAGGAGGCACATCAGGTGGCCGTTGGATTTGGCTTGCGTCAGCCCGGAGGCAAAAAAGGCAAGAAGGGCCTCCGGTGTGGGTTCCAGTGAGTTTATTAGCAGGAGGGTCCAGGGACCAGAAGGGCCCCGACGGGAATTGTGCACAGCTTTTTATGGGGGAGTGGAACAAGGCGGGGAAAAGGGAAGTAACCAATGGGGTACAGTCAAAGGGGAGGATACAATATGACTAGAACCAATGGGGAAAACAGGGAGGCGGGAGTCGCAACAGGGAACAACCAATGAACAACCAAACAGCAAAGAACTTCCTAGAACGAGGGAGGTAACTCGAACCCAGGAACCACCCAGGGGGAGGTGGCCTAGACTGCAGTGACATCCTCTGATCCGCTCTCTGACCCACTCTCTTGGGCAGGGAAATTCACCCAGTGGATGGCCCTGGTTTGAGTGGGCTGAGCCACCCCAACCAATTTCCTTTGCTCGGATTTTGGGGATGATGAAGATTGCCAAAGACATTAGCAACCCTATTGCTTTCATAGACTGACATTGACTCATGTTTTGCTATTGAGTTTTAATTTGAATTTGCTTAAAAATCAAAGTAAGAGAAAGGTTAAATGCAAGTTTAGTAGGTGCACTGAAAGAAGCATTTGCATTTTGATACCAGAAAGGTTTTGAAACATTTGCAAATATTGTAACTTTTTTCTGATATGAATATTCATCAAATGTAAAAGACCACAGTGTGCCACACATCTGACATACGTTTACATTTCTTAAACTAAATGTAATAATAGATATAAATATAATGTCTAGTGTAGTTTAATTTCAATGGTGCCTTTAGCAACACTTGGCAACAGCTACATGGAGACAGAAAAAATATGGAAACTTCTTTCTGAGTGATTAAACAGCTTTCCTTTATGAAAACACAACAATGTATTCTGAGTATGGATCAATCTACTCAGAGGTAAAGTGGTTTCTTGAAATATAAAAGGAAATAAACCCCTATTTTACTATTGCACTGTTTGTATTTATGCAAGGCAAAGCAAATGCAAAAGATAAAATGAGGGAGAGTAATTTTGACAATTAAATAATTTCTGTTAATAGTAAGTATCAATAATGATGAAATTATTATCCAGATATGAGAACTGTTGGTTTGAAGAAAAGGGGGTGCCTAATGTACTAAAGCACAGGGACCTTGTATAATTTAAGAAAGAGGATTAATTTGGTAATAAGTCAAGAGTGAAGTAATTTGTTTTTTAGAATTATTTTCTGGTAGATGCATTTTGTATCCCAAGATCTACTAAAACAGCAGCTTAGTAAACTCTGGTTTGATTTTCTTTTCATTTTTTCCTCAAATTAGATGTATAAGATCACATGTTTCACCTATTGTTTATATTATTTATCAAGTGGATAAGTATGCCATGACTTTTCAGGTTTTTTTCTGTGTAGACTGTATCCCTGAATTTGCAAGTTAATCCATGCAAATTGTTCCTAAGCTTGTTTACTTTTAAAATTGCAAGGTAATTCAACCATATATAGTACTTGACTTTAGTTTTTACTGTGCTCCAAATATATTTCTGAATAGATGGATATAACTTCATTTGCACGTCCATGAAAACAATATCAAAAACTTTAATAAATTATGAAAGTGCCTTTCATTTTCAACTTTAATGATACTTGCATATTATTTTTGCAAAGCAGAGCACTCCAAAGTTAGAATAGGTTAGAATGAAGTAAGCTGTGGAATCTTGTCTTCCTGTGCATAAGCAGTATAATACAGTTTTTAATTAGATGCTAGTGTACTGTTCTGTCCATGAGACCCCTGCATCTCTCAGTACACAGGATTAATAGTATTCAGTAAATAGATAGCTATTCAATATTTTGTTTCCTTGTTATAATTCACTGTGCAGCCTTAGGCCACTATTCAAGTGCCACTAGGGAGACAGAATTACTAATCTCCTCATGTTTTATTTGATGGAAATTATCATTATAGCATTTAATGCTTTACAAATAGTAATTAATTTGCTTTCACAGAACTCCTGTGAAGTGAGAGGGTATTATTCCTGTTTAAAAGGTGGGGAGCTGAGGCAAAGAGATATGAATGACTGAAGGTTAAGAACATTTTGAGATTTCTGAGATCTGTTTCCTTGGAAGAATGTTGAATTTTGTAAATTTCATTTATTCAAAATATAAATCTCATTTATTTCAGATGCAATGTGAGGTGTGCATTGATGCAAAAGTGGGCTCTAGGGCTAGGGATCAACTAATGAAATACAGATGCCTACATTGCAGAAAAAAATAGTTGAATCAGATACCCTTGACTCCTTTATAGTCAGTGGAGAGACTTTTAAGGTTTAGCTCATAAAAATCTTTAAATAGATAAGTCAAA
This sequence comes from Corvus brachyrhynchos, assembly GCF_000691975.1. Classification (NCBI taxonomy): domain Eukaryota; kingdom Metazoa; phylum Chordata; class Aves; order Passeriformes; family Corvidae; genus Corvus; species Corvus brachyrhynchos. The sequence goes on along the minus strand of NW_008239080.1, from coordinate 2,863,410 downwards.
TGCTACAAATGCCTATTTTTCTCTCTCTTGTAATCTCTCCTAGTTCAAGAGTCAGTGTACTCATCATCATAACTTAGCTCCTCATCTTACTGCTCATTCTTATTAACACTCTTAAGTCTAAGACCTTGTATTATGGTTGTGTATTACGACCTTGTACAATTTCTTCTTTTTGTCTAAGGTACAGAGAGAAGCAAAGCTGACAGACCACATACCTTCCGTACTGTCAGATTCTCATTTTGTACAGCAGTTGTCAGTATTCAACACTAGTAAGTAGGAAAGTAATTTACAATGATAACTGGGAGCAAAATTTCTGTGGGTGGAATAAGTGATGTAGTTCCCTAAAAGGATTTAGTGAATTTTGCTGCTAAGATTGAAAAATAAAGATTATATCTGGGCTAACACATGCTTTCTCATAACTTAAACAAAGGAGGTAGCTTTCCATGGTAAGAAACACCTTCTTGATTGCATGGTTCTTCATGTGTAAGCGAGGTCTGTACAGAAGATGCAAAAAAATTATTCAAAGTAATCTAAAACCAATTCCCTAAATTCAACATAGATTTTATTTCAACAAAATCTATAGCTCTGTAAGATCACAGATTATTTTAGTTTGCCTACTTCTAGGAATTTAATATCTTATTTTGTGTGGTTTATATTAATTTAAGTAGATCGCAGTGTTTAGTTCCATTAGCCTCTTTTTTCAAATATCAGCTATTTGAAACTGAGAGTGTGGTCTTAAATGTCACAGAACCTAGCTACAAAATCTACAAATCACTGTTTGAAACTCACTGCTACATTTACCGCATGGTTTGTTTTGTGCCTGTCTACCATCACTTGCCAATTGACAGAGTTAATGGAACAATCAAGAATTACCTTTCTTATATTGAACAGCAGTTTTTGGGGCAACCATGAATGATAGATGTGATATATTCCAGACCAATGCATTCCATTCTTTCTTTTTACTTTACAGCTGTGAGAAAACACCTCTCATATGATAAAAATTGGAACACATCTGCTGAAGGCTGAGCGATAGAGGTCCCTTGATGTTTAAATGTGCAAAGTGTGTCATCACTAATGCAGAGAATATGGGGTCTTACTATGAAGCAAATAGTGTGAATGGTGAATAAGGTTACAGCAAATGGAAATGTTTTCCTTTGTTCTGATTTTTTTATCCCTTCACAACACACATGTATCTCTATTACTGGGTTCCAATTTTTATGCTAACACAAATACTGGAAAATGAAAACTTAATAAAGCATAGAACCTTCAGAAATTTAGTGGCTTACATAGATACAGATATATGACACATAAATTCAGTCCAACTGTTCATTCAAATGCTTTATTGAAATAAATATTTAACTCTTCAAAGCAGGCTGAGATTTAAATTCAAATAGTTACATTAGAAAATAGATTAATAAAGTCATAAATAATGTAGGTGCATTCACTTAAAAAAAAGGCAAAAACCAAAAGCAAAACCAAACAAAACCCCAAGAAACCCCTCCAAAATATCATATGGAAGTGTAAAAAAATTCACCATAAAGAAATAAAAAATTACTTTACACATTGCAGTGTTCAGATTTATCCTCTAAACTGGGGATAAATATAACTAAGACTGCCCCCTACAGAAATATTTTCTTCCAATTAATTCCTTTATGCTTCAGTGTTTATTGACCTATTCTGCCCTCAGTTAAGTAGAAGACCAAAAAAAGTGTGCACTTAAGAACACAAAGTACACAGAGAAGCAACTCACCTTGCTGTAGCAGCAATTGATATGTACGTGCTGATAAAAAGCTGTTGAAAGATCACCAGAAATTCAGAGGATGTCTCCAACATGAGGCAGAATGGTTTTGCTGCTAGAGCTGAAGAATACACAGACTTTAGAGAATGTCAAGCTTGTTTTGCTTTGATGGTCTAGGTCCTTATATTCATATATGAATAACAAAATTAATTTGGGAGACTAAGTGGATTTCTTGTCCATTTATGCTTGAGCTGGAAGAGAGTGATTAACTGACGGCAACTTACTTGTATTTAGAACTCCCATGTTTGTTGAAGCAGAATTTGATATTAATAAAATATGTTAATACTAATACCAATTCTCAAACATGAAATTATGTCTACTATGTTTTTATATGATCACAACCAATAAAGCCGAACATTATCATAGTTTTATTTGATGAAAGGAATCTATAATTTTCTCTAATGATATTTTTAATTCTATTAACATGTGCTAAAGTATTTTATTGTTCAAAGACAAAAACAAACAACCCTCAAATCAGTAACACCTAACAGATGAACACATTGGTGGATATTGGAAATAGTGTTCTGATGTGTCTAATCAGTTACTGAAGGGCAAAACAATAAAGGAGTAATTATATTCTGCAACTGTTGTATCAGAATTTAGAGCACATCATTTTTGGACTATAGTGCTCTACAGATATGAATGACCAGAAAAATAGTAGTGAGCATGAGGAGAGTGGAAATTTTAAAGAATCATTTGAAGTGCTTTCACATGAATATGAATATGACATATTGCATGGCAAAATCTTACAAGCTTACCCCAAACATTGAGAGGCATGGAAGAAATATTTGCTCTATCCGTAATAGAAAATCAAATTCACAACTGCAGTTGAGCATGTGTAAGACATCTCCTCCTATTGCATCAAGAAATATTTGAACCTGTTAATATATGATTATTATTAACAGGTTGTTATAATTATGCCTGTATTAACGTGCATAAAAGACCATGCACTGAAGGCAGTAATAGGGATTTTATTTAAACATGAAATCTGAGGTAGATAGAAAGAAATAGAAAGGGGCTGAGGAGAGAGAGATCAACATATCAAACAGAAGATAGTCACCAGTCATGGATCTAGCGGCATCCCTTTGGTCTTTCCTCACCCTGGGCTTCTCATTGCTGGAGGTTCTGAGGTCATTCAAAGCTTTACACTGTTCATACTTTTTAACAAACAAGGTAAGGGATGCTCATTGGCTACACAGTTCTCTTATTTTATTGCTTAGATGATTCCCTCACTTCTAACGCTAATTAGTTCATATGCTTAGTCTTTCTCCTCTTTGCATTTGGTGGGATTCTTGATTTGGTGGGACATGAGTTGGTGGTCATGATCTCCCCTCTCCAGAATTACTTTTTACCCAGTCAGAGATTATTTCAGCACAGTTGCTGAGTTGGCTTTCTTTGTGGCCCTTAAATTCTGCATACTTTGTGTCCATTATCAGTGATAAATTCTTCTCCCTCAGCTTTGTTAACCTCACCCAAGGTCTGAGATAAGATGATAGTACTGCCTTTATCTTACTTCAAGTTCCTGCTCTGGTGGCTTAACCACAGTTCCAGGTATCCATGGAGGCATCTTCAAGGGGGCTTCAGTGGTCGCTGGTGGTCACAGGTGCCATCAATCACATAACTTGGGGTGACCTTTGTTTGGCTGATGATAGGTGTGTGAGCAGTTGCTTCTTTACAGTGTTTGCCACAGTGGGAATTTTTATCTGGATGCATTGCCCAGTATGTGCTAACTAGATCTTTTGTCTGCCAGGCCTGGACTTAGTGCCATTCTGTCTGTCCATTCTGTGCTTATCTCATGGGAAAGTCCTATGTCCTTAACAGCTTTTGAGACAGGCAGCTGTGCTCTTTAAGTCCTTAGAGAATCATACTATTTTCAGATGACTATGTAGAAATATCTTCTGAAAAGATAATTTATAGTACATACGTAGATCTGTTGATCATCAGAGATTATGTTTAAGATAGCAGCAACAACAGAAGTTTCTCAATGTAGTGAGAATATTTAACAACAATTTACATTAGAGCTGTTTGGCTAAATCCCTTAAATAGGTTTAAATAGATCAATCTTACTAATTCAGACTATATGCTCTGCATGCTTTAATATTAATTTGGGTACATGACAGTAGTCATTCATGGTTGGATGGTTTATGCACTGCGTGACTTACATAGGAACCAATGACAGCAACCAGGAATAAAAGGCATGGTAGGCATCATCTCACTACTAGTCCTATCTTGAAGACAGAATGGTAAAATGAACAGGCAGAAAATATGGTGCCTTAAATCCCAGTCCTTTCCTTCAAACCATTCAGAAGTTTAAGGCAGCAACTTAATGACTCCTTTTTTGTAAGCATGAAAACAAAGGCTCTATAAAGGTTCATGACAGACATTTCTGAGTATAACATAGATTTTGGTGTTGCAGTTTTGGTAGTATATGTACACTGAATCTGAGCACTTAACTTGTCCCGGACTTACTAGTTCTGAATCTTAACTGACAATCAGATATGGCTTGAATAGGGTTGCTTTGTAACTTAGATTTTCAATGCTGCCATGAAACTCTGACTTAACAGAAAAAAATTACCCTTTAACAGTAAAATTAAAACAACATAACCTTCTCATTGTGGTAATAATGATAGAGCACAGTCTCATGTGGGGAGATTAATGTTACATACTTTTACCTGTATATTAGTACATCCACACCAGATTTTGTATTGATTGTGGCTCATTTGATTTCACAGTATTGTTTCTCTATGCATATATCCCCAGTATTATAGTTTAAAAAATCCATTATAATCCTTGTCTCCATTTGTCTACAATTTGGCTGTCATGAGCATGACAAAGACTGTGGATACAGGCTGTGAGAAACAAAAAGAAAAGGCTTCTTTCAAACTGCTAGGCAGGGTTAGGCACAAAGGATGGATTTCTTCAGGGTGTTCATGAATTCCTAATTCAGCAACTGAATTCAAATAAACAGTGTGGTTCAACAATAAAAAAACTATTAATACATCTCATTCAAAAAGAAGTTTCAGACTGTTATTTAGACATATTAATTACCTTTGGTTAATTGGCAATCCAAAGCTGAACTTCAATGACACAGTGCTGATTTACTTCCTTTGTGCATCTGGTTTGTAACACGGCAATTTACACAACACTGCATATATGAAGAGCCTGTGTCCTGAAGATTTTATGCTGGAAAGATACAGCAAAGGAATAGGCATCACAGGAAAAACAAACTAACCAACCAACCAAACAAAAGCACACCAAACAATAACAGCAACTTAACCACGCAAAAAGTGTTTTTTCTTCAGGAGTTTGTTCCTGTATGAGGCGAAAATCAATAATTTAGCTGCACTCTCAATTAAGATAGTGTATTTAAACAATTCTTGTCTGTTAGAGATTTACTGAACTTCTTACCATCAAGATGATATTCATAAGGCAGTGATAGACATGATATGTTGTCATATAACAGGGACAGATTTCCTTGAACCCTTTATATTTGATCAATCTATTAGTGCCCCAGGATAGACAAGACCCTTGGGCACTGCCAGTCTGTCAGAGCCCTGTTATAGGGAACCCACTTGTTGCCTAAAATCAAAAGAGAAAAACCCTTGCACCAGTGTTGAAATAGTAAAGTAAAAAGCAGACCTTTATTTGGAAGCTTCCAGGTGTCCCAATGGTGATGGGCACATGGTCATCGGATTTCTACAATTTTATAAGATTAATTAATTAGGATATCTGACAGGTACATCCAGTAGGAGATTCAGCTGCCCCGGTAACCCACCCCTGGGTCAGCCCCTTGGAATTGGTCCAAGGGCTTCTTTGCCCCCCTTCTTTTTATGTCTTCTTGTAGGTCCCCTACTTGGAAATAAGACTAAACAGTATTTCAGGAATGTGTTAGAAGGTTAGCTTATTACTCTAAAATCTAAGAGACAGGGTAGGAAAGATACCAGGAGCTATATAATTAGTATACAGAGCTATGAATATATGAAAAACACATAAAAAGCAAAAATCTTTAGGCATCGCACTGAACAGCCCACTGTATCAGAGGGTGGTCTGACTAAACTATTCAGGGCCACACAGTGACAGCATCCGCATTCTTGGTATGTTTTCTGCTGCTGGATGCTGCCAGTGTCCTTGAAGGACTCACACTAGCAGTTTATGGGACAACACACTTTATTAACAAGCACACAGATGTTAGAAAACATTAGTGACAAGGTTCAGGGATTGTCGTTGATAGTAATTGACTGCAAAGGTGAATCTGAAGCATTATACAGACAAGCTCTAATCACCAATTAAAGCTAGCTCGAGGTCATCATTTAGCACACATAAAGTATGGTTCTTACCCAGTAGGCATCCCTGTGAAAGAAAAGACAGGTTTAGCCCATTGACCAATCCTAGAAGTTACAATGAAGTCTTATTTGTCCCACTTAAACTACATTTATGTTACTTTCTTTGAGAAAGGAGAAATGATAAAGTTACAGTTGGTGTCATTTAATGTTTGGGTGGAGTTGAAGTGACTTTAGTCATTAGCATATGTAGTGCATAAAAAGGAATATGTATTTTTGAGTTAATGGAGCAAAGTTAAGCTTTCTGTTATCATCTGATCATTCTTTTGATATAGTTCCTATTGGTTGTATGGTTCTTGATGGAGCATAACCACAACACTGCTGCTGTTCCTCTAGCTTTATTTCATATCTGCATTGGTTTCCACAGAGGACCACTGTAAGCACCTTTGTGCCTCTCAAATCTTTGTTTCCTGTCTCTCTTAGATCAATACACCAAGCTCCCTCAGTGTTCCTGCTCCTACAGTGTGCAGTTTGTGTCTGTGTACTATGGCCAATGTTTACAATCCTTCTTGCTGAACTTTGTTTTTAGGTCCCACACATGCACTAAATTTTTGCCACGACCTTGATGTATTTAAACATCTCTGGTTTTTATTAATATAAAGTTCTTCATAGGGATTGCTAAATTTTATTATTAGTTTTCTCACTGAAGGTAGGGACTTTGACCAAAGAACTGTTGGAAAAGAATGTAAATTAGGCAATACTTTAAAGCTTCCCACCAAGAAGGTGCAGAAGTGTTGGTCCTTTTCAAATTCTATTCCTCCACAGGGAGCACTCTAATGATTATTCACTGCCTTTCCTTTCTATTTTTCCAGCCCAATTGAGTTGAAAACCATTGTGTAACACTAACATAGTTAGAATTCTCTGCAGGAAGAAATGACCCTTGATATTTGTTCAGAATTTGGGTTTTTTTCTTGATTTATTTCTTTATCTTTAAATCTCAAGTGCATAATTTTTTTTCTAGAAAAGAGCCTTGGTTGTTCAATATTCTTTCAAATGTCTTCTTATAGAGCATTTTCCATGTTTAAAAAGGCTGACCACACTAAGGAAATCGACACATTTTCCTACCTTTTACATAAAATTTTCTTCAAAAAGCTGATAAAACTGGTACAGGTAGCATGCAAAAATCCTAAGTTGGAAAATATTAATCTGTAGAAATCTTTGTTGTTCTAATATTCAAGTAAGTGCTAATTACTGCTTCAGGGGAATCTTTGCTCTGGCACTTTGAACAGCTTATTCCCCTCTTTCACGGACCTTGGAGTCAGCATAGCTTTTGTTCTTGCATGTTCTCACTCCTCTGTCTCACAACTCCAGCATTTTTTCACCTTCTTACCAATGAGATGCCACAAGCATCACTGATGGCTCACCTTCAACCAGTGACAGGTCCTTTGAGATGGCTGGAACTGTCTGTGCCCGACACTAGGGCAGCTCTTGGTGTCTTTCCAGAAGCCCCACCTCTGCTACCACAACCCTGCTGTGTAAACCAAATGCATTAAATCTAAAACAAAATGTAACCACAAAAACAAAAAAAAAGCCACAAAACCACCTCCTACAAACCAAGCCAGTAGAAGCTGGAAAAAAATAAAATTAAAGGAAATTTGGAATCAGATTTATAAGAAAATACTTTGTTCCCTACTTGCTGAAAAGAGCACAGAACTGTTTTAATGTGAGTCAGTCTTGCTTTCTGACTCACAATTTTCTGAATCACTATCAAAGGTTCAGAACCATCAATCAAAAAAAAAAAACAACAAAGTATGAGCCCTTGAGATGTTTTGTTGGTCTAAATATGTTTGCTTACAGATTCAAAGTGGAACCAAATTATACATGGCTGACTTGCAACAGATGAGGATCTGACAGATAGGTTCTGAAGAACTGTGTAAAATCAGGTGTTTCACCAGTTCTGCAAATAAAACAAACCAAAACCGTAAGGTTAAATCTGTGGTAAATTATGGAATTCAAATTTATTTGTTTTGTATACCTTCATCTGCTTGAGATTCATAGTCATTGGTCCCTTTTTGAAGGTAATTCCAAACATGCCTCAAGGCGGAGTCAGTTAAACTTCTACCTGACAGATAGAAAGCTACCACTTCTTATGAAGATTCCCTATGAATCCTTAGACCAGTATAAAACCTTATTCTCTGTGAAGGAAGGAGAACAAAAGAATACAGCTACTGGGCAGTGTCCTCAGATGACACAAGAGTGCTCTGGACTTAAGTAATTTCTTGTGACTAAGTCATCCTTCTGCTGAAGTGTGCTTTGCTGCATATTCCTTGAGAAGGTCACCTTTAGGACTTAGATGTCTAGAAAAGGACACCACTTAATTCGTATTTCCTAACTCCTAAACATGTCCATTAATTCTTTTATAACAGAAGATCTTTACAACCTCCTGATTGCATCCTTCAACTCAAAAAAAAAAGCAATAAAAAAGGTAGCAGCTCCTTCTTCTCAGGAGGGCTTGTCCTAGCCTATATGTACTAGGATAGTGCTAAGAACAGCTGCCAAGCTGCACCTTTCCGAGAAGCTAGGTTTCCCTGCTATTTAACTCTTAGCCTTTCTTTAGTTCTAGTCAAGGTCTAACAAAAACACATGCAGAACATTCAGACCAGATGTTCTGGGTCTGTACCTATTCCATAAGAGGGGCTGCAGACAGGGCTCTGGCAAAGAGATAGCCACCTATTTAGGGTGGCTCAGAACTGCTGAGGAAGAATGATTGTCACTGCAGCACAGTTGCTTTCTTCTGACCATGTCAAATTTAGGCAATAACTTTTCAAGAAAGTGTCTTCCTCTTAGTTCCCTGAGTCATGCAAAGTTCATGGAATTGCATTGCCTACGCATACAGTGCATTAATAGTAGTGGAACCATGGTCAACAAGCAGCATATGTGGCAGAAGCTCACTCTATTCTACAATAAGCCCATTTTATCTTTTACAGAACTGTAGAAAGAATTAGAGAGAGCAAACTAGACATATGGGATTCGGGCTGGAGAGATTTTTTTATTATTATTATTATTTTACTATTTGATATAATGTCCAAAGATATTTTAGACATTTAGTTCAGATCAAAGTAGGCATGAAATCCTGTGGATGAAGATTGACTGAGGCAATGCAGAGAATAATCAGGAACAACATTTCAAGATGAAATGAAGTGTCATATACTGCCCCAGGGGTCAGAATCATCTCTTGTCCTATTAGACATCTTCATTAACAACCTGAAAGTAAGGGTAAAGAGCATATTAATGAAACTTGCAGTTGAAAGTGCAGTGAGCATTCGTGAGAAAGAATACAAATGCAGCTAGAAAGTACAGAAGTATTTGAAGAAAAAAAACTTGAAAAACAGTTTAATTAGAAAAAAAACTAAAATAAGTATTATGTAGGAAGATAACACATGGATGATAATGTTAAAACAGCAATAATTGAAAACAAATAGTCAGTATGATTAAAAATGGTCAGAACATTTCCAATGAGGTTTTTTTTTAGATCTGTCAAATTATTTATGCTATGAATATCCATGGAAAAAGTGCTTTTCTACATCTCATTGCGTACTAAATCATTCAGAATTACTAAAATACCTTATTTTGAACTTCAACATGCATAAAAAAATATAATCTTTTGGTGTAAAAATGTTAGTTAATTATAGGTGACTTGTCATTTAGAAAGATAAAATTGCAACATTTGGAAAATGTCAAAATGAAATATTTTAACTGACTTTAATATAGAGGATTACTGGTTCATAATTTTTTTTTTTAACTACTTCTTAAAAAAAACAGAACATTTAATTTTTGAAAAATTTCTGGCAGTATTGACATTTCTCTTCCAGCTCTAAATGTGATATTTCAGGGGAAAAAATAATTCAAGGTCAATGGAGGTTTTTGTATCATATGCCAAAACATTAAGTAATCAATCATGAAAGTATTAGTCACTGTTTATCAGGTCTGTTAAGACTGTGTCTGGAATGCTTTATATGTTTCTCAATATCTTGGTACCTGATTAGGAAGGGAAAAGGAACAAGCTGAATGGAGATCAGAGAAGAGCAACTAACATGATTAGATTGCTTGAGAAATTAATTTAAGAAGAAAGGTCACAAACACCTAAATATTCACTACTTGACTAACAACATGTAAAGCTATGCAGCACGTTAAAAAAATGATAAATAGAAACACTTATTTATACAATGCTTATTCAACCTATGGCAACCTATATTGCAAGGAGATGTAACTGATGATAGATGCCTGAAAGAGAAAAAGAAAAAAGACTAGAAAAAACTCTAATCTTTCTTGAACAATATTTATGCCAATAGCCACAGAAGGCATATTAAAAGTAAAATATAAGAAAAACTACAGAACTTATTTACATCTTCTCAAAAAAAAAAAAAATTCTGTAGATGGAAAAACACCACTTTTTTTGTAGTTTATCTCATAAAGTCTCACTCCAAAGAATAAAATTTCTCTATCTTGTCCTGGCTAAAGGCAGGAAAAATGTATTGGACTAGATGAGTCCTAGACAGAAAGTGTCTCTTTTTCTTGTACAACCAAAGAGGAGCGACACTATGATAGAGTATTAATAGACACTGTAATGAATGTAGTGATTGGGGAAGATGTTTTCTGTAAATGCCTAACAGAAGAATACAAGCTGAATGTCAGTCAACAGGAATCCCTTAGGCTCAGTCTTAAAAGGTCTTAATGAGATATAAATGGTGTACCAGTGTGGAGGGGTGCAAGAGTCTTAACTTCTATTTACTTCATCACTTTCTTTCAGTTATACAGAACCATTTTATTCCTCATAACATTAACAACCAGAAGGCTTCTTTTGAAGGTAAGTCTAAAATCCTGATCAGTCCCTTCCTCAAAACACAGCTACCTTTCAGTGATGAAAGGTACTACTTCTACTACTACTTACTACTTCTTCATGGCTACACTGACCTAGAACAAACCTGGTGAACTGGGAAACTTCTCTTACTGTTTCTTATTTACCTACTAGTTATTGACAACTAAGTATGTTTGTTTCTTTGTGGGTTTTTTGGGTTATGTTATTTGGTTTTGGTTTTGGCGTTTCTGTGTGTTTGGTTGGGTTTGGGTTTTTTTGGTTTTGTTTTTTTTTCTTGCCCCCTCCCTTCCCCCCAGTCACCATCTTGGACTTTGAAAAGTTCGGTTCCATCCAAGTCCATTCTGTTATTTCAGTTCATTTTAAGATTTCTCTTCTTGCTCCCAGGAAATGAAATTGTTCCTCCATGTGTAGTTGCACTGATTCTTAAACACTTAGAAAACAGTCCAAAAGAAAGAAATGTTAGACATAAAATGCCAAAATTAAGTTTATGTTTACAGTTGGTTTTGGGTTTTTTCCCCAGAAAACTGTTCTTTTCTTTAACTTCCTGCTTCTCATACTTCTGTCTGGTATTATCTAAACAGAAGTATTTCCAGAGATACAGTGTACTATATATTCAGTGTGAAATGAATTCCAAGTTTGAGATATGCACCCTGCACAGATGCTTTTCATTTGCAAAATTAATTGGTCACATTGGAAACATACTGGATTCAGGCTAAGAGGCATTGGTGGGACTTTGGCCTGAAGGAACTGGAAAATATCAGATATATTTATCGATGCTTGAATGTTAGTAAATACAAACACAAGGACTGTGTTTAGAATTGTTGGTTCACAAATGTTAAACAATTGTTTACATTTTCCTCCTACTATACATGGAGTATATGTAACACATATGGAGAAAGGAACCCACTTTAATAAATAGTTCCAGTGAAAAGGGATTGAAGAGAAAATCTGTTTAGTAATGTAAGGGGCTGCTTGGAAGATAAGCTAATATATATGCCTTCTTGAAAACAATTATAAAGGAATATTTGCTGTCTTTAAGCTATTATTGGCTTAGATTTCTGGTGCTGTAGAGTACTTCACCTACTTGATTAGCTGACTGGTAATATTCATCTTAGTGCAATATAATTATTTCTTCTCTCTTTCCACCTACAGATTACTCTATTCACAATTTCAAATTCCTTTTTTAACTGACTGTCCTGGTTTCAGCTTGGTTAGAGTTAGTTGTCTTCTTAGTAGCTGGTACAGTGCTGTGTGTTGGATTTAATATGGGGACAATGTTAATAAAACCCTGATGTTTTAATCCTAAACCAAGGACTTTCTAGTGTCTCATGCTCTGCCAGTGAGCAGGTGCACAAGTAGTTGGGAGGAAGCACAGCTAGAACAGTTGACCCAAAGTGGCCCAAGCAATATTCCACATCACAGAACATCATGGTCAGTGCATAAACTGGACAGAGTTAGATGGAAGGAGGTAATCGTTATTTGGGCATGAGCTGTGCATCAGTATTTGGATGGTGAGCAGTTGTATAGTGCATCATTTGCAGTACATTCATTTTATATTGCTAGATCTTGAGACTGCAAGAAGTTAATGACTGCCTCTAATGTGATAGGGGTACACGGAAGATATTTTTGGTTTGAAGCCCAAAATTTTGCTGTAAGTCTCTCCATCTCTTGAAAATACTATTTTAGTTAATTCCCTCAGTCTCTCTTCGTCTCTTGCAAAGCCTATTTCAATTAATTATTTCAGCTTTCCTTTTTCTCTCAGATTTTATTTATTATGTCATTATGCTCTTAGACTGATGCATTACATCATGTAATACAAAATAAGTATAATTGAGTTACCTTAGGGATAGTAGTAGCAATGCCATAGTTGAAGTTGAATTGGCTGTTATACTATAAATATTTGAAGCGTGATTAATATCTTGGCAATTTCTAGTCTCATTTGGAAAAAAGTTGAAATGCAAGCTGAAAATACATCTGTAAATCTACATAAAGGGAAAATACTCTGAATTTATCACCTTTTCTAAAACCTATCTAGGGAAGAATTTTCCTCTCAGTGCAGACAGAGAAATTCCCAACCAAGTTCTTGTTCATCTTTTTTATTTCCTGAATTCTTTGAAGCTTTGGAATGCTCACTTTTTCTTGGGTTATGTCTTAGGACAGATAAGATCTCATGATCATGATGTTCTATAACAAGAGATGGAATTTTTTAATGAAACCTTAAACAGTTTACCTCTGTAAAAAAGGGAAAAATAAGATTTGCTTCACTGTACACAAGGCAATAGACTTGTGTAAAATGCCTTAAAAACTAGAGTATTTACAAACTACCCTTTAGGATGTTAAGAAAATGCTAAATTCTCACAAATAAATCTGCCTCTCTATTGTATGTAAAAGGAGCTTAAAACAACAAAGTTCCAAATCTCTAAAAGACGGTAGATAAATCCAGACCACAATGCCACATAAATATCAGAGAGACTAAACACCTCAAAAGAAATATGGGCCAAAGAAAACTTGAGTGAGACCAACAGCTAATCTCACTTGAGCCCAGAAAGACTTTGAATTACTGTGGTGAACTTTTCTTCCATTTCCTCCTCCCTTCTTATTCCTCCTTTTAAACATTATGTAGATTAATTTAGAGAGGGAAACAGTATAACTACAGCTTAAAATATGACACATAGTATTTTCTTCAGGTGGGATATTAACATTGCCTCCTGTCTAATCTTAGCATGAAGGAGCTTGCTTTCACTGCTGTAATAAAAGGGCTAAAACCCTCACAGGAGTTTTGACAAGGACAGAGCTTTGGAGTAATAGATGAAAAAGCATTAGGGTTTTCTTTGTGCTTTCTATATTGACAGTTATTCATTATTATTTTATTCATAAAGTTTCATATTTTCTTTATCTAATAGCACCTAAAACTGGGGTTTATAAAAATATGTTTGCACAAGCATAGCAGTACAGATCATAATGATAGGAGCTAGCACTGAGTGGTGCATGGAAGTTTCTCAAAATATAACAGTTTTATTAGAATGCAAAACAGAAACCCGAACAAAGTAAAAATCAGACTTGCTGCACCAAATTGATTAAACACAAGGTTTAAAAAATAAAGATTTCCAACTTTCAGTCTCTCCTTTCATCTTGCTGACAGATTTGGCGACTTTCAGGACTTCAGACATTCTTACTGTGAGCATAACAGCTTCCTTGTCTATAGGAGTAGTTGCTGACCCTTTTTAAGATTAGATTTGGCTCTGCTCTCTGCATCAATCTCTGCTTTCCTCAACACATTCAGCATATGTCATTTTGTGCCCTCTTGGCTCTTGTAAACTTGCCTAACCAATGATCCTGGAGATTCTCCCTGTTGTGCATGTATCCATTAATTCAAAGTAGAATTTTTCCCTTTCCTGTTCATCCTACCTGCCAAAGCATGCAGCAGCCTTGACAATGAAATCACTTTCCCTCTCTGCTTCCCATCTTGTCCTATCCAATATGTAGCCTATGTACAATGAAATATTAACAGAAACTTTCAACAAGTAGGTAATTTGTGAAAAATATGGAATTTGTCTTGAATACCACGTACTCCACAACTGGTCACTCAGCACATAGAAATAAAGGAGGAGTTTTGTATATATAAGGGTTTTTTTTAAGTGTGTGAGCATAAGTAATCTAATAAGACCACCTGACAGAAAAATAAGTGAAGTTGTATTTTTCCTGGTTTTTTGTTTTCATTTGAAAATGATATAAACTAAAATTTATACTAAAAATACTTCCTTCAATTCCTATTAACAGTGTATACACTCCTCAACCAGGTGCTAGTCCATAACTCACAAGAAATTAACTTCATGCAAAAAGTCAACACAAATTCTAGCTATCAATTAAACATTACATCAAGGGCTTAGGGAGGATTCAAGCAATGGATAGGCTTTCTGTTTGAAGCAGATAACTTAATTCTAGATGAAAAAAATAAACAAATGTCAATTATGACAACAATTTCTGTGTCTTTTGAGATGTATAAATCAGACAAGAACATTTACTAAGTAACAGCCTTTAAAGCTTGAATGAAAAATAGGGTTGCTTCTGAAGGGCCAGAAAACAGCAATTTATTAAGGCATTGAAAGTTTTACTGAAAAAAAATTAACAAAATTCTTGTCCATCACTGTATTTCATTCTGTCTGAACAGTTTTGTCTTTCTCTTGCAAATAAATACACAGTCCTTGTTTGGTGAAAAGTGAATAGAAATATGATTTCCTAATTCGAAATGTCTTCAACCTGATTTATATGAAATTACTTCATAATTAAATTATTCATTAAAAATATAATCTAGATTTAATATCATTTTAAAGTCAGGTAAAATAGGTAATATACAAAAACCAAAAGAAGTTGGAAGTTGCTTAAAATGGTTAAAAGAAAAAACAAGATTAAATTTTTATTGTAGGCTAAAAATTCTGAAGGGCTTGAATTATCTTTTTAAAAAGTAATCTAGAAAATAACCACTTTTAAAAGGTTTAAAAGGTTTTAATTTTATAAAAAATTCTGCCCTTTTTAAGGATAAAAATTAAATTTCCTCTTTCACAAATCTTAAATTTTTTGTTTTTATCTACAAATTATATTCTGTAGTCTCTAATCCTCAATTGCATGAGGAAGATGTAAACACTTCCTGATAAAATAATTATAATTACTAGCAAATATTATTTTGAGAGAAGAAAACTCAGATGAAGTGGGATATATGAGATTTTGTGTGATAGCTTGAAGGCCTGTTTAAGGTGGCTATTCAGAGCAAAAACATTAAACAAAAGATATCTGAGAAAAATGTATTGAAATATATGTTACTGGGTAATGACTTGTGTGTCATCAAGAGCAGATGCCTGATCTAGTGACAATGACATGCAGAATTTTGATAAAGTTTAGTGAAAAACAGACTTAACCTATCCGCTGACACTAAAATAATAATACCAAGGATGTTTTCCAGAAAGTTTCCATAAAATTTCATGAGATGAAGAATTAAATTTTTTAAATGCTGATAGAGCATCTTTGCAAATAAAGTTTATCTATCTGTAAGTAGAATAAAATAAGCATTCATAAGTTACTACAGATTACAGGATTTTGCTTTTTTTAAAAAATAAAACTCAGTATTACTTGGAGGTCATAATAACACTGTTGGGACCTTAGCAGTAACATTCTAGAAATTTTATGTGTTCTTTTGGGAAAAAAGTATTATTTCTAAACTCATGGTAGATGGGAAAAAAACAATGAAATAATTCTTATGCAGTGACAAGTAAATGATTTATAGGGAAATCGTCTGAAAGTTCTCTATTTTCTTCTTCTTCTACAAGCACCAAATCAGGAAGACAGAAAAGAGGATCTATATTACTTTTCTTCAGTCTCTCCCTGCATGAAAAGGAAAGGCTGCAGTTAATGCACCATATTAACTGTGATTTTTTTTCTCCCTTTAAAAATTCTAAAATTTTAAATAAGCTTTAAAAATCAATAGTTTACTCTTCTTAATTATTTAAATGTTCAGAGAGGAATCCAAGGAAATTATTTCTCTGAAATGTTCCCTCTAAGTATAAATATCCCATAACTTTGCCATGTGGCTAGTAAGTGTGTATTTACCAAAATAAAAAAATTGGTTCCTATTGCTAAAGTAATCAAGCCTAGTGTAGAATATTTAATCTAATAGAAGGATTAGTTATGTACCTGGAATTCATGAAACATTTTTTTATAACAGAAAATAGAAATAAAATTTTAAAGAAAGTAAATCTTGAAAAGCATTTGGGTTGTGTCTCTGGTGCTCATGTAAAAGACAGCCCTTAGGCTGAAAGTGTTTATATGAAAATACAGTGTTTGGAATTTTTTTAAACAGATTTTTGTGTTTTATCCATAAAAGCAATGCATCAAAATAATGTCTTTAAAAAAGAGAGATAATTGAACACAACTTTTTGAAGATGTTGTTAGACTAGCTCTCTACAAGGACAAAGTTACCACTCTGCTGCATTGTTGAGAGATTAAATATTTATGAGTTTAAAATGCAACTGAAACTATCAAATTTATGTTCAGCCAATAAAGGAATGACAGCATTAAAATTTTAGTCCAGATCAAGTTTCAGAGAGGAATGTCTTCTTCTTTCAGTGAAAATATGAAAGGCAAGCAAACAAATCTCTCTGAACAAAGTAAGCAACTTTGTCAGTACTCTGTTCCTGTCTTTGAAGCAAAATCCCAAAAGTCTCCTCTCAGGGGTCTGAGGCTTGAGGAAGGAAGATGGTTTTGTGTGGTCCTGTGCATAATGCTTATTGCACAGATTTTGACCTCATCAATGACTAAATTGCTACCAGGTTTTTCCAGTGTCCCAACTATTAATTCAAACAATTTGTTTGGTCCCAGAAAGGACCTGAGAATGATTCACCACTTTGATCAAGTATGGTTCATTCTGTAGTGAAGCAAGAAGAAGTCCAAAATAGCAGGATATACACAAGTAGTGTGATCTGAAAATTCTTGCTTTATTATGTGCCTATGGTTTTAAGATAACTAGATAATGGATTAAATACACCAAAAGACATAGCAATACTCTGATGTCCTATGTTAAACACTTCAAAAATTATAACAATTATTTGTGAAGAATTGTATTGGGTCTATGGATTACTGGCTGAGAATTTTGTTCATTGTTTGAATTATAAGCAAAATATAAGCAAAGTATTTCTAAGACTATATTAGAGATAAATCAAGCAATATTGTTTAAAAAAATTATCTATCATTAAAAGTATTGTGATCAGTTTTCTTCACACTTTGCCAAAACATTTCTTTTTCATCTCAATATTTCATTCTGATTCCAGGGAAAAAGAATTACTAAGCCACGCATGCAAAAAGGTAGGTCTATAATGATATCTACTTGCTCCATGACTGAGCTATGGAATTGGATAAAGATTTAAGTAAATAATTATTATCATAGTTTCTGACACATGAAATTCCTCTCTAAGAAAAGAATCCATTTTTCTGTAAGATAATCATTGCACATAGGTTTCTGAAAAAGAGGAGTACTTACAAGTGAAGAAGGCTTTGTGGAATATAATATCTTTGTCTACCTGTGCACATTATATCATCCCTCAAAGTATATATAAATATGAAATTAGAGCCTAGGACAACCCAGATATGGCAGAAAAATTTTAGCATCAGTGAGCCAGACTTCTCTTTCAGATGAACAGAGGAATTTGGGATGTTGCTGCTCTGTCTCTGAGTCAGATTTGCCTTCTAGTTGCAAAAAGAACAACTATTTGATCACCCAGGGAGTGTGAATACTTGTTTCCTGACTTTATTGGTATGGAAATACTTCTCAGTACCTCTCTCCTCAAGTTTCTTTTATTCTTTATGTAAAGAGAAATTGTCAAACCTGATTTCTTAAAACTGGTCCTATTTCCACTGGATATGGAAACTGAGCTTGAAAATGGTTCTTTTTATCCTTCTTTCTATTTTAAAAAAGGTAATTTTGTGCCTATCTCATCTTTCTCCCCTTCACTTTTTTACTGACAGATGAAAGGTGATTGGAAATAGCCAGCATAAATTCATTGAGATAAATCATGCTTGACTCTGTCTGGAATGCTATGTCCAGTTTTGCAACCCAAATAAAAGAAAAATATTCATGAACTGGAATTCAGCTACCTGGGGTGGTCAGGACCTAATTGCAACCGTCCCATACCTACAGAGAGATCGTCAAGATGTTAGAGCCAGGCCATTTACCCACATACATGATAAGTGGGTCAGTGTCCAAAACCCTAACAGGGTGACAGGGATAGTTCAGACTAAACACAGGGGCAAAAATTTGCTATGAAAATCAGCAAGTGTTGGAACAAGTTATCAAGGCATTTGTGTAAACTGTCATTAGAGGCTTCTGAGAGCTGGGTGGACAAAGCATGAGTAACCTGGTCTAAAGTCAGTGCTGATGAGGCACAGGAATAGGAAGAAATTGTCCCTTTCTCAGGATGTGAAAGGTCACATCCATGTGTTTTGTGACAGTAGATGGTATTATCTATGGAATACAGTACAAACCTCTTCAAAGCCCTGATCAGAGATGGTGGAAAGGCAGGCAAGAGGACAGGGTTGGGGTAATGACAACAGGGGGAATGTAATGATGGAGGGGGCAGCATCGGGGGGTACAGGACAAGACACTACATGCACACAAAGACCCAACTATATTTTGCTACAATCACAGCAAACCAATAAACAATAAAAATAAGAAGATCCACTAATAAAATTACTCATAATAAAATTAGAACTCTCAGGTTTTTATCAAGTCTTTCTTTATGCTTGGAAAGAATGTGCAAATAGAACAGATTTTTGGAGATGAAAGAGACTACTTTGCAGTGATCTCTTCTGAATGTAAGAGGAGCCTGAATTCCATAACTTAAAATTATATTCCATCACCACAGGTACATACATAGGTATAGGCAGAAAGCAGTCATAATATTCAAGCACAGCAAGGTTCGAAGCCTACAGTTTTATAAAACAAAGATTTTTTTTTCTTGTTACTAGCACACCCATTTTCTAAACAGCAAAGACCTCACCTTGTACATATAAATAAGAATTCAGAGGACTGCCTAGAAAATTATGGCTGAAGGAAACTCTTCTATTGCAAGTACTGCTTTCAAACTGTTTTCAGTGACAAATACAACCTTGAATATGTACTAAAGCTAAACAATAAAAACCAAACAAATCGTGATCCTTACAGCTATACACACAGTAGCTCATGGCCATTTTCTCATCTTCCTTTAACATTTTCTTCATCCTGGCAATGTAACAAATGATAGCAGTAGGTGCCGTCTCTCCTGATAAAGTTTCTGTAATCTTTGCTGTTAGCAAGGGCTCCAAAATACAGTTTGAATTGTCTATCATTTCTAAGTGCAGCAAGACTGATTCCAGTGCTGCCATTCTACCCACTCAATCACTGCCTAGCTCTCTTGTACTTTTTCTTTTCTAGTTTTTGGGGTACAGGACAGCTTTTTTTTTTTTGTCCTGACAGCAAGCATGGCTGTCCAGGTAGTGTAACCAGGGTTGAGGTTCATTTGACACTGGTCTGGGTAACTGTACTGACTTTATGCAGTCTTGTTACACTGCTAGGATGGTGTTCTCCACTCAGTGCTTTTGATTCTGTTGAATGTGGTGAAGTACAAGCTTGTTACAGTAGTAGCTACAGTTGCTTGTTCATGCTGCTGGAACCAACATGATATCTCCACACTGATGACCTGCAGTCAGAAGCATTGGCCTTCTAAGATACTGGCAGATTCAGAAATTTTGACAGATTTTACCAGTAGGACTTGAATAGCTGCTTACCTGGGGATATGCGTGCTAAGTTCATTTACTCATCCTCACTATCATAAGGAAACTTGTCCAAGAGTATCCTAGTTTGCATCCACATGGAGGTCCCAAGTCTACAGCTTTGAAGGCACAGGTTTTTCTTCAGTTATTAGGGTATTTGATTTCTTGTTTCTTGGATGAAGAGAAGTTATCTCAGGATGGTCATCCTGACACCATGTAAAGCTTTAAAAAGATTCCTAAAAAATGTAGGAAATATCACTAACAGATTATACCAGAAAAGGATATAGTTACATGGAACGTAATCTGGATTCATCATAAATAAGAGAGATGTATCCCAAACATAACAACATAAATAAAGGCAAAGGTTTACAAAGCATATTCAGCAGAGGGCCAGGATATTTCATTATTTTTTATCTAACTGGGAAAGAGCTAAACAGTTCCAAGATTCTCATTCTGACTTCAAGATTCACATGTAGTCTACAATGTGTGGTCTATGATTCCCACATCCTGTTTTATTTATCCACCCAAATGGATGTTTTTTTCTCCATCCAAATAACTATTAAAAATACTTTTTTAATGAAAAACAAAACAAAAAAATCCCAATTTGATAATACCTTTTACCTTAATTTTTTAAAAACAATGTATTATTTATTTTTATTCTATTTTATCAAACTTCAGAACTTTCTAAACTATTCTGGAAGTGTTTGATCGTTTAACCTTAAGATAAGGTCTGTCTAACTTTGAGCTTGTATTTCCTACATGCTTTTATAAATTTTTTCCTTTCTAAATAATATTCTGTCTCTAATTGGGTCTGTGAGCAACACCCCTCATTAATTGTTCTTAACAGTCATTATATTTTAAGTAAACTCTCCTTGCTTCTATTCATTGCTATATTTTCTGCCTACCATCTGTGTTTTACTGAGATGTATAAACTATAATTAGCAGAAAAAAATCTCATCCTAAGATTGGCTTCAGCATTCAAAGGTCAGCTTTAAATTCACTACCCATGCATGTTTTTCTCAGATAGCTAAGCACTCTGAGGTCAGAAGACAATATTGAGGGGGGTTTTTTGTGTGTATGTATTTCTTGCACAGTAAATAATTCTCCAGGAAGAATTTCAAGGAAAATGGAGATAAACCTTGATGTTTTACTAAAGTATTGGAAAGAGCACAGAAGAAAAACCAAAAAGGCCTCAACTCTGCTTAAGACCAGAACTTCTTCAAAAGCTGTTCACGATTTTTGAGTTGGATAGATAATTATGCACATAATGAAGTGGCTAAAAAAAGTAATGCAAATTACAAATCAAAGGCCAGAAATAAATAGCCATTTATAAAGCCATAACTTTGAAAAGTTTGATTAAATGTACTTTTCAAGTGGCAAAATTGAATGAATACAGGTACCACAGGGTACAAATTGACCTTTATTTCTCTTACAACTGTCAGAAATACTGAATGGATTTGTATGCCACAAATTAGAAGAACTGCTTTAATTTTGCCCATAGGAAGATAATGCTAGTTTAATGTGTTCATAGTACATGCAATACTGTATTCAGAGCTTTAGGGAAAATTATATGACAGAACTGGACTATGATTTATGATAAGTTAAACACCTTCATACTTCATCAGAATTTTCATAGCATTGTGAAATATTTTGTAGACTTCACTTGGAAATTTTGCAGTGAAGGATTCAACCTGTGGGAAAGACTTCTTTGTAAGCGTATATATTAAGTGTGTGACTCTTTTAGTACCAGTACATGATTCTTGAAGGATCAGTGGCTGTATTGGTTTTGCTCGGCCCGGTTTTTGGTAGCAGGGAGGCCATAGAGGTGGGTCCTGTGAAAACCTTCTGGAAGTTTCCATCATGTTCAGCAGAGCCAATCTCTGATGGCTCTGAAAGATGGACATGCTGCTGGCCAAAACTGGGCCAGTGAGAGAGGTTGGTAATGTCTCTGTGATAACATACTTAAGAAGAAAATCAAAGTCACAGGGGTTTTTTTGCTTCTCGTCAGAGAAGAGGAGGAGGTGAGAACATGTGAGGGAAACAACATGGCAACACCAAGGTCAGTGAAGAAGGAGTGAGAGGAGTGTTTCAGGCACGGGAGCCGAGATGCCTCTGCAGGACGTGCTGCAGACCATGATGAGGCAGCTGTGCCCCTGCAGCCGATGGGGCCATGGGGGATGCAGAGATCCACCCACAGCCCATGGTGGAGGGGTCCGGGCCAAAG
>NW_008239080.1:2831500-2840879 GCF_000691975.1 Corvus brachyrhynchos | reverse complement strand
AGGTGGGCGCAGCCTGGCCTTGGAGGGCTGCACCCCGTGGGAAGAGAGAGCCCCGGCGCAGTAGTTTTGGGAGGGCTGTGGGCCCGTGGGAGGGGCTCATGTTGCAGCAGGTGTAGTGTGGCTGCTGCTCGTGAGGGTGGGCTCACGCCGGGGAAGTTCAGGGAGAACTGTCTCCCGTGGGAGGGACCCACGGCCTCACAGGGGAAGACTCCTCTCCTGGAGCACCGGAAGGAAATCTCAGTGCTGAACTGACCAAAACCCCCATCCCTGTCTCCCTGCGCTGGTGGTGGGGAGGAAGGGGCTGGGGGAAAAGGTGTTTTCAAGGGCTGATTTTATTGTTCATTATCCTCATTTGTTTCTGTTAGCAATAAATTCACTTTGTAACTTTAAGTTAAGCCTGTTTTGCCCTTTAGGTGTTTTTCTCCCAGTCCTTGCCTCAACTCATGAAGCCATCATCAATTTTTTTTCCTTCTCTTCCCAGCTATGGCAGGGGAGGGTGAGCTACTCTTGTGGGTGTCTGGCATTGGGCCAGTGTCAAACCACAGCAGTGGCTAAATGGGAGCTTTCCCTGGAGGGACCTAGCTACACTGAAGTGCAAATTTACACATATATAAGAAAACCAAATATATTTATTATGTTATATCAAGGATTAGGAATGTTTGAAGTTACATGTATTTTGTACAGTGTAACCCAATTTTTTTTTCTCATCTCAGTATTTATTTTGATAACATGTGTGCACTTAACTTGTAGAAAAACCTATATTCAAAAAAAAAAAAAATTAAATTGTCCCTATAGGGCTTCTGAATCCTGCGCAATTTGAGGGTAATTATTTTTTTCATTAATACTATTTCTTTAAACATTCTGCTAAATCTAATAGGTGTAACTGAATGACATATGAATGGAAAGAGGGGATCATAAAGTGTGCA
Organism: Corvus brachyrhynchos; assembly: GCF_000691975.1. Classification (NCBI taxonomy): domain Eukaryota; kingdom Metazoa; phylum Chordata; class Aves; order Passeriformes; family Corvidae; genus Corvus; species Corvus brachyrhynchos. The sequence continues at coordinate 2,839,953 of NW_008239080.1, read as the reverse complement.
CTAAACTAATTGTTACATCTCACTCAGAGTTTCAGTGGAATGAGAAGTTTAAAGTACAAAATATTAGTCCAGTGAAATACCTGAGTAGGATGGACTTAGTATTGAGGGTGTGGATGGAGAGGGAGAGAGAAACAGATGGGCAGACAAATGGATATGTTGGATTGAAATGTCCATGTACATTAATATACAGCTGTCATACAAAATAGACTGGTCAATATTTAAAAATCAGCATTGAATAATAAATAAATTTCACCAAATGTAATTTTTGTTTCAAAATCTGAATTAAAGTTCAGCAGATCCTGAAACTCTTGTTTTCCTCAAAATTTGGTTTGCTGTTCAAAAGTAGAACACAATGGAAACTTAATGTCAAAGAATTTCTAACATTTTGTCTCGGTATACCTGAAAAGATATTTTAGCAAACTTCTTTTGATGCCTATATGATGTTCTAAAATATGTGCCAACTAGTTTTAACTTTGGAGTTATTAATGGAATTTTTAAAACTGTTGCTCCATTTAAACATGAGAATATTTCTTGTATGAATTTGTGTTCACTTGTGTTCCCATGATACTTCAATTTCCTCCTGATCTTCTTTTTATTGGATCCTATACTTTTCCACCGCAGCATTATTCTTTCAACCTAAATCTCAGAATAGACTCTCTTGAATCTTAAAAGAGAATAACACAAAAGCATTCTTTTCTTTTCCATGTTACAAGTAAATGAGTATGCATTTTCTCTTCTTTTTTTTTTTCTTTTCTTTCCATAAAGCTTTTAAACTCAACATCAGGAACAAACTGATTTTTTAAAATGCAACAGGATTGCAAAAAATAGGTGCACAGTGAACTCATCTTCATTCTGTTATAGAGGTACTTGAGGGATCAGGTTTTTATTGGTTGCAATTACTCACAAGATGCATCCTTCAGTAACAATTTTTCTTCTTTCAGCGTTGTTCCTTATCAGAAAGGAGGCATGTCTATCTGAACTGAAATCCTGTATTTCCATTTACACAGGCTAGATAACCATCTTGCAGTAACAGTTTCCTTACAGCCCTTAAACGCAGCAATTCAATCTCAGAGGGTCTTCCTCAGTTCACAAATCAACCAGAAGCAATTGTTAGTTCTTTTCATAGGGTCTCACACTGTCAAAGTCTGGTTCTTATACAGAACTCAGCTGTTCTCTTATTAATAATAATTCTGGATAATACCCAGCTCACATTCAAAATTTGTTTCGCTAAGAAGTTATTTATGAGCAGGAAATGCTACCTACATTCAAAATATGAAACACGTAGAACCTACACAATATAGGATTATTGCCTTTAAATTCTCTGAATATTTGCAATGCATTTATATTTGAAATGCCTTTATGCATTGATGTAGGAGAGAAATGTTTTTTCATTATATTATTATCATAATGATTTAATATCCTTTACCTATATGTATTTGAATCTCCTACTTTTCTGTTTGGTAGACAAACATCTGTATTGCACTTCTCTAAATCAAAGTCTCAGACAAAAATAAAGTCTGAAAAATTGAATAAAAATAAGGCCTTGATAATGTCTTTAACTTACAAGCAAATGTAATTTATCGTTTACGTGAATGGGTTAGTAAACATCTAAAAACAATAGGGTAATCATATTGCTATGAAAACTTGATAGACTTTTGAGCATAAAAACCCTGCTGCTGACCACAAGCCCAGAAGGAAGCAAAATAATCATTTACTTAATTACCACGTGGTAGACAAAAAAGCTGCATTGTCAGGACATTTCAGTCAAAGATGTCTGATACCAAGATGTCCAAATGTCAATTCAAAAAGTTACTGAGATTTTTATCTAGGTCCAACCAACCAACCTTACTGTTGATGTGTTAAACTAAACTTGAGCCCTTCTTTTTACTGATTCCTATGCTTTATAAATTTTCATATCAAAGGGGAAATAATACGTAGGAGGGATGAAGAGTGCTAATTTCCATCAGAAAAGAAACGCTCTATTATTTATAATACATTTAAAAACAGCCCCCAACACTCAAAAGTAATCATAGGCATTGTCTCCAACTTGAAATAGATTTGCTTAGAAAAAACTTTTAATAATGTGTACTGTTCCTAGAGCAATTTGAAATACAGATGATTAGCCTGTTTCCCAGATGAGCACTCTATACAATTACTCTGAGAGACAGATTCTTCCTATTCTTTTTCTGTCCATCACAATTTTTTTCCTACAGAAAATGCTATCACTTTGTCTATCTGGGGAAATGTAGTATACTCTTCACCACTTTCCAATTCAGACAGTCTCTTGTCTGCTAGTCTGTTTGAAACTCCTAAGGCATAGGAAGGCACTGTATTTTCATTTCCCGTATGTGAAAGCATTGCGTGGTTATGACATAATCTCTTTAGTCATCTGTGTTTTAAAATAAATGAAACTTTTTATAACATGTTGTGAAACTATTAATCCTGGGGTTTTTTTCTTTTTTTTTCCCTGCTACTTATATTCTAAGAAATCCTGTTTATAGAATTTAGGAAGAAAAATGTACAGATACTAAGAAAACATCTAGAAAGAGTTGCATCTAGAGATCTCCCTGCCCATGGCAGGAGGGTTGGACCTAGGTGAACTTTAGGGTTCCATCCAACCCAAACCATTCTGTGATTCTATGTTTCCGTGATTCTATGATTCTATGATTTTGTGCATCCAGTCTGCATGGTTGTCCCAGATGAGGGGCATGATACAAGCCTTACCCAAAGATTCAGGTGTCTATCACTCCAGAAGATTTCTCATTTACAGGGTGCACATATAACCACAGTGAATTTAATCTAATAGTTTTCTGAAGAGGCTGTCAACATATACTGGCCTTAATTGATAATGAAAGATTTTCTCCCATTTACAGCAAACTTCAATAGAATCAGAACATAAAAGAGGACTATTTCCCATCAGTTTCATTCTGATATCTTATTTTTTATGACAGGTAAATGGAAATCATCAATCCCTAATGCAATGCTTTATTACCATGATACCATTTAACCTAAGAGATTTAAGCTCTATGTAAATATTGCACATGTAGGATTAATTTGTGGCTGTTGCTTTAACACAGTCACTAGAAGTAAAGCCTCTAGCCAAAGAAGTTCCCTCATTTAATGTGATAAAAAAGACCTTGACATAGGGTCATGAAATTAGTTTTGTGGACCAGTCAGTGTTAGGTTAATGGCTGGTCTCAATCTCACAGGTTTTTTTCAACCTTAATGATTCTATGATTAAAAAAATAAATAAATGTGAACACAAAGTTTAAATTTTACAAACTGATCTTTGTGTAAAATCATGCATAAGAGCTTAATTTTCCAAAGACATGAGTGATGCTCTGCTTTTCCAGATGCTGTAATAAAGGTTATTTGTATTGTGTTTCACCTGTGAAAAAATCCAAGCTGTTAGGTTTTGCCCTGTGAATGCCTAAAAAATAAATAAATAATATATCATTGTATTTCAGTAAATTATTAAAATGAATCAACATTATATTTAAATATGATACTGTAAAGTGTAAAGATTCTTTTCCCAAGAAATAGCTATCAGAAACTTGCAGGCAACACAGCATTATGCTTATAAAATGTTCCTTCTCTTTTGAGATTTATTTATATTGAGACATAAACAAATTTTAAAAGCTTTTACTATACTTTTTAATAGATTTTGACATCTATATTGTTTTAACCAGAGGTTAAATATCTTCAGAACTGGACTCTGTAATGCATGAAGACAGATTCAATATTAGTGTGGAAATATGATTCTTGATAAACTGATAGAGGTGTAATATAATAACACCATGTTTTTAACCTCTGCTTCCATTAAGCAGTCATATATTTTAATGAAAATGCAAGCTAATGGAACTTTCTAATACAAGAAAACAAAAAACATTTGACAGAACTTCCTCTTTTCAGAGTCCATTTCAGTGATTTTGGCTAGTATACATTCTGAGCAAGTTTAAAAACCTTTAATATTTCATAACATGGAAATTAGATTTGTTATATATGAAAAAATAAATATTTTGAGAAAAAATTTATTTTATTTTTGCATTCTCTGAATTGTCTTTGACCATCGAGTAGTTGAGTTGAGCTAAAACACAACACAAACAAAAAATGATAAAAGAACTAGTTGTTTTGCTCTATATTTAAAAACTGGAATAACATTAGTCAGTGATAGCTTTTTAGTGCTCTAAACAGCTTACAGCTTAAAGATTTGACCACAGCTGTAAATGGGATCTTGTAAATGCCAATCGGGAGCAGCAGGAAAATCAGACACTGCGGTAAGTTTGGAATTGAAGATTTGCTTCTGTGCTTCTATCAATAGACCCTTATGCATACCTCAAACATGTTGCTTCTTCTAATAATCACAATGTCAGTAAAAATTATGACATAGTTTGAGCTCCTAAGTTATGTACTGTATGGTAAAACATGCAAAGGAAATATAATGATGTTTGCATTTTTTTAAGCTGTAGTGCCAAAAGTGAACCTGTATTCAAGCTAACTGTGAATTTTATGTAAAAAATTACTGTTATTTATTAAGCCTGCCATTCAATGCTATCTCATCAAGTAATGCAGAGATATCAGCATATCTCCTCTGACCATTCTTTCTGCCAACATTCTTTTTAAAGATAACAAGAACCTCTGTTTGGCCTTCATGTTCATTTTTCAGCAAAACACATTCAGATCCAGATATGCTATTCTGTTAAATGTCATTCTTTAATTATCAGACTCAATGCCTAGCATTTCACTGACAGCATCAGCCATCATAGTGTAATTTACTGCATCCAGAATTGCACAGTGAATTTGTATTCATTAGTAGAGGGAAAAAAAAGACATACTGAACTAGCCAAATCAAATACAGATGGCTGGCCAACCATACAATTAAAAGCGATAAGCATGGCAGACTTTTGTGTTTACCCTTCACTTCCGTCTACTCTTTGAATTGAAGAGTGGATATTAGCTAAGTAGTTGATAAATGGTGTCTGATCTGAAAACCATTATACTAGCACATCAATATATTCCTTTCAGACTAATTCAGTACACAGTGTTACAATAATGTAATGTCAGGCATTAGGTGTGTTGCAACAAAGTTCATTTTGGGTACATTCTGTGACTGTACATAGGCAACATATGATCCAAATACTTGGCAGGTGGAAGTGAATCTTGTGAATTACTCATGAACGGTTTAAATCCTTGAACTATTTATTACCTGCTTAGTACAACTCTATTTAAGCAGCAAATGTAATTTTCTTTTTGGGGAAGGCATCAAGGGAAGTTTTGTGACTGTAAGTAGGGGCTTGGTTGCCTGGCTTCTGTTGTTGTATAAACTTTGTATCTATAGGAAGAAATACTCAATCACAATCTAATTTTTAAAGGAAATGTCTTTTATTTTTACTTTCATGGCCTATGAGATTTTTTAACCCTAAAATTACCACATTCAGCATCACGGATTTTTGTTCCTAATTTCTGTGAAATTTTACACTGAAGTAGCAGTGATGAAGAAAAAGAAAAAAAAGTAGATGTAGTTTCATATGTGCTTTTTATTTAGTTTACACTGGTCATTGGACGAGTGTGAGACAACCAGTGACACATGCAACATAAAGATATTGAAGAGGTGTATTAAGTTATGTCCTAGTTCCAATATTTCTTGTATAAACATGCCATACACGTTAGACTTACGAATTTCAGTTTAGAATTTAGGGGCTTTCTTATTGAAAATCCAACATGTATGTATGATCCCTCTGTGAAAATGTATCTGCTTTATCGACAATAAGTCAATGAAGTTAATGGCAGGTCTGTTAATGAGTTCAAGTGGTGTCTGAGAGACCTCATTTGCATTTCAAGAAAATTAAAACTATTACTTAAATGATTTAAAGTAGAACAAAGTTTCTGTGTTAATCCAGAAGCATTTTTAAGAGAGCAAAATATTATGGTAGTATTGTGGAAAACATAGCTTAACTGTCTGCAGAAGGCTGAAGCTTCAGAAGACAAAGTGGATTTAGGAGTTTCCCAAAAGAAACAAAGTCCTCAAAGCTATCAGATATCAAAAAACAGGAACAAAAATTATCTCAGTGACCTTACATTAAGGGCTTTTTTAATCTTATTTTTTATCACACTCTCTTTCTTTAAAGGCTTTATTTCTAGGAACCATTTTAAAGCATCAGACGTAAATGAAGTGAAATAAAAATGTTAGCTTCAATTAAGGCGAAGTTTCCGAATGTCATGGAAAAATCTAGTTCAGTCTTCCATTTGCTTTTTGGTTAACTTCTAATTTGTGAATACTGAAACAATTCAGCAGTGTGATAAAAAACATATTCTTATCTCTACATTTAATTATGAAGAGCTGTAAACTGATAAATGTAGTCTACAATTAATAAAAAGATGAATTAACATTCAACTAAGAAGCTACCAACTTTTCAGTCTGATGATAGAAGTACTTTCTGCCATAAGAAATTATTCTTTTGAGTGAAAAAAGAGAATAATACAGTTTCTGCTTTCAAAAACATCCTAAAACATTTTTAAAAACATATTTTAAGGTGTTATATTTTCATTTAGATTTATTTGTAAAGTTCCTAAAAAAATAAGAACAACAGTTCAATCAAGTACTTAAATAGTGAAATAGTGACAATCTTTATGGTTTTATATTCATTTCAACAATCAAAAAACAAATTGTCTGAGAGTCTAAACTTATGAATATTAGCACTCATGGTCTAATTGTTAACTGTTTTGCAATTCTATGGGAGAATGTTAAATTCCACAGAAGAATGGTAAACCTTTGCTAGATATGTTTAAAACTGCCCAAAGAGTGTCTGGACAACTGAAATTCGAAACTGGAATCATAAAACCTCCTTCTCAGACACCCTTCCCAAGCAAAATTACGTCCATATTTTCTCTTTATTCTAAAGAAGGCACTTTTCTGCTAATATTTGTGAATTCACCAATATGCAATATCTCTCATGGATGCAATCAGTGAGACTGACCTTAAAGGAAAGTTCTTCTCTCTCCATGTTTCAATTCATAAGCATTTTTCAGCTATATAAAAACAGATTTTCAGTGAGACAAAATAAGTAATATATACAGATTTTATCTACCCAAGTATTTTATCCAGAATTGTGTGGTTTGTTAGTGAATCCTCCAATAGTTCTTACTTAGAGTACTTTGCTCAGTCTGTAGTTTTGTGCAGGCAAACTTGGTACCTTTAGGATACTGTATCAGATGTAAGAAAAATGTTCAAGGGCCATATTAAATCTAGTTTAACCAACATCTGTTTCAATGCACTCCTGTTGTGCCAAATGCTTATACCACAGTAATAAGATTCTTTCACTCACAGAAACATGCAGATATGGGTAGCATACGGTAGATATGTAGATAAGCAGTCTTTGACTACTAGTTTGAAAAGCCTTTTAGTGCACCTGAACTCTAGTACTACAGAGTTTAGAGCAGGAGAGTGAACTAAGATAGAAAAAAGAGCCAGAAGGAAACCGGAAACCAGTTAGTGGTATATTAGCATTTGTGTTTTTACAAATTGGCAAGAAATGTATACAGGAGTAGCCACAATTAAGTTGTTCTTGTCCAAAGAAAAATAAAAGTGTGAGTCTATGAGCTGTTTAGTAATGATAAGAAGGCATTGAATCTGTGAGGAACTCATTTTCAACAACTTTGTCCAAGAGCACTGACAGCCTTCTTCACAATAATTTTATTTCCTTTTTTTCTGCTATGATTTTGGAAGCAACACTCAGAAAGTAGTCAGTAAACCGAAACATCTGTCTGCAGTTACAGAGTGCTTGCTTCACAGCTTGAAGTTTAGGCTTGAAACATCTCTTCAGTTATGTGTCAACAGCATTGGAAGAATTATACCTGCCAATTTACATCTCTTTAACAAATAGACACACTCCTGTTGTCTTCAGGAATACTCTTAGAACTATTTTAGTATTCTTGTCAAGGAAATGGATCTTCTTGTAGTTTTTTTTTAGTGTGGAGAAAATTTTCTATAACTTGAAAGATTGCCATTTGTTCATAATTTTCTGTGCTTGCTATCCTTGAGCAAACCAGTAGTTTTGTAAGCCAGCACAGATGTGTTGCCTCTTTTGTCAGAAATTTAGACATCAAGAACAGTACAAATGGCCTTCAGGACTGGTATAGGTTGTCATAACTCAGCTAAAACACTGCACAGTTTTTAGTATTTCACCAGTTAGGAAAGGTCTCTGGCATGTATCACAGATACCTTCATTTTCAGGAAACCAAGTTTATGAGGAAAACTGTGATTCTAACACTTCTAAAAGAAAATATCAGATAATACAGATAAAGATCACAAATAATATTTTGTGGTGATGCGATGTTCTTACTGTGTTTTTATATGTTCTTTGTATATTCTTTGTACCCCAATGGTTTATCCCTACCTTCCCTACTTCTATTCCTAGTTGGTTTGTCCCAGATCCAAGCTGCTCCCGTGGTGA
>NW_008239080.1:2828941-2831116 GCF_000691975.1 Corvus brachyrhynchos | reverse complement strand
GCTCCGCGCGTGCGGTTGCTCCCCTCTCCTGTCACACACCGCTGGAGCCAGCCCGGGCAGTGGACAGCAGCGGTCAGTGTGACAATAGTTGATCTGTTCATTCTTGTTAACATGCTTCCCAGGCTAGTGTGTGTAGTTTTCAGAATTTCGGTGAGCATTTTTTGCTTCAAGTTGAGGCGTTTGGTCAGAAATGAAATCTCAAAATATATACTGAAATTTTGTATAAACTCTACTGAAATTTACAGCAAATGGATACCTAAAAACACTGAGGAATTTATCCTACATTTATTGGATAACTTTTTTACTTTTCTGGAATACCCAAGGCCACAGGATAACTGTCTGTAGCACTTCAGTGTGAATAAGGCTAATGGAATAATTCCAAATGCCTAATCGGGTAATCTAAAAACCAGATATTTAATTCTAAGCCATTCAGCACAGGTTTTCTCAGTAGCAGTCAAGAGAAATATCTGCTTCTAGGGCTACTTTATAGGAATATATAGGAGTATGATAGATCAGGTGAATTGTCCTTTAAAAGTATCATTCTCCCCTCGTTGATTTTTCAAACAACTAGATAACTTGCAAGCATTTGAAAAGGGGTATATCCATACAGTTCAAAAAAGCTGTTGCTTTTTCAAAAGCTAGGTATCATTAATACAAGCCACTCTCAATTTTAAGTTCAGTGGTAAAACATGCTTGAGACAAAGCCAAAGTATTTTGTTTAACAAATGTATCCTTAAGAAACTCTTAAAAACATGTCACCATCCATGAGGAGGCTGGTGAACATCAACAAGGAGTCTCTGTATATCACCAATGAATTTGAGTGTATGGGCCTTCTTGTGTTTAGTATGTTACTTCAGGCATGACCAGTGTAAAACTTACATTCTGCCTTCTTGATCCACCTTTGTAATTAATTTTAAAGCAATGAATATAACTGGATTTTACTGTTGCATTTTTTTTTTTTTACATTAAAAGCATAAGCTTCTTGTCTTTTCATAAACAAAGTAATTCTTTAAAGGACTTTTCATCATGAGACACTGTTCTCTGTTTCTGATGAGCACATTCCACACTCTGGTTGTCCATTTGAATATTGAATAGCAATAGAAGTTTTTACAGTTGAAACATTTTCATTTCAAGAAATGGGTTTTTTCAGCACTTACAAATGTTAACTGTATTCTCTGCTGAATTACTCTTCACAAAGGTCTTTTCTAGGTAATATGACATCATGATTATTCAAGCCAAGATCTAAAACATATTCTTTGTGACTTAACAGAAAACACTATTTGGTTTTCAGGTTGGTTTAGACAGGACCTATTTATGCACCCTTTGTATTAAATTACTTCAAAGAATAGCAATTATTCACATCAGGAAGAAGGAGACTGGAAACACTTAAAAATATTTATTCATGCTAAGTTTCCGAGGCATCCAAGTTAGAAGCTGTAGTGTATTGACCCTGGCTGGATGCCAGGCAGCCACTAAAGCCTATCACTCCCCTTTGCAGCTGGACAGGGGAGAGAATATCTAACAATGGGTTCATGAGTTGAGATAAGAATTGAGAGATCATTCACCAAATACTGTCATGGGCAAAACAGACTTAAATTAGAGATATTAATTGAATTTATTTCTAACAAAATCAGAGTAGGATAATGAGAGGTAAAATAAAACGTTCAGAACAGCTTCTCCCCCACCCCTCCCTCTTTCCCAGCTCTACCTCCTCCCCCAGTAGCCCAATGAGACAGGGAATGGGGGTTATGGTCAGTTCATCACCCCTTGTTTGTCCCACTGCTCAAGAAGAGGAGCTTGCCCCACTCCACAGTGGGGTGCTTCCCACAAGAGATAGTTCTCCACGAACTGCTGCGATGTGAGTCTATCCCACGGGCAGCAGGTGTGGGGTATGCCCAGCCACTGCCCTGGAGGGATGTCTGCTGAGATAAGGAGATTGAGCAATCTCCCAGCAGGGCTCCCTGGAAAGGCAACCACTTCTTGGGTCATGGCAAGGAAAGGTAGACCCACAATCCTTTGGGAGACACTATGCAGATCATTCTGTAACCCATTGGTCTGTCCCAGACCCTCTGTAATCCCTTGGTCCCCTTGCTGATCCTCTGTATCCCTATAAAAGCAAGATCAATGGGCCCCTGTGGCTCAGAGAGAGCTCATCCCTGGCTCTCCCCGTCCCCA
>NW_008239080.1:2803131-2828887 GCF_000691975.1 Corvus brachyrhynchos | reverse complement strand
GCTCTGGTTTGGCCTGGAGGCTGCCCTGCAGAGCTGAGCTGGAATCACGAGCTGATATCACTAAAGAGCTGACAGCCTCTGCAAGGGCCCCTCTGCCAGCAGCTGAGAGGAAGACACCGGACCTCAGGAAGGCGATTCCTTTCGGGACCATCTCCCCGGACCGGTCACAGCCTCCGACCCCATCACCAGCTGTAATAAGCAGGCCTTCCCAAACTGTTAGAAAGTGGGTCACTTCCACAGGGTGCAGTACTTCAAGAGCAGGTTGCTCCAGCATGGGCTCCTCTCTCCACAGGGCTCCCACAGGGTCGCAACCTCTTCTCAGACATCTACCTGCTCTGGCATGGGTCTCCTCCCTGGGCTGCAGATGCATCTCTGCATCCCTGTGGATCTCCATGGGCTGTAGGGGCACAACTGCCTCACCATAGTTTGCAGGAGAATCTCAGTTCTGGTGCCTGGAGCACCTCCTACCCTTCCTTTTCCACTGATCTTGGTTTCTTCAGAGCTGTTCCTCACATGTTCTCACCCTTCTTTTTTCTGGCTGTGCAATTACAACTGCGCAAGAACTATTCTTTTTCTTCTTCTTAAGTATCACACAGTTACTGCAGAGGTGTTACCATCATTTCTAATTGGCCTAGCTTTGATCAGCAGCACATTCATCTTTGGTGCTACCAGAGATTGGCTCCGCTGGTCAAGGAGGAAGCTTCTAGGAGCTTGTCACAGAAACCATCCCTGTAGCTGCCCCGCTACAAAAGCTTGGCCATGCAAACCTAATACAGAAGCACAGATTGCCTGATTCCATGCATAAAAATTAAAAAAGATAGATCACTCTACAAAATTTCAAGTTAGATCACGACAGCTATATCTACAACATACAGTTTCTATACCGCCTGTTCAAATGCTTTAATGAGATGCTAAATATGGTGCATTTAATAAAGATATTAAATTAATCGAAGCCTAAGTACAGAAGGAGTCCAAAATTTATATCTTTGAAAACTATTGTTCTATTTTTTAAAAAGGCAAGAATTCTTAAACTACATGTCTCTACACTGAGGTATACCTTTCTAAAGGCCATGTAAACCATATGTATAACATCTTTAGACAAAAAGTTTCTATTACCTAATAATGCTCCTTTTCTACATACAATCCTTTCCCTATTGTTTTAGATTTGAGAACATTTTAGAATATAGACAGCATTGGAAGAACAATAAATAAATACAAACTGTGCCTAAGGCTTAGTTTCCTGAATATTACAGCCAATTCTGATTCAATGAAAGGATTTCTATTTATACCAGAAACAGCTGAATTAGGCCATAATATGAAAAAAACTGCTAAATGGTATCACTTTCTTTATACAAGACTGTAATTTTTGTCAACATTTTCAAATTCTTTGACTAAAGCAAATGAATTCACCTGAATAAAAGGCACTGGGTTTTGATCCTTTATGAACACATTTATGTGGAATATCCCTAATAGCAAATAAATGAGATTAAATATAGTTACATGTGCTTATGAATGGATTTGCATAAAAATGTAAATCTACAAGCACAGAAAATTTTCCACTTTATTAAAGATATTAGATTAATTGCTATATCCTTTATAGAAGCATTCTTGATTTTTGTTACTTTGATGTGGCAAAACCCTCAAGACAACGTTTTACTTTATGGAACTTGTACTATTTAAAATTATTTTCTTGAATCATAGCCTAGTTTGAATTCACAATAACTAAAGGTCATTAAAACCTTTCTGCTTTCCTATTCATTTTTAATTGGAAAATTATTTAGTTGGTTTTTTTGTTAAAGTGCAAATGAATAGAGGGTTACTTCCATATCAATTTCAATATTAATGAAAGAGCACAAATTAATCATACTCCTTGTATGAAAATTAAAATTTAAAAAAAAAATCTAAGATATAAACTATAACTTTAGTAGCTATACCAGGCTTGAGATAAACAAATCCTCACAAACCTAATTATGTACAAAAAAACATATCCACAAGTTAAAAACAAATCAAAAGAAAACAAATAAAGAAAACAACAACAACAAGAAAAGGGAGAATTCCCAATGTGATTCCGTTACACAGAGAAACCATCATTCTGGTGTCACAGGATGAGAATTGTAGAGGAAGATAAGACTTGTTTATTATATATATGATGATTGACAGCAGAACCATTTATTTTCTGTAGCCTGGGAAATTAAAAACTTACCTGCAATTGACTCAGTAAATTGTTGTTGTTATTAAATTATTTTTCCTAAATATAACATAATTAATATTGGCATCAGCAGTTTATGTTTGCCACTGTTACCTTATCACCATGGGATGTATAGTTCCCCAACCTCCCACACAAATTTGTACATGTGAAAACTCAAGCGTAATGTTAAATGAGCTGAAGTAAAAGGCCTTATCTCTAACGTACATAAACACATACGTATCGTAGATGTAAGTTTATTTGCCACAGCATGCCTGCATGAGGACTCACATGCATACCCTTTGTATGAGTTTTCCTTTGCATGAATAGCTGGAAACCCATTTTAAATGCAACTGTGCAGACAAATGTGTAATCTAAACATATTCCTTTTCCTATTGTTTCTAGTATTTTTGATATTATACTGTGTCAAAAAAAAAATTCTGTTTCTGATGCATAATTGTTTCAAGCAGATGAAACCTGATGACATATCAGAGGATGGCATCTGAGGATTATTCTGTACATATTCAACACATTTCTTCCCTCTTAGCTCTGATATACATACATATGTATTTTTTTATAATATATTTCATCTTCTTCCCTTGTGAAGAGGTTTTCTTTTCAATCCCAGGACAAAACCAGGATATCTTAGACCTTCAGCTCACCTTGTCAACTACAGGAATGAATGAAGATTTTGCTACAGATCCCAGGGTTCTGATGAAGAGGATTTCTTAGTAATGACTGTGGTTTTCCTCTTTTGGTACCCTGCTCCTGGAAGCTTTTACTTGGTAAATCCCCAGAACTGGGAGAGTGGGGGAAATATATTAAGGGAACATACTATTATTTTCAAACTATAATCTTTACTCTTAGCACAAATATTTTTTCTGTAACTTTTTATTACCACTGATATCCTCTGGTGTTTCCTTTGCATCACTGTATTGTTCTGTCAACCGCTCAATAAGTGTACTAACAAAACTCACATCTGCAGCAGCTTTATTAATCTTGCTGGCTTTCTGCAAGAGAAATGCTACTACCAATTTCAAGCTTCCAAAATCAGCTGAAAGAAAGAAATCAGACTTCTTTACTGCAATATCAAACTCTGAGCCCAGCTCCTCATTTTAATTACCAAATACTGACCAAGAGAAACTACAGACCTCAATAGAAGGAGCTTCCTCTGGAAAATGAGTAGTCTGCTGAGGAACAGAGCAGAGCCCATGTGGATGCAACAGAATATTTCCCTGTATGTTGTCAGATATAACAAATTCTGAGTTCTTCCTAGAACTCAGAATGTGATAGAAAACTTTCATGAATCCTTAATCTATGGCAAAATGGAGGTTACAGAGAGTGTAAAATTGCATATTAGAAACTGAAAAATCAGCAGAAGAGTAATTTGTAAACTGAGTTTCAGAGTCATGGTAGGAAGGAATTAATCAGTGGTGACAGACACTCAAATCTCAAAACTATTCCAAAAGGCAGAAGTTACTTGACAGAATAAGTTACAGAAGCACCTCAGTGATTCCCTGTGTCCATGTAATATGGAGTAACTAAATTCTAAATAGATTGAAATAGCTTAAGTCCCAAAAGTAGCAGTGGTTTATGACAGTATGTGATGACCATTTGATGAAGAATGTTACAAATGGGTCTTTCTAAACAGGAATTAATTTTTTTTTTCTTATATGGGTGTTCCTCTGTAGATATAACACCCTTTTGAGTTATAGGCTACAAACTAGAGGGCTTTCTTAACACAATCAAAGCCTTTTACAGGACAACTCCACCTCCAGGTTAGGGCACATAATATGGTGTCTCTGAAAATGTGTATCAACTTGTAAATGAATATGTCTAGTCAATACAGTCCTCATATTCCACTAATCAGCCACCAGATCAGGATTGGTTGCTCAAACATAGTGACCAAGTGCCAGCTGAGACATGGCATAGGTAATAGGTCTTCATGAATGGCAGCTGATGGACAGTTAGGACACCCTAGCATGTTTCAAGTAACTTCAAATGCCAAAGTCTCATGGAGTAATTCAGGCATTCGAGGAGTATTTTTGAATGAACTAAATTACTTCCCAAGTTACATGGACTGTACTGAGATGTGCGAAGATTGTAATGAGGTTTAGACCATATGTGACCATAGAAGTTTCAGACAGCTGGAAATAAAAATAAGGATAATTAACTCTTGAACTGAATCCAAACTGAATGTGATTCACCTGCCTAAAAACAAACTTGCAGTGCCATTTCAGTATCCTGTCTAGCTTTATGTTGCCACTTCAGAGAGAAATTTATCTGAATAGGATCTGTGTCACTTCTCTCATTGTCTCACGGCACTTAGACACCTTTCAGTGTTTTGAAGGATACTAGATATTAAGGAAACAGATGCCAGCATATCTCTGTATCTTTAACCTCGTATGTGAAGAAAAAAGAAAAAGGAAATACAAGGAAAGTAGTTATAGATTACTCCAGAGCAACCACTGGTAACAAACATATAAATAGGAAATATAAAATGGTATCAAATGATAATGGTTTGAGTACTGTGCGGGTTCTCAGCCCCCATCTGTCCTCCCTGGATGGGGGAGAAAGTCCTTGCCAGGAGTAAGAGACAAACAGGACTTTTGGATCTTCTCGGTCTTCAGATTGTTTATTATATCTTACCAGTAATTTACATGCCGCCGACATAGCATGAAGCTGAGCAAGTGCCAAAAGACAAAATGCAGGAAACTCAAGGCCCTTTTAAAGATAAATCACCCAATTGTCACCTAGAACGTACATTATTTTGACTTTTCTACCAATGCCTAATGAACTGTCTATTCACGTTGCCCTGTACTGTGGCATTTCCTAACCAATCATTCTGTGCTACCAACACTGCAGAAAATGGAGTAGGTGAAGAAGAAGGAAGAGACCTGAAAAACGACAGGAGTCCTCCATCTTGTCTTCACCTACTTACCACACTAACAAACCTAAAATTCTAAATTTTTCACCCTGTAACAAACTATGTATTATACTACCACCTAACTCACACCCTTGTAGATTCTAATTCATCCCAAAGCCTTGGCAGCTCTCTCCATGGACGAAGGTTAAAAACAGTGTTTCCTGGGGGGATGGGCCCCTCAGGACAGGCAGAGAAACATTCCCTTCACTTTGGGTTCCAACAGAGTACCACTATGTTAGGCATCCTAGTACTTCCAGGAGGTGTTCTAGGATTTGCAAAGTTCCTCATGTGTTTCTTGCTCTCAGATAAAAGATGTTTAGCTGCAATCGTAATATTTAAATAGTTTATGTAATTTTTAAACATTACAGAATAAACAAATCTGATATTAACAACACAGATGCTTTGAAGCTTCTTAAGTGCAACTAGTAATAATGAAAGACATTATATGGTTAGTATAGATCTAGACACATTATTTTATTTAGAATTTCACTCTTTGAGAGTTTTGTGTTTAAAGTTCTTGCAAACTGTGTTAGGATTACAATCCTAACACAGCTTTAATACAGTGGTGTATTAAAGCACAAATAGAAGGCAGTGTTGCGACCTCCTAAAAAGTACAGACACTACTGTTAGTAGATAAATTATGCATGCTAATTGATACTCTGCATCTGTTGATTTGCCAAAAGCTAATTAAAATGCTTTAAAGCCATTATGCTGTTTTAGGCATATTTTGTGATTTCATAAAATGTCATTTATGTTGTGAGAACCATGTTTCTTTGAAAATTCATTTCAAAAAGCAACAAGGACACAGCTTCTGCATGCAAATGAATCTCTTAGGAAAGGTGTCTCAAACTAGTTTGACTTATAGTGAACAAGAGACAACATTTTACTTCTACCTACAATAAAAGTTATTGTAATAAGGCAAATTCCAATGATGAATTCAATATGGCTTAAGGTAAAAAAAAAAAGAAGAAAGCAAACGAAAAAGGACATTTATTTATCGTTAGCAAGAAGCCTGTATGTGCCAGATGATGGGAAATTCAATTATGCTGTGAAACACTTTCTACTCTCACCAAAAAAAAAAAAAAAAGCATAAAAAACCCACAAAGAACAAACCAAAGTGGGGAAGAAAAAAAAAAAAAAGAAGAAAGCATCCACATTCATCCAACAAATTGTAGCTTATGCTTTCAGGAAGAACATTTATATGATAATAGTTTCCTTCATGTAGGATTTTAATCTTAAAAGGATTGCAACAACAAT
Source organism: Corvus brachyrhynchos (assembly GCF_000691975.1). Lineage (NCBI taxonomy): Eukaryota > Metazoa > Chordata > Aves > Passeriformes > Corvidae > Corvus > Corvus brachyrhynchos. The sequence goes on along the minus strand of NW_008239080.1, from coordinate 2,822,519 downwards.
AACTAATTAATCTTCTAAGCAATCTTAGGGATTAGAAATTGATTTCTCCATTGCACTTGTACAGAAAGAAGACTTGGAGTCAAGTAGCTTAATTTGCTGAAACTGCAGCAATCTACACAAGGATGAATTTGGCCGGAAAGGATGAAGAGCCAGACTGTCAAATGGTTGTAGGAACTATGACATACAAGACTACAGTATGTAAGAAATAAGTATGTAGTTCTGAAAGGGCATTTCAAAATACAAAAATACAGAATTAGAAACCTGTAGAGAAAAGCTGGGATGAGATTCACAAAACTCAGAATGAAAAGTGAGAACATGCAAATTGCAAATAGGAACCAAGTAGACAGGAAAAAAGGAACGTCTAACATTGACTGCCTGAATTCTATTCCTGCAGGGAGCAGCTGCCCCGTTTTTCAAAACAGCCTCTGGATTACATAATGTATCTGGGAAATGGAAATCTAAGTAAATCTTAGTCTGAAGAGATTTGGACTGATGGCCAGCACTTTGCTCTAATGCAGGCCTAAACAAGACTAAAATTTAGTTCCTTCATCTTAGTTGATATTCAATGTTCTGCAAGCAGAAATGCCAAATTCATAGAAGTTGAAATTGAATAATGATAGGCATGATAATACAGTCCTCCAAGTAGGATAATTTTTTGTTTGGATGTCAGGTTATCTTAGATAGCTCCTACAAATTTGAAATTGTGGGACTTGAAGTGTTCTACCTAAAGATCTCTGATTACAAAGTTTATGTTTACAAGTAGACTGAAGAAAAGAATTTCACTTATGTGTCTAATTTTCATCTTACAAAAGTGCCTTTGGCTAAGATAGCTGTTCAGTACCTGACACACGGGGTGAGATTTAGTTACAAATAAAAATAACTTATTTTAGAAGTCTACATATAAATACCTATACCTGTGCTAAATATCCAGGTCTAAGGAATAATGGATGCTTAATTAACAAACCCGCCCCCCCCGAAAATTACCTCACTCTAAAATCAACCTCTGTAGCTTCACTTAGCTCCTGAAAGACATCTATTCCCAAACAGAGCTCAGTAGGACAATTAAGGCATTAATACAGTTCTAGTAGAAGTGACACAGAGCCTATGTGAGAATATAGAAGAGCAAGTAGGCATGTGTGAGACAGTTGGGAGACCAAAAGTAATTTCAAACATTATTAATATGCCCACATAGTCAAGTATCTGGTGGTTAGTTAGATTAATTTTATTATTTTTTAGAAATTTTGTCACTATTGACTATGTTGATTAGGTTTTACTGTCTGTAACAGAAGCTTAGCCACCTAGAATGACATCAAAATCTGTAGGCAAATATTTATTTTTAGGTAATAAAAATCCACCCTAATAGAGACATTCACTAAAAAATTGTAAGCGTTGAAAGAAATTTTGGGGAAAAAGTACTTAACAACAAAGAGTAATTTCTGTGAATAGTGTGGCACCTATAATACCGTACAGATATGAACATTACCAAAAGACCAGTAGTTAGTTGTTGCTGGGAAAAACTGCTGAACAGTTCAATTTAAACTCACTTTATGGAGTTTAAATCCAATCAGGATTGATTCATCCATTTATTAATGGCATTTAATTAACTGGCAGTCAATGAACTATATATTAAGAATCCCTATCAGTAATACAGCAGATAATCAGCAATTCACTCAGCTACAAAATGCTAATAAAGACCTATTTCTTTGCTAAACACCTTTATATAACTAATCCCAGAAGATGACAGTGAGACACACGCACACTTACATGCAGTCCCTACCAGTGTGGCTTACACATGCCCCCATCCCAGAGTGTGGGTGCAGGTTTCCCATCTCCTGTGGAGATGTGGGTGCTCCAGCTGAGCACGTATGCTTGCCACTGCGCATGCCCAGCTAAAGGAAAAGCCATGGGCAGGAGCAACGTGCAGTCATGCACCCACATGTATCCTGGGAAGTTGTGCACTCGTGCTGCTCCTGCACGCTGGTCACTGGCTGGGTGAAGGGTGTTCCTGAGTCCAACCAGGAGCTGCTGGGCCTGGCCCAGGCAGTAATTCAAGTGCCACAGGGTGACACCTGGCAGTGTGCAATCAGGGTCATTGCTCCTAACCCCACTTCAAGGGATCCTACTTCTTTCCCACCTTTTAAAAAATTTCAGGTTCGCTTTAAGGTTCACTCATTTTTAGTGTCTTCCTGTAATTTCCTGGTTTGACCTTGACTGTCTGCCAAGTTCCCTGCCAGCCTTTCTCTCTCTTCTTTATCAGCAGAATGAGGGGATAAAATAAGGTGGAAGAGCTCCCAGTCTGAGATAAAACAGGGAGATGATTTAGCAAATTACAGTCATGGGCACAACAGACTCAGTTTGGGAGAAAATTAAAATAGAGTTGGATGTTGAGAAGCAAAGACAAAATTAAAATAATACCATCTTCTATTCCCCCTTTCTTGAGGCTACTCCTCCATTCCTGACTCCTCATTCTTCCCCACTCCCCAAGCAGTGCAGGGGGATGGGGGAATGAGGGAGTCATATTAACCCACAAATTTGTCTCTTCCTCCTCTCTTTTTCTTCCTGTTTAATCATGGGCTGTTCATGGGCTTCAGTTTCCTTCTCAGGTATCAGGTCCTCAATGTGCTATGTTGTAGATACCTGCTCAGGTACCTGGAGCACCTTCTCCCCTTCTTCTTTCTCTTGGTCTTCACAGCTGTGTTCTGTAATTTTTTTTTGTTTGTTTGCTTGTTTTTGTTTTGTTTTGTTGTTTTTTTGTTTAGGTTTTTTGGTTTGGTTTGGTTTGGTTTTTGTTTTTTCTCATCCCTTTTTCCTCCCTGGTATTTCCTGTGCTTTCACTGTAAGTGCTTGGACCCAGAAGACACAGACAGCAGACACAAAAGCTGGTGGCCAATTCCATGTTAAACATGATCATTTGAGGTGATCAGAATGCTTTTTTCACTCTGAGACAACAGGTTTTGGGCAAACACCCTCCAGATGTGTATATTGGATGTGCACACATTATTTACACCCCCAGCATAACAGGTGGTGTCACCCATGACATTTTTCAAGGGTGGACCATGCAGGCACTCTCACATTAAGTCAGAGACAAAAATCATGACAGAACGCATGAAGGTTCAGTCTTTGCACTTGATATCACTAAACCTGTATAATTTAATTTGTTTGTGTTGCTGAGATAGTATATTCAGCTATATGCTACTATTGCACTGCAAGGAAGGACTGCAAGTTAAGAACAGGTTTTAAAATTTCCCCAGCATCTGAGAGTTAATACAATGGAAACTGCAACTCAAGTCATTTCAGTTAGAAATGGCAATGAATGCATAGCAGACAAAAGATGAAAAAAACTTAATGTACTGTGATTTAAAAATATATTCCAACATCTAGAATTAGAACAAGAAAAATAAAAGGTACAGAAATTCACACTTACAAACTCAGTGAATCACAGAAAAAGTTTATCCCTCAAATTAAATCTATAAAACAAGGAATTCTAATTCCATCTCTAGGCAAAATCATATTTCCCATCTGTTTCTTACTTATTTTCCCTAATTTTGCAAATTCTCCTCTTGAGAACAATCAGGTAATTTTAACCAAGTATTCATTCTGATTTCTTAAAAAAATTGATCTGGAAAGGACCTTGAGAAGGCTTATGTTTCATTCCTCTAACCCAAGGAGATACAATTCCTGACTTATACTGGTTTAATATGTTTTTAAAAACCCATCCACTGAGGGATGCCACAATCTCTCTTCAAGCAGTCGATGCCAGCACATCCTTATCCGTACTGTTACAATTTTTTTTTCTAACTGGAAACTTTCTTGCTGAACTTTATTTTCAGCACTTCTCAATAGAGTCATAGAATGGTTTGGATTGCAAGGGTCTGTAAAGATCACCTAGTTCTAACCCCGTCACCATGGGCAGGGATCCCACCCACTACTTTGGTTGCTCAAGGTCACATCCAACCTAGCCTTGAACACTTCCTGGGATGGGGCATCCACAGCTTCTCTAGCCAACCTACTCCAGTGCCTTGCCTCCCTCACAGTAACCAATTTCTGCCTAATAGCTCATCTAAACATACCCCTTTCAGTCTGAATCCATTCCCCCTTGTCCTGTCACTACATATTCTTGTAAAAAGTCCCTCTCCTTTTTGTATGCTCCCTTCAGGTACTGAAAGGCTGCAATTACGTCACTCTGGAGCCTTCTCTCCTCCAGGCTGAACGATCCCAACTGTCAGCCTTTCCTCATAGGACAGGTTTTCCATTCCTCTAATATTTTCTTTATCCCTCCTCTGCACTTGCTCCAAGAGGTTCATGTCCTTGCTGTGTTGAAGTCTGCAGAGCTGAACACAGTACTCTACTGTACAAATGGTAAACAGGTTGTCCTCCTCTTTGCACCAGTCATCTTAAGAAGACTACCACATGCACTGTGAAGGTCTTTTAGTCTAAATCCTACAGTTATTTCAGTCATGGACCTGTATGCTGACCATTTCAATGTTTTACAATAGGATCACTTTAGTAATGCAAGATCACAGATGCTCAGGATAACTTCCAATCATTTTATAGAGAAATTTTCCCTGTCCTTGTCTTTATGGAAGCAAGTATTCCAAGCTATGGTACACTATTTAAATTCAACCTATCTTTGCAAACATGCCTTCAGCTTTTAAAGCTGTGTTGAATTCCAGTAGTGTACTTCTATATAGTGTCAGTCCACCCCAATAATGATAGGTCAGAGACTGATTCTACATTCTAAGGCTACATGTATGATGTTTTTGTCTTTCAAGCAAGGAAGGAAAAAAAATTCTTTTAGAATTCCATTTCAGAATGTGTCAGAAGTATTAATTTGCTAAAATCATATACTTACTGTCATATAAGACAAAGATTTTAGTGATACTACTCTATTAATTCCAAATCACATGAGTTAAGGAGCTGAGAAATTAGTTACAGTATTTAACAGGAATAGAAAGTCCATGAAAAATATATAAATGTAATACTAAAGTGAAAACCACTGACTATGCATTTCTTTTTACCAATAACATTATTTAGTTTACTTAGAAAAAGAACCTAAAGAAGATTTTCCCCAGAAATAAAAAAACCCAAACCCTATCAATGATGCCAGAAAAGCTTCAGCTGCAGTTTCTCTCTAACTATGCAATTTTAGTTGATATAATACAGTCTTAAGTCTTCTGTATGCAGTAGAACTTGTGTTAGTTGTGAAAGCAGTTACTTGTAATGCTGGAACATCTCATTAAACCTCTTTTTTTGTCCTTTTTTCTTTTTTTTTTAACCATAGAATTGAGTGCTGTACCACTGGAACAATTAAGCCATTGGTGAATTGTATGCATTTATCTGAAAACTCCTTGTACAGACAGATATAGCAGGTCATTCTCTAATTTTTCTTCTCTGTCCATGCTAATACCTCTTACATCTTGTCAAGCAATGACTTGATTAACTTCATTAACTGAAACATTTTTAAGGCCTCAATACTTTCTGTATAACAGATATGACACAATATATTTGGTCTGTTATTACATTAATTCTAATTAAAATGTACTTATTCCTTTCCTATCTTTGCAAAACTCCTACCAGTACTATATCCACATGCCACACAGACACAGGTTTTATGACTTCCAGCTTAAAAAAGTGGTTGAAGTGTGTTTTCATTGTATCAGATAGGTCATGAGTTTCATTTGCACACTGCAAAAGAAAAGAAAACATGTAAAAAATGGCATTAAAAAAGATGGGCTTATAATACTTATAGTTGCACTTAAAATATAATTTGGTATAAAGAGATGATAACATTTTCATGTTGATTTCTCCTGTCTGCATATGGCTTCCAGGAATGGAAGACAGTTACATTAGAATGCTAATGGTATTCTTTAAATGGAGGAGAACTTTGAATTAGAGTACCTACATTTTAATAGTAGAGATCAGTCAGTTCTTCCCATATTGTTGTCAATAATGGAGGGGATTCATTATGTCCTATAGTCTCACCCCACAATTCTTGCCTAGGACGAACAAATATATGTAAAATTTTTCAGAGACACCTACAGTAGCTGGAGAATCAGTCTCACCTCCAGCTTAGACATCACCTGTCTGTGTAGACATGTACAACATGTACACACATGACAATAATATTTTACTTTATCCTGTATAACTACAAACCTTGGTCATGTAAATTTGGTGGTGCTTTTAATCTGTAAAAATCAATCCAGTAATGGGCAGAACTCCAAACCCTAAATTAGAATCACAGTGGTTGGAGTATTGTTTCTGCTACTCCAGAAAGGAAAGGTTTCTTTTAGGTCCTACATTATGTTAACGTTTTCATCAATGACATAGGGGAATTGAGTGGACTGTCAGCTTTGCAGAAGACATCAAGGTGAACGACATATTGGAGGGAAGGGACATCATGCAAAGGAACCTTGAGAGGCTTGCGAGGAGAGTCTGTTCAAACATCATGAAGTTCAACAAGGCAAGGTCCTGGATGCGAGTCTGTGTAATCCCAATCACAAATACAGGATGGGCAGAGAATGGATTGAGAGTAGCCCTGAGAAGAAGGACTTGAGATGTCGGTTGACAAGAAGCAAAACATGACTTGGCAATGTCAGTGGGCAACCCAGAAAGCTATTCACAACCTGGGCTTTGTCAAAAGGAGTATGGCTAGCAGGTTGGCAGAGTGGTTCTACCACTCCACTCTGCTCTGGTGAGACCCCACTTGGAGTACTGTGTCCAGCTCTGGAGTCCTCAGTTCAAGAAGGACAAGGACCAATTGGAGTGGGTCTAGAGAAGAGCCACAAAAATGATCAGAGGGCTGGAACACCTCTCCTGTGAGTAAAGTCTGACAGAGTTGGAGTTGTTCAGACTGGAGAAGAGCAGGCTCTGGAGATCTCATTGCAGTGTTTCTTTGCTTCAAGGGGGCACATAATAAAGATGGGGTTGAACTATTTAGTAAGACCTGTTGCAATATGAGATATAACCATTTGCTCTGGTGTAGGGTCCCCCAGAAGCTACACTGTGTACATCTGCTCTGCCATCGTCCTCCACAAGCTGCAGAGGTCTGGGACTACTGATAGAGCTTATACAGTTACTAGATTAATTATTTTGTATTAGTCGAGTAATGCTGCACAATCCAACACACTGATTTTGGTCTTAGGTTAGTATCTCTCATGGCAGTCTGGACAAAACTAACTTGGCTTAATGCAAGACTTCTAACATGTCCGTGAATTAAAATGTGCAGCTAATATAAGTTTATTCTCTTCCTATTTAACCTTTTCTGATTATGAATTCTCTTTCTTTAGGAAATCTATTTCATGCATAATTTCTTTGATTCAAACTCCCAACTTTTTGTGTCTTTGCAGGGTTTATACACAGATATGGAGTGAGCAGAAGAGTTGTCTAAGGCCTATTAATAGGGCAAATAGGTCACACTCCCCAAGTTTCACATAGTACAGCTTTTACCACTGTGCATATTGGACTGTATCTGTGTTTCTAGTTAGAGGTTTTCCAGCGGTTTCCTGCTCAGTTCAATGAGCTGGCACCAGAAGCAGGAGCAGACTCCTATGGGCTGTCCGTTCAAGTGCTGCAGAAGGAAAAAGAAAACTGGTTTCTCTGTCCACTATTTCTCTGTCCACTACTTCTTTCTCTTTTTATAAGTATTTAATTAGTGTTTGGTACCACAGAGATTCACTCAGTATGAGGAAGGTATCTCCAAAGAATATTAAAGCTCTGAGTGCTTTTCAAGGCAGATGTCCCATAAAAATTCTTATATAGACAGCTTTGCATGTGGTTGGATTGAAATAATTATCTTAGGTTGTAACTAAATTACCAGATGATCAACACTGTACTCATAACCATAAAGTATTTTATTCAATATTTATTATCCTACTAGTTTAGTTTTAAAATCAAATATTTTCTACCACCACTTATAATTTTTATTACAATTACATTTAACTGTACTAAACGAGAGCTCTGTAGAGTACATCTGCTTCTAAAAACGTTTCATTTTTTGTTTAGGTAATTGATGTTTTCTCCACTTAACAATTGTATTTTGAAATTTACCCTGTGTGTTCAGAGAGGCATAACTATGCTTTTACATCTATACACTCAAAAAAATATTATCACTAGGTCAGATGTAAAGTACTAGTGGTTTTAAGTGAGGTTACAGGACATCTACAGGGTATGAAATAGAATATCACAATAAAATATGATATTTTCAGCAGCTACTGAGAAGTTTGCAGTTATCGCAGAATCACAGGATAAACTAGGTTGGAAAATACCTTTGAGATCATTGAGTCCATTATGAAGGCCCTTACTAAAAGCCATGTCTGTGTAGGCAACGTAGCCACATCTTTAGAGTGTCTTAATATAAAAAAAAATCCACTCAGGTTCACAGAAGATAAATAAAAAATGCAAAAATGCAACACTCTGAGAGTTTGTACAAAAAGAGCAGGATTTCATTTTCAACAGACACAGTTCCAGTCAGATTTCTACCAGAAAACTTGAGAACCTAGACCAAGAACAAAAGGGGTGGAATGCCCTGGGTTCTTTCAGTGCCTGTCCATGTTATCCACATTACTAAAAAAACCCCAGCTAATGTTTTTTTAAATTGGTGACTCAGAAAAGCTGTTCAAAAATCTTCTTATGATTAGGCAAATCCTTTGAGATTTATTTTTTCCCAAATATATGCGAATTTCTGCCATGTTTACATATAAAGTGAGTTCATAAAGTGGACTTCCTACAGGCAAATATATCCTTCTCTAAACAGCACTGTTTTGCTGCTGTTGTGTCCTCAGACAAGTTCTTTTAAAGTTCAGACATTTAGGAAAGAGTCAGATGACTGCTCAGAATTCCATGGAGGAGAATAGTGACGAGTTTCATCATAAATATTACATCACTGGCAATAGCCCAGGATAAAGGTGTGAGATATTAATATGTATCACTGCCAAGAAAAGCACTTGTAAAGCACAATGGGACAGGAACATTTCACAGTTTTTGGTTTGTTTTGACTATGTATTTGGGAAATGAAAATGAGAAACCTAAGAAAAAAAAAGGAGAAGAGAAACAGAATAGTGAGCTAATCAAGTACAGATTTGACACTGAGTAAGATTGAGGTGTGTAGACCTAAGAAACAGATTTCAGTTGTCCAGATTCCAGCCAGGACAGGGTTAATTTCTGCAGTAGCAGTGAGGGGACATGGCTAGGATGCAGAGGTTATTTTGCACCACCTCACGCCTTTGCCAGTGATAAGAGAAAGGGACTCTCTTCCCGGGAGAAGGGGTTCATTCCGGTTGAGCAAATGTGATGGAGGGAGCCTTCTGGGATTGTGTGTTGTTTGGGGGTGGGGGCAGGGCAGGGCATGCACATGAATTGGTTCTGACTTACACCCTCTGTCATTGGTATTGTTGCTGTTACTGTTCATTTTATCTCATTGTGGTAAATTGTTCTTAACTCAATTTGTGATCTTTGCCTTTTGCCTTCAGCTGGAGGGGGGGGAGTAGTGCATGGTTTAAGTGGCAGCACTAAATTGGAAAATACCATTTCTAAACCATGACAGGGGTTTATGGTACTGTCTCTCTTAATGAATTGAAACATGAACCATTGTTTTTTTTCTTAAGAACAATTCGGAATATTGCAGATTTAACTAGGTGCATTCATACCTTAAAAGCATGGACCAGAACATGGTGAAGTTGTCTTGTGGAAGAATTCTTTCGGCTAATCACAAAATATGACTTGGTAAACTTAATCAGAAACCAGTGGGTTTAAATTCATGACCAAAAACATGCACAAGTCTTCCTCTTACTATCTCTCTTTAACAAACACAGTGTCAAGTGCAAATTGGTACTGACAATATCAGCAACAGATACCTGTTGACTAAGAAGATTGGCTAAGAAGAATTTACTGGAGCAAAACTGAGGTACTTGTGTCTAGGTATTTAAACTCTGGTAGAATGATCCCCACCCAAAAGTAAAGACAGTGAACTGTAGTAAGATTATTTTAAATAATGCAAATAAATCCTCACAGAAATTATTAGTATAATTTATCAATACTTACCTATCCACAAAAAATATACTTCAGCTTATCTGTTGAGATACAATGTTATTGTTTACTGTGCATTGTAACCAAATTAAATGCAGTAGTGTTCTGTCCATGTCCCCAAATAAAATGTAATGAAAGCAAGTTCAAAATACGCTTTTTAGACACAGTGATTTATGTCATGTTCATTGATTTCAACTTATCCATAAGTAAAAACTACCAAGAGTAAATCCTCAGCTTGTTACTGGAGAGTCACCTTATTAAATTCACATGATGTCAGCTAAAAATAGTCATTCTTGTTATATGCTTATTTTCTAACTGCATCAGTCTTGCACAAAGTTTTAAAATGGAATGAAATCTGGTATTTATAGATAGTCTGTTAAACTCCAGAATTTAGTGTGCAATGCAAACTCCTGCAATTTAAAAACAAAGTTTATTTTTCTGAGAGGCTGGAAGTCTAAGATTATTTTTAGATTTGCAGCTTCAGATGCTGAAGCCTGAAGTTTTATGTAGCTTTAGAGTTTGTAACCCAATGTCCTTATTTGCACATTGGTCACATATTTCAAGTACTTTGAGTGAAACAAAGTATCTAACACAACAACAGCTCTCTGAATATGAAATAACCACACAGTAGCACCCAAAGGCAAATCAGTACCAGAGATAATGTATAAAAAAAAATCAGCAACAAAAATCAACTCAGTGCATCACAGAACTTACAATTTTTTCCATTCAATAGGAACCGGCTCCTTTGTCAACAAACTAGATAATATTATTGTATGGCAACACAAAATTTTGTAAGGTATGATTCTACTTATTTCCACTTTGAATGGCATTCTTGCATATACAAACAACAAATATTAAGTAGAAATAAGAGGTTATTACTAACTGTCTGTATGACATAGTGAGTCTATTGCTAGAGTATTAGGCTTTGCTCTAGTGTCCTTATCTTGTAAGGGAAGTTAGAAAATTGGAAAGAGATCTCTGAGCAATAAAAATAAAAATTTAAGATTTTTACTGTTAGTTTTGCCAAGAGATGGAGGCAATTGCAATCTTCTAAGATCATCTTTTGCTGCTGAACAGTTTTTTCTTGGCATAAAAGGCCATATTATAGCCAAATAGCTGTATGTTCTGGTTTAAAAAGTAATTCTGAACTGGAAATTTGCAAATTTTAAACAGCTGTTTAAAATTACTCAGGAGGTCATGCAAGATTATCATAACAGCTTTCTCTGACAGTAAAACTTGCCACCCAGTGTATGAATTAGCAGAGGACACATGCAGAAAAATTAAACTGAAGTTCAGTTTTCATCTGCTTTCACAGGCTTCAGAAAGATAAATTACTCCATATACTCAGGGCTAAGCTTATATAACTAACTTGTCCTCACTGATAAGAATGGTATATTCTCACAGTCTGGTAAATTAACCTGCTTTGCATCAATGTAAGAATAGAGGAGTTTAATTTTGTCTTGGTAATTTAAAAGCATGATTAGTTAGACTAACAGCTAAAACTCCCAAACAGGCTTTCCTTGTTAGCCAAAGGCAGGAATAGTTATTCAGTAAAACTGTTTATCAGCTATATTACCTATAACTGAAAAATGGCACTCATTCCATGCTACTTTGGGTGAATTTTTAGAAGACTGTGAACGTAAAGTTGGTATTAAATGACTGCTAGATGTTGATGAATTATGCCTATGATCACAGGAAGGAACCTGATTTATTTGGAGAATCTGAATTAAATTTTGAACATTACATTTGATACCTGCTCAATATTTTATATTATCATTTGTAGATTATTGCTAAACTTCAGTCATCCTTATCTTGTATGACTGTAAACAGCTCATTCAGATTTTCATTGCACCAGATCACTGCAGAAACTTATTTATATGTTTGTGAGCATACATAAACTCAATTTTCTTGTGCTTTCACTGGAAGGGTGTTACTAACACATTTTACCAAGATGCAACCCTATTTACCATCTTTCCAATTTTTGAATGGGGACACAAATTTTAAGTTCTCAGTCAAAATTTAAAACAAATGTGTAAAAGAGCTACAACATATCTGCTATAAGTAACAGCAATTTTCCTTCACACTAGGTTCCTTCTTAGGTGAGAACATGGGTCCTCTAGACCATTTCAGTAGACTGGGGAAAGATTGGCCCTTTGGAAGTCAAAATTAGTGTTCTGCTGCGTAAACTTGGGTATGTACATGAATATGTCTTGACAAAAAAGGCTATTTAAAGAATATAAGAAAAATTCCTTTTATATCTTTCCTTCCACCATTTTGGAGGATATTATATTGAAGAGCAGACACACAGCTTTGTTGTACAGATTAGCCACACCATCTGCTTATATTTAACAGAAGATCACATTTTTATTTTTATAATTCATATTTTTCTGATGCTATAAGCATTTTTTTTTAAAATTAATCATCTGTATTACTCAAAGACAAAGGGTGGCAGACATCTTATAGGTCAGACAAATTTCAGACTCTCTTTACGGTATATCGTTTTTAAAAATCCCATATTAATTTACAAATGGATATAGACTCAGTTTCCTAGACAATTTTCTTCTGTCATATGATATGCCTCAAAACACAATGTTAAGTTCCTTAAACATTTATCCGTAAGTAGCAAGGCAACTACCATCACATTGTCTAACTCAAAGGATACAACAAGGGACTTACCTGGTATAGCAAATATTTGAAAATACTAAATGGAGAAATAATAACGAGAGAACCCTATTCCTGCATTATTTAGAGAATTAACTTAGGTTTCACTAAATACCTTAGGAAAGACAGACTTACATACATATAAGAAACACTTTAAGGATATATTTAACCTAGTTGATGATACTGAAAGCTGACTTTAAAAGAAACCTATTATAATTTAAAGACATTTTAACATATACTAAAATAGGCAGAGAGCACAAATACTGCCCTGGCTTAGAAGACATGTGGACTCACTGTATTGACTGGAGTCCTCTATGACATATACTACAATATTGTCCAGAATTATGAGTTTTAGTAAATTTATGCCTGAAGTTACTGGCCTTGAACTAAGTGTATCAGTCACAGTAAGTAATGTGCATGCTAAATTTGAGATGGAGTTAGAGCTTTGAGCCAGGCCCCACTGAGGGACTGCTATAGTTTCACAGACTTTTGCTTAGCTCTTTTTATCTTCCTCTGAGCTTACAAAATGTATAGAACTTAGGTGCAAAATGTAGAGCTAATGACAACTTGTGACAACAATTTTCAAAATGGAAGGTGACGGCATCTGAGGATTTGATTCGAATCCACCTCTGTTAAAACACTGTGTTTTGGAATCATAGAATCATTTAGGTTGGAGAAGACCTCAAAGATCATTGAATCCAACCTTTGATCATCACTTTGATAAAAAGACCATAGCACTAAGTGCCACATTCAGTTGTTTCTTGAACACCTCAGTAATGGTGACTCCACCACCTCCCTGTTCCAATTCCTAGCAATCCTTTCCATGAAGAAATTGTTCCTGATGTCCAACTTGAACCTCTCCTGGTGCATCCTGAGGTCATATCCTCTTGTCCTGCCACTGACTGCCTGGGAGAAAAGGCCAAACCTCATCTTTCTACACTCTCAGGGAATTATAGACAAAGTCCCCCCCTGAGCCCTTTTTTCCCCAGGCTAAACAACTCCAGCCACTTCTCATAGGACTTACTCTCCAGACTCTTCACAAGCTCCACTGCCCTTCCATGGACATGCTCCAGCCCCTCAATGTCCTTCTTGTATTGAGAAGTCCAGACCTGGACACAGGACTCAAGGTGCAGCCCCACCAGTGCCCTGGTCCTGCTGGTCACACTGTTGCTGATACAGGCCAGGATTCCCTTGGGGCTCTTGGCCACCTGGGCACACTGGCTCATGTTCACAGCTGCTGTTGACCAACATCCCCATACCCTTTTCTGCTGAGCAGCTTCCCATCCACTTTTCCCTCAGCCTGTAGCACTGCACGGGGTTTTTGGGACCCAAGTGGACAAAGTATCACTCTAACAGGAATAAAATACTAGCAACTTTTACCTTAAGAATAAGAACTACTGGATACTACTGAATATATTGGTAATTTCTGTTTCAATAGTAGTTTATCTCACATGATGAACTAGTTTAAAGTTTTAATCAATAGCTGACAAATTTTAGTTTGCTTCCTCTTGGCAAAAAGCTACTAATACAAAAACAACAGGATTCTTCAAGAAAGGATTTTATAAAGGATTCTTCAAGAAAGGATTTTATAAAATATAACCTGACAGCACTCTAGATACTGTTTTGGTTTATCTTGATCAAAATAATGAAATACTTAAGCATTCAAGTTAATGAAAACCAGATTAGGTTGAGTATAGAAGCAGTGACTTTAAGATTAAGTTTATATAAATTCAGGTATTGCTGTCTCTGTTAAATCTGACAAACATGTGCATACAAGTTTGTTATTCAGTTTTTAATCTCTGACATTTACTTTTACAAGATATTTGGAAATAATTTACGGAACAGCCTTTAGGCCCAGTAGTATCATAGATATGCACAATAAATGAGTCATTCTGGCTTAATTTCAACTATTTTCTAGGTTGAGACTTAGGGGGATTTTTTTAATTAAACAATTCTAGTAGCTACAAAAAACCAGTAAATTACCACTGGATCATATTTAATCCACAATAATAAACTATATATATTTCCAGCAAGGAACATCCAGAGATGTAAATTTAAAATCTTTTCCTCAAATAACATTTAAAAATCCCTTAGCTCAACAGTATAAAGGAGTAAGATCTTACTTCCTGTTAATGTAGGAACAGAGTCCAATATTTCAGAACTGTTCAGATACTGATTCCAAGATAAATTTGTTATCCTAAATATGAAAGATTGATATATTTTAATAAATACAAGAAATCTCTTTCGCTAAACAAATACAAAAATCTGAGAAATCTGGTTATTTTATTACCAAGTTTATTTGGATGGACTTTCACCTTAAAAATTAGAAAGCTCTTGTTCTCCATTATTTTAAGTGACTGTGCTATCTATTTGGCTAAATATTACTGTATTTTTTTATTTGATATCTTTTCCCTTTCTTTCCCTTATGTCATCATCTTCTTCTCCTTCTCCTTCTCCTTCTTCTTCTCCTGATCACCCTTTCTGCATTTCCTTCTATGCTTAAAAGAATTTTTGTTAAAAATGATAAACGTTGCAAAATAATTCTAATTTAATAAAAGTAATATTTTCTTTAACATCCTAATCCTCAAAGTGTTCTTAAAATAAGAACTCCCTTTATTGAAATGCCTATGCAGAATATTGGTTTTATAAATTTCCATTAGCACTAAGTACCCCTTCCACTTGAAGAAATCTTTGTTCAGATGAAATTCTGGAATTCTAAGAGTTAATTTGAAATTTTCAGTCTGGAAACCCTGTAGAATATATGCAGAACTTTGGAAGTAGGTCAAATATCATATAAATCTTTTACATCATTCTCCATCCAATTATATTATTTAAGATTAGCTGTCAGGACTCTAGAGCTTCAGATAATTATTGATTTGTCAGATTATGCTAATATGGTCAGTATTATGGCAGATAAATATTTGTACAGCCAAATAATACTTGACAGCAAATGTGTACATATTATTTAAGATATAAATGTCAATGAATTGTTCTGGTGATTGACAGGAAAGTGCACAGATCATTAAGATCCACCTTTCCCTAATGGTCACAGGACCATAAAATACAAAATATGATCAAATTTTCTTTTTCTTATCCAGGCTGATTTGAAGCAAAAAATATCAACCATAGCTCAAAGATGTGGAAGCACGATATTTAAGAGGCAGAGTGAGTGAGTTTTATGTTTACATAAATATGCTTACATAGATATGTTTACATTGTAACATGGTTAACCATGTTTACTAGATAGTAGCTTTTCAAAAAATAAAATAAATCCTCTAAAATTAGTAGTCTATGTTTATTTTTCATGGTTCTTTTATTTTTGTTTGGTAGACCTTCATGAGAATTGAATTAAGAATTCTATATGTAAAAATATTAAAGTAATACTTCCTTCTTTTTTTTCCCATAGGTTCCAGATTATAGGCTAGTATTTTGAAAAGATTTCTTTAGGGACACTGTACAAAGCTTCTCTTTTACACCTTACAGTAGACAAATCTTTCTAGGAGATTTCAACATTTTTTGCTTTCCCCTTCATGCAAAAAGTACACTAATCATGTGGTATCTCCTCTGCATCTTTGTTTTTTCCTGTGTAAGTATTTTGTACAGTACAAAGTATGAACCAGGGCCATTAAGTACACAGTGATTAGCATGCAAGTATTCATTTGTTAGAAGTTAGTGTAATAAAGCATTATGTAGACTGAATGAGATATGATTGATAACACTGGTAGACTATATCTATTTTTGCTAGATATTTGAATAGGAAATGTACCTTTTTAAATAAGAAGATATAAAACCAGGAAAATGCATAAGAATGGAATAAAACCCTTCTGAAATCCTAGAACTCAGTGATCTCACCACCAAGAGACTGCAAACAAAAATATTAATAGTGGAAATATTACATGTGTGTTCTTGGAGTTTTGACCCTGGGCTCTGAAATAATTCTACTAATGACCTAAAATACAAGACAAAGAGTTAATTAACAAGGGAGAGTAATATAGAACAAAAGTAGAAAATGGAGAACTGTGACCTTGGTTTGGATAAAAACCATCACTTTTATTGAATAATGAGATGAATGTGAATGAACTCCTATGATAAAATTTGACCCAAAAGAAATAAAGTGATCCTTGGATATACAAACTGTATATGTACAAAGTATTATCAAGACTGGCCATGCTGCATTAATTTAGGTTTTGTCAGTAGAATAAACACTCTTGAGATGCTGTCTTCTGTTCTGGTGTTTATAGTTCAAGAAGGTGGTAATAAACAGGAAAAAATTCAGAGAAGAATGCAAGAATATTTGATGGCTGAAAAGAATATTAAATGCTGAAAGGCAATGAGCCAAATTATTTAACTCATGAAGAGTAATTTGTTTAGATCAATATTCTTGAAATTTTTAAAATATGCCTGGTCATTTGCAGAAGAGAGAGATGAGAATAAGGAAAATGGATCTTTAGTCCTCTCAAAGTATAAGAAATTTTGAGAAATATACAGGATCACCAATTTTTTGCTCAAGCATTTATTAAAGTACCACCATCTTTCCATTTCCTTTTCCTCATTTCTTTTTAGATCTAGATACAGACTATTAGATCTACCATGTCTAGATCTATAACAGTATTTTAACATTCAGCTTCATCTTCCTCTTTGTTGTTCTAAGTACTTGGGTTCTATTCTCAATAAGATGAGAAAAAGACAATGCCAGAGAATGAGATCTTCTAAAACTAGGACTCTCACCATCTTAGTCTGCTAGAAGTAACCAGAAGTCTTAAATACTTTGTTTCTGGCAGAGAAAGTTACTACACTATGCATCAAATCCAGGTGAGTTCTTTCTCACAAATAATTAAGGAGCTAATAGCTATCCTGCCAAGGTAATTGAAATTAAGAGCACTTCCCTTGAGCTATGTAAGTTTAAGGTGCTGTGTTTTCTTTAGGAAAAACACAGTTTAACACAACAATCCATTTTATAAGATTACATTCCTTATAGTGCAGAGGAGTTTAACAGACAGAAAAATTGACCTTCTAATTTGCTTGACCTGGCCTTCATGCACAGAAATGAACATGCACTTTAGATTCCCAGCTAGTACAGCCAGTTTCTCCTTGACTTGACCTGAATGGCTTCAGTGTTGAAAGTCTAGGATTCCCAGAACGAAGCCAAAAACATGAACTATAATCAAACCCTTTTATTAATGAGCTATGCATTAATATAATTCAGCTCTAGTTTTGTCAGAAAAAAAAAAGGTATTAAATATTTACCATACTAATCAAATAGGTTTCATCTGCTAACAGGGAAGGAAAATAAAGTGGCAGTATTTGAAAAGAAAATACCAAAGCATACCCATCAGAACTTGCTCACATACTCATTACAGTTTCTGTAAGACAGTACAAAGCTAAAAATGAAAAAATACGAATGAAGATGCTGTTCACTGATATTCTTTTAATTAAAAAAAAAAAGTTAAAAGGGAATTTAATGAATACAATGGTAAAAAGATCACAAAATTATGCCTCATGTTGTACACCACTGAAAAATAAATGCAGATAAGCTATTCAGCAATCAGCCCTAGTTGGTGATCCAGTCCTTGTTTTATGGTGTATGTGTACTCTGTTTATTAATTAGAGCTATTGAGCACACTGTAACTCTCTTGGAGAACCACATCATGATTTTCCTAACCCATGGAATATAATCAGCAGATTGCTTGTAAATAGAAACACTGATAAAGCATAGCGTATAGGAAATCATCTCTGGAGTTTTGACCCACTGTTTCTCACAAGATAAAAACATTATAACTTGCTTCTTCCTCTTCAGTGTTCAGCCTCTTCAGTAGAATGAATTTATAAATGGCATTTATACATAGTTCAGGTATGTTACCTTCTGCACAAAGAAAGGAGTGAATATTGTTACATAGTTATGATGTGGTCAGGCCATAAGACTTAGCAAAAGAGGAGCCCAACTAATGGATAAGGAAGATTGCAAACACAGAAGTAAATGAAAGCAGGTGTTTTCATGAAGAGTCTACCTCAAACCTTGAATGCAACTCATACCAATAGTGTAGGCCAGTGGGAACAAAATTGGTGTTAATCTGAGTGGGTAAATGTGTACATATAATGGAATTTATAATTAATACATAGAAGGTAATTTTAAATATGTAATGCAATTTAACTTACTATATATTAAACTTTATTAGGCAGTAAGCTGATAGCTATAGTAGTTTTGGACTAGAACTAAAATATTCATAGATGGGCATGTAACTACTTCAGTGTGAGATGAAGCTTTGAAGCGATTTTCAATTAAAATGTTAGTGAAACTGAGACTATAATATGTCTGTATTATAGTCTATGTAATATGTCTATATTATAGTCTATCTACTATATGCCTCTGGAATAGCTAAATATTATATATTAATGGACTCCTGAACAAGATCACCATCCAATGACATCAACATCAAAATTATTAAAAAGAAAAAAGATAAAACCTTCATTACAAAGTAAAAGCAATAGATATATATAAAAAGTTTATTTGCTTTACTTCAATATGCTCTTCAACTTTCTTCCCAATAATATTTCTTAAAAAATTGAGACAAGTACAGGAATATATATATCTCAAATTGATAATTATAATTCAGGTGACTATTATACTGAATAACTACATATAAATAAATATCAGGGCAGATAAGCAGCATTATATTGTTTTCCAGCAATTTCTACCCAGCAGG
>NW_008239080.1:2778663-2803117 GCF_000691975.1 Corvus brachyrhynchos | reverse complement strand
CTTTATTTACTTACTTATTTAAAAAACTAGCATTACAAACCCAGATTACTTCAAAGGAAAAGAAAATCACAAATACGAAAATAATAACAGCTCATTATGGAAATTTGTCTATATTGATCTAAAACCTTCAGGCTATTACAAAGGACATTGCAACCTTATGCAAATTTAACAGTTCTTCTAATTACATTGTGATTGATATGTAGCCTCAGTAGAATATGCTTTTGGGTTTTTTTAACTTTGAGATTAAAATTACTTGTACATTATGGTCATTGAATTAACTAATGATGCTGTATTTAGTGAGCTCCCCCAACCAGGTGTATATTCATTTTAAAACAAACTTCCTAGGCTAGCTGTTACGCACATGAAACTGTTTTCCCACAGATTTCCCTACCACACCCAACACTACCTTTTTTATCTTGTGCAGAGATGTCCTGTGAAAAGAATCCTAACAACAGATAACGTGACCAATAGCACAAACAACAAGATGTATAGTCTCTTCTCTATTGATTTTACTGTCCTTAAATAATCAATATGAATATATTTAATTGCTGAAGTTATAAAGTGATTAAAATTTGTTGCTCTGTGTGAGTGGGATTGTTTAGGAGTCAAGCTCTTGGCTCTTTTAAGCCGTCTTCACTGAAAACTGAAATTGACAAAAATTTGTTCTTAAAATAATTTTTTTACAAGAGTTTCCTGTTTCTCTTCTCATTACTAGGCAAGGGGAAAAAAAAACCAATCTGGCAAAATTGAGCATAAACTTGCATGAAAAAGATATTAAAAGTGATGCCTCTTCCATTTTGTGAAGAGTATGAGTCTCAGTCATACTTATAGAGATGTATATAATTTCCACAAAACCTACAAGGGTATATTACTCCCTTGAAATAAGCAAAAATTTCTCTTGTGCTAAAATTTTCAGCTGAAGACCTCAAAACAGATTATGAACAGAAATTTATTCAGTTTCTGCTTTTGACATTCTGACAGACAGTGTCTGCTGCAAGAACATAAAGCAGAGGAAAATGCTTCTCTTTGTGCATGCAGTGGGCTAAGCTTAAGCAATCTGTGTTAGCAGTGTCACTTGGATAAAACAGGTATCTGGGTACTTCAAGGAAGATATTTAGAGCTGACTTTAAGTTTCAAAATACTATAATACTGTGAAATACTAGGATACACAAAGACTTAAATGGTCGTCCTCAAAGAACATTACAGTTCTGCATTTGATGAGGAAAAGATTCAGAAGATCAGATTCAGCAAATTTTTTTAGGTTTTGTCATACTGAGAACAGAAGGGCTTAGACCCCTTTGGACAGACCAAAACCCACATCTAAAATAAATTATCTAGTCTATATAATTTTTAAGCTTTTCTCTTTGAAAGACATATAGATCAAATTTATAGTTCTGAGATCTAAGGGTGGTTTCTCCATGGCTGAGATGCACAGATTACGAAATTGTGTGCACCTTCTTGGAGCATTATACATTGAATATTCATAAAGAGAAAACTTCAGACTGTAGGAGGTGCCACACTGACTGCTCTCAAGTATCACATTCTCCAATTAAAAATAAAAGCTAGTACTGCTACATCTAAAAGTTATCCAAAGAATAACTTCCCTACATATTTTAGTTTCTGTGACCCATTTTATGGGAAGACAATGACACCATATGAAGTAGATCTTTAGTATTTCTGTCATGCTGATTACTGTAATTGGAGAAATATAGCTCAGCCTTCCCCGAGGAAGAAGAAAGCACAGCCTTAATGAGTTTCCCTAATACTGCAACTTGCTTAAATAAAATAAGAATACAATTAAGCTTACTCAAATGTAAGACTAAATCAGAATGCCATTAACTATTGTTCAGTGCACTGAAGTGTGAAATATATGCTTTTATGTTGCTGCAAAAAAACATGCACTTTTAACTTTGAAGGCATTGGATGAAGTAATACAACACAGAAAAGAAAAGATAAATAATAGATAAAAATAGCTACAGTCTGAGACTTACATGCATAATATAATACATGAATGCACATGAACAAGTGAAAAAACCCAATAACTTTGCAATGCCAAGGGAAAAAATAGGACAGGAATCCTAACCAAATTATTGAGTCAGTTAAGCTTCTGATAGTCTCTGAAAATTTTACTGTAGACCCCTTCACACAGAATGATACACAATTGAGTAGAGACAATCCAATCCTGCCATCCTATTCTTATATTGATCATCATGTACTCAGATTGTTTAGAGTGCTTTAGCACCTGTGGTCAATATAAGGGTCACATTCTCAGAACTAAATGGCGCTGTGGTCATGGGTTTGCTATGAACAAAAGGGGACAAACCACATACATAGACCAAAGAGTTTATTATTAGCTCAATTAATGTTTAAACATAACAGCCCAAAATGTTAGTTCAGTTACACTAATAGTCACTAACAATCCAAATTAACTCAGAGAAATTGAGTTAACTCAGTAATATAGCTAACAGGTTGTACTGCGGGAAAGGCAAAAAACAAACCAAACCACTTGTCCTGGTGCTGTGCTCTCCCTTCCCTGCCCCTGGCACCTTAACATTGTCAATCTAGAAGGAGGGAGAATGAGGGCAGGCTGCAATGAGCTGTCAGCACCCTGATGGCTTTGGTGGGAAGAGGAGGATATGTCTGCTAGGGTTTTCCTCCTACTCTTTGCCAGGAGAAGTATGGGGATGATAGTTTCTTCCAGTTCAAGTTTGCAGTATGTTTGAGTTTGGGTTTATATGTTTCACTGTCACAGCTCACTTGCTTCCCCCACATAGACAGACACAGCCTGGCAGTGGCCCCCAGAGCCACCCTCCCCACTCTGCCCCAAGGGTTTGTTAGACAGTGACAGACAGGGGGTGTCTGACCTCAGCAGGGACACCCCCAGAGCAGGGGAAGTAGCAGCCACTGGAACCAGCACAGGAATTAAACAAGCAGCACGCAGTCCAGATCATGACAAGGTGGAGCCCTTCTATTGTCAGGTCAGGGCGCAGCTGGGGACCTTATGCAAGCAGTGGCAAAAATCTTATTTTCTAGGCTACAGTGGCACAGACTACATTCAGCTTATTGGCACAGCTCAAGTGTGCCAATGGTTCACTATTTACCTTTGCCTTAATTTCTCAGCCTAATTTATCTATCTATAAAAAGAGTTGTCCGCCTCCATCCTGCCACCTTAATGAAAATTGGCACAGAAACAACACCAAGAAGTCTGAGCTGGAGGACAAGCTTGATTCTTAAGCTTCCATGATATTATAGACACACTTTTAGAAACCCATCATCCAAAGAACACAAGAAAACATGAGATAGTGGCTAAAGAAATAATGGTGATGCACCTGTGAAGATATCTGATGTGCGTAACCTGAAATTGTATACATTTTTCATGTCATCAAGTCATGATTGATTACAGCAATAATAATTACAAATACAGGCTATGAAAAATCAGAAAAGTTTTAACACTGGTGTTATGAAGCTTTTTGGTTGAATTTTAAAAGGGCCTATCAATTAAAGATGAAGAGTCATGAAGTCCTGACTGAAAGAACTTCAAAGAAGCTTTGCACTAGAGGACATCTAGTTTTCATTTCATTTCTCAAACAAGAGTAGGAAGCCATTGTGTGGTGTTTAACATCTTTTTTCTTTTTCTTTTTTCTTATCTGACTGATCAGACCCATAAGGTTCTAAAATTTTTTACTTTACTGCTATAATCAAAGATGAAAGAGTTGATTCTATAGATTGAAGGAATATAAACTACAAATAAGTAGAGACTCTAAATCAGTGATGTGATTGGTGTGTAAGCGATATATTTAAGGTTTTTGGATGGAGCCTGATTAGTAAATAGGGGGTTCTGCTGTGAAGCTGTCTTAAAGGGGGAAAGGGATCTTTACACAGGAGTTAGCAGGGAGCTTTAAACCAGATTTGAATGAGGAAGGGGGTAAACCCAGGCTTGCTATGGATAAACACTGAGTACATCAGTGTTTGAGATCCTTCAGTCTGCTATTTCAGTGTAAGTAGGGGATGTAGATCCGTGCAGCGGTAAATATCCAAGGTTTACTAGTGTGATACAAAGCCACAAAACACTTAAGAATGGTCACATAGGAATTAGGGCTAGTACCCCCAGAAAGGTGGTGGATTCAGTAGCCCAACTGAAGTGCATCTACACCAATACACACAACATGAGCTACAAACAGGAGCTGGAATCCATTGAGCAGCAGGAAAACCATGAAAAAATTGCCATCATGGAAACATGGTGGGATGACTCTCAAAACTGAAGTGTTACAACAGATGGCTATAAACCCTTCACGTGGGATAGTCAAGGAAGGAGAGATGGTAGGGTATTCCTATATGTTAGGAAATGTTTTGATTGCCTGGAATTTAATGATGGTGATGTCAGGGTTAAGTGCTTATAGTTAAGAATCAGGGCAGGGGCAAAGGCCAACACGGCAGATATGGTGGGATTTCTTTTTCTGGGATTTTACCCTTGACAAAAATTAATTACATAAAAGTGTCCTATTTTTCTCTTTGTCCTAGCTCTGTTGATGTTATTGATGCACACAAATGCTGTAGGACTGAGGCAACTTTTGTCTTTCATCTTCTAGTGTTTCAGTCTGAGACCCATTCTTAGTGTCTGAAACTGCTTTGCAGTTACCTATGTCTGGCTATGACACCTGCCAGAACAACCTTCACTAAGTCCATGAACAGATAATCCTGAACTTAAGTGGAAGTTTCACTGCTGCAAGAGAAATGAGGGCTGGATTCTGTACCTGGGATGGGGCAGCCCTGGATGAATGTACAGACTGGGGAATGAGCTGCTGGAAAGCAGGGCCACAGAAAGGGACCTGGGGGTCCTGGTGGACAAAAAGTTGAATATGAGTCAGCAGTGACCTGGAAGCCAGGAGGGCCAACCCTGTCCTGGTGTGCATCAGGCACAGTATCACTAGCCAGGCAATGGAGGGAATTGTCCCTCTCTGCTCTGCACTGGGGTGGCCTCACCTCGAGCGCTGGGGGCAGTTTTGGGTACTGCAGTATAAGAAAGACATTAAAGTATTCAAGAGCATCCAAAGGAGGGTAGCAAAGATGGTGCAGGGCCTTGAGGGGAAGCCGTGTGAGGAGCAGCTGAGGGCACTTGGTCTGTTCAGCCTGGAGGAGAGGAGACTGAGGGGAGACCTCATTGCAGTTACACCTTCCTTGTGAGAAGAAGCGGAGGAGTAGGCACTGATTTCTTCTTTGTGGTGACCAGTGACAGGACCCGAGGAAATGGCCTGAAGCTGTGTCAGGGGAGGTTTAGGCTGGATTTCAGAAAAAGGTTTTTCATCCAGAGGGTGGTTGGGCACTGGAACAGGCTCCCCACAAGAGTGGCCACAGCGCCAGCCTGACAGAGTTCAAGAAGCATTTGGACAATACTCTTGGGCATATGGCGGGATTCTTGGGGATGGTGCTGTCAAAGGCTTGGAGTTGGATTTCGATGATCTTTGAGGGTTTCTTCCAACTCAGTTTGTTCTGTGATTCTGTGAACAAAAGAGAATCTCAAAAATTTGAGTCTCCATTGTTGGATTTGTTGCAAGTTATTGTGTAAATTTGGTGAGACACACTATGTGTTTGACTTTTTTTTTTTATGTCGACTTAGTTCTCTTCTCTGCTTTCCAAAATGGAGCAATATAGGACAGTTCACTCTGATGGCTACTTGTCATAAATGGATGTGCAGAATTATGCTCTTTGTAACAATAACATTAATATCTCAACTAGCACAAGACTGTATGTACACTAAAATGTACAAAGCAGTAAATAATATAAAACCATTTTTCACCTTAATTACTTCTTCATTAGAAATAAAAAGGTTTATAACTTTTAAAAGCCTTCTAAAATGTTTTTCATGTTTGATCTTTAGTCAAAGACACAAAATATTAGTAAGACCCCAAGACAAAAGAAGTATCAGAAATAAGCTGAGAGACTAAAGAAATTAGAAAAAAGGATTTGTCTAAAAATACTCTTAGACTGAAAAAATAGAAATAAAGACACTTGGCAAGAATGAAAATATCTCTTTGCAAAAGAAATTATAACATTGTAATTTTTTGTTATTTATTCTCCCAAAAAAAAAAGATAAAATAATTGGGTTTTCTATCTAATGGGAGTGGATAATTATGAAGATAAGCCAGGTAGTAATGATAGTATGCCTCTCAGCTGTCTAAAGATATCCCAAAAACTTTGCATGAGATTTTAGTAAGGAGAACTGCATAGCAAAGACAAGTGGGATATTGAGTTCATAAACAAAAGAAGAAAGAAAATTATCAGATGTGTAATGAGAATAGAATTTAAGCTTTTTAACAAATATTTTTCAGTTGAGGAGCCTGAAAATGTCAATCCTGCAGTGTTGCAAGAATTTGAACACACACAGTCACCGTTATAGCAAGCAATGATCTTTAATGTGTCTGCTGAACCAGCGCTAGTGCTGTGTGATTTTAGAATAGCAAATATGCCACTTACATTTAAGAAACATCAGACAACTCAGTTTGCTCTTGGTAGTAAAATAGACCAAATGTGGCTTGCAGTCCATTCTTTGAAACAAAACTATGTATTTTCCATTTGTGTATGGCAAGAATGTGGAGTACACTCTTTAAGATGGAAATGTAAGTGCAAGAGCAGGTGTGTAAATCAAACATGCAAAACTGAGACGAGGTTTTAAATATTAACCAGGGAATTACAAAGAGGTACAAAAGATTCAACATGAAAGAAATATAAAAGAAACAAAGAAATTTATAAAAGGTGGGGGTAGAGGCCTTGGAGCAGGATGAGGAGCAGTGATCCTGGCTGGGTACTACAAAGAATCACCTGTGGCATCCCCAGCCCAACCTTGACCAGACTCAGCACTTCCTTTGGGCCACAGAAACAGCTTACAACTTGCCTACACCACAGTAACAGTGTGCAACCACCTCTATTTTAAATGTGTGTGGGTCTACATGGGGGTCCTGCCCAAGATGGTAGCTTAGTGGGGTGCCAGCAGTGGCAGGGGTACCTGCTCAGCTAGTGCACTCACATCTTCATAGATGTGATGTGCATGTGGTTGACCCTCACCTACACACTAGGTGGGTTACATTTCAGCCAGTGTGTGATTGTTGTTTTCAGGGATGAGTTATAGAGGAGTTGTTATAAAACTGTAGGTTTTTGACAACATTTTACGTGTCAAGTATTGTGGTTTACCTTTTGTTCTGCTTTTATTGGTGGACAGTTAATATATTGAAAAATTGCTTCTGTACTGATTAGATTAAACTATGTGAGCTGAGTTTTCCCATTAGACCAGCAAATTATTGAAAAAAAAAAATCTAGAATCATAGGATATCCTGAGCTGGAAGGAACCCACAAGGATCACTGACGTCAGGCTCCTGTCCCTGCACAGGACAGACCCAAGAATCACACTATGTGTCTGAGAGAATTGTTCAAATGCCTCATGAACTTGTGTCAGTCTTGGTGCTGTGAACACTTCCCTGGGAGCTTGTCCCAGTGCCCAACCACCCTCCGGGTGAAGAAAGACTTTTCTGACATCTAATCTAAACCTCTTCTGACCTGACACAATATCAGGCCATTCCCTGAATTCCAGTCCTGGAGGCCATCCTCTTCCCCTCGTGAGGAAACTGTATACTGTGGTAAGGTCTCCCTTCAGTCTCCTCTTCCGCAGGTTGAACAAGCCAAGTGACATCAGATGCTCTTAGTATGACTTCCAACTATTGCATATGTTGTTTGCCTTTCCTTCTCCACTTTCCAATTTTCCCTATTTTCTGTTTTTCAGGCAGAAAAGAAATTATGAAGGCCAAGTAGTGTCAATCCTGAAAGGGACTGAGATGTAGGCATGACAATATCTAGGAGAGATTGAAGGAGATCACTGAGAACTGCAGACATATTCAGTCTAATAAGTCAAAGTTCTTTGGAGCTTGACCACTCACCTGAGTTGTATGCCCCTGCTTTAGAAAAGGTTTGAGCAAAAGGCTGGAGACATAAATGAAAAATGGCATAAAGATTAGTGAATGTGGATCACACCTGACCAATTTCATTCATCTTTGAAGGGCACTACTAATCTATTAAATAAAAGAAGACAGCAGATCTAAGCAGTCTGGATTTCAAATATATACTTGCAAAGGTGCCAAATAGGAAAAGGTGAGTGAAGGTGGAAGAAGGGACTGAAAGAGAAACTGAGTATAGGAAGAGAATTAACTGAACAGTACTCATGGATATATCATAATGAAAGAGGGCTACTAAAATGAACACCTAATGAAGCTATTAACAGTTGAAACATTCTTATGCACAAAAGAAAAAGAGGAGTATAACATATATGTGAAGCTGAGAATTCATTTTTAGTCTTCTTAAAAGTTTTACCAGTGTAGACAATATGCAGTAAACATTATTAGTCCAGTTACAACAATGCTAACACACACCTTCCAAATTATCTAATCAATACAATATAGATCTTACCAGTAATAATAAAGGTAGAAGTTGCTATGTATGACAAACCTGCCATTATCTATCCCTTTCCCCAGGTAGTGTGCTCATCATTCTAATATTCCTCTGTATTCTAAGAAGGATGGTTTTAGCTGGTGTAGGAGGCATGCAGCACATTTTCAGCATTGTGAGGTCTCTGCAGGGAGGCCTATGATAGTCATGGTGGAGAGGTTTCCTCCTGCCTGTATGTAAGTTTTCTTGGTTTAGTTTTCTTAGGTTTTTTAATCATAGCTCACTTTCCTCTCCCACTGCAGCCTGGCAGTGTCCCCCAGCCCCATGGACACAGAGGCATATAGTTTGGCAGAAAATGACTGGGGGGTTGGGGAGGAGTGTGTGTCCCCAGCGAGGCCACTCTAGAGCAGAAGCAGGAGAGCCAGCAGTCACTGCCCATGGCATAGGGGTTAAACCAGTGGCACCCAGCTCAGGCTATGAATAGGCTA
Source organism: Corvus brachyrhynchos (assembly GCF_000691975.1). NCBI lineage: Eukaryota > Metazoa > Chordata > Aves > Passeriformes > Corvidae > Corvus > Corvus brachyrhynchos. The sequence continues at coordinate 2,794,196 of NW_008239080.1, read as the reverse complement.
AAATCTGGCACTGACAGGTCAAGGTCATGATTTTTTAATCAGTAATTGCAAAATTGTATGTCCTAGATATGGAACCCCTCAAGAAATGTCTATGGAGTGATGCAATATGGCTTTCTCTTTAATTTTCCTGGCACAAAAGTTATGTATGTGTTGATAAATTTTTCTGATAGGTTACATTGGGAAGAAGATTTTTTTTTTAGTTGAGAAATATAGCAATGGAAATGGAATAAACATTGGAGACTAAAATATCTTTCATTTAGGAACTAATGAGAAGAAATTCTTCAGGAAGTTGTGGTCTCATTAGCTGAAAACCGCTGAGAAACAGAAAAGTTTGCATATATTAATCATTAAAAGTCTACAGAATGCCAGTGTGACATAATAAAGGGGGAAAAATAATCCTATAATTTTTCAGACTAGGTTTTACTTACTGAATAAAGGAATTATTAATTTCATTGTATAGTAAGGATCTTTTCTGTAATACTATACACATTTTTTTGCCCATCGAATAGCTCGTGAAGATGCCTGCAGATTGGAAGAGGGGCAAAAATATCTCCCAGCTGCAGTGATCAAGAAATGAGCCTGAGATGCTGCCTTTGTAAAGTTCCTGGGCAACTGTCTTTGAATATAAATGAGAAGATATTGAGTACCCAGGTGTGCAGGGAGGTGGGTGTTGCAAAGTTCCCTAAAAGGCAACAGCCTCTTTCATCTGCAGGCAGATGGGCTAACTCCAGGGGAGAAGCACTCAATGACAAACACTAGACTTAGGGCCTCTCACCACCCACCTGAAAGCAGCAACCACTACTGCTTACTTCCAGTGAACACCTGTGAGAACACGCTTCATTTTCTCTAGTCTGTGTGCAATTAAAGGCCACCTGTTTGCATGCAGGAGCTGTTTGCAGCTGTTTCCCACAGCTGAGACCACTTCTTATTACCTTTTGGGGATAGATGATGTTGAAGTCAGCCATCAGCATCAAATTCCACCTGACAATAGCAAAGCTGATTATACTAGTGGTCATCAGTCTCAACCTGAAATAGAAGAGTAATAGAATCTTCTAAATTAAGATGCCATGAGAATGTTCCTCTTATCTTCTATACCTGGTATGGAGCAATGAATCACAGAATGGTTTGAATTGGAAGGGACCTTAAAGATATAGTTATATATAGTTATAAAGATCTAGTTCCAGACCCCTACACATTACACTTCACCAAGCTGCTCCAAGCTGCATTCCACATGAATACTTACAGGAATGAGGTATCCACGATTTCTATGGGCAACCTGTTCCTGTATGTCAACTCTCATAACAAAGAATTTCTTCCTAATAGCTAATCTAAACATACCCTCTTTCAGTTTGAAGGCATTCCTCCTTGTCCAAGCACTACAGCCCCCTGTAAAAGTCCCTCTTCAGCTTTCTTGTAGGCCCCTTTTAGATTCTGAAAGGCTGCTCTTCCTGGACCCTTCTCTCCTCCATGCTCAACAACTCCAGCTGTCTCCACCTGTCTTCAAAGGAGAGGTGCTCCAGTTCTCAGATAATTTTTGTGGCTCTCCTCTGACTTGCTGCAATAGGTCAACATCCTTCTTATGCTGGGGCCCAAGAACTGGATGCAGTGCTCCAGCTGGAATCTCACAAGAATGGAGGGGGAGAATCACCTCCCTCAACTTCTTGGCCCCACTTCTTTTGACACAGTCCAGGATATGTTTGGCTTTCTGGGCTGCAAATGCACATCACCTGGTCACATTGTGCTTCTCAGCAACCAACCCCTGCAAGTCCTTCACCTCAGGGTTGCTCTCAGTTCTTTGCACAGCCTGTACTTGTGCTTGGGATTGCTCCAACCCGTGTGCAGGACCTTGCACGTGGCCATGTTGAACTTAAAGGTGTTCATACAGGTCCACTGCTCGAGCCTGTGTTATTAACTCTGGATGGTATTCCCTTCCTTCAGATTGTCGACTGCACTGCACTTGGTGTCATCAAACATGCTGAGGGTGCACTCAAGCTCACTGCTCATGCCATGACAAAGATGTTAAACAGCCCCAGTCCCAATACCAAGCCTGAACAGGACTGCTTTTACGTTGAGACTTTTTGACAGTGAATGACATGGTATTGGGATAATTAACAGCTGCCTAAACAGATGGTTACAGAACAAAAGTTCTTTAAACAGTCCTCAATCATAGCTTTTTTAATTATTCATCATTCTGGCTATGGTGTTTATCAACATGATCCCCCGCTTGGCACAGAGGAGGCTACAACACAGCATTGTATAATCAGCACCTCAGGCCTCTAAGGATTAGTGTAGATAAAGGTAAGTTCTTGGGTTCAAGCCTCAGTCAAATATACATTCTAGGAACATTTTTTATTGAAAAGAAGAAAAAAGGGTGAGGTTAGTATTTGCAAAGGTACAGGGACACCAAGGAGATAATTCTTGCTGGCAAATAAACAAGTAGCTGTAAATTTACCAAGAAGAAACATGGGAAAGTAAACAGAGGCTCCTAATCACCAGCAAGTGAGATCTGAAGAGGTGGCAGGAATAAAACCAGCTTACTTAAAATTATGTTTATAGACCAGAAAATTGACTATGACAGGAGAAATCTGGTTTTACTATTTTAAGAAATTCTTTCAAGTTATATGTCCAATATTCATGGGATTTTTAGGTATGATCTTTACAGTGCCAAAAGCTACAGTATGTCTTTTTATTTCTATATGAGATCTAATTTCTGTATTGCAGCAATACTCAATCACCTGCTTGGGGATAGGCAGTTTACGCCCTGCCAGCAAGCCTTTAACCATGTAGGTAATTTTAAGTTTTATATGCATCAACATCTATGGGTCAGACAACACCTGAGTGGGAGGTTTAGCACCTGCGGGGGAAATCTTCTTGAAATGGTAAGGAAAGATTTGGTTGATAAGGTCCTTCTGTGGCGTTAATACAAAATCTTTTTGCAATTCTCTCTGAGTTACGAGAGTGGGAAAAAAATTCAATTCCTGCTTTTTTTGGCCGTCATGCTTCTGAGAACAAAGCTAGAGTAAAACCACCCTCAGTTCAAAAACTTGACATGGGCAAAATCCTAGCTGATAATTTTTTGAGCGGATTAGGGAGGATTAAAGAAGAGAGAGCAGTAGAATAAAAATAAGAAGATAAGAAATTTTTCTCCAGTCACTTCTGAGCATAGTAAATTGGTACCTCTAAGATTTTCACAATGCCAAATGAAACAGTTTCCTTTTTGACACTTCACAATCCAAACACCCAGACTGACCAGCACTTGTAAGCTATTCTTAGACGGTAGTCAGGGCTCAAAAGAAGGAATAGCAAGTAAGCCAAATACTGAGATTTAAAGATTTTTAAATTACTCTAGTCCATTTATTTTGGTATCGTGGTTTACATATTTTCTTGTGTTTTTTCTGTGTGTAATTTAACTAACAGAATGTTAACATGGTGCTGATGCAATATGACTTTCTACTGGATGTAGACAGTTTTTTATCCTTTTAAAATTCTTTATTGCAGTCATTAGGAAATGTTGTCCTTGCATTCATCATAACTTGAAAACTGATGGAAAATTCAGCTCATGGTCTTACTGATATTCTTGATTTTTCTTTCTCTATGTATAGACATATACATGTGTCAAGCTACTCAGTATCTTTGAATCATTTTTCTCACTATTTGTGTGTGAGTTGTGTGTGTAGCATATCAAATGAAACATATCTCTCCCACAAAAACATACTGACAGACTAGGTATTTTTCCTACCCTTTTTTTTTTATCCAACTATTTATTTTCATTCTACAACTGGGTATTGATTCCTTGCTCTAAAACTGGTGGGGACCTAAGCTCTGCATTAAAAGAAAAAAAAAATAATGCATTGTGGAAGGATGTGTAAGGACAGCAGATAACATACATAAAGTTTAAGATTGGTTAGAAGATCTACGAGAACATAAAATATTTATTTATACTTGTTTGTGGCTATGCCTATTGCTAGTTAGTGCAAATTTTCTCTATTCAGTTACCTAAGAAAAGGTTTTGTCTTTCTAATCAGCTGACAGTATTTATTCAGAAATAAAAGGAAATTTTCACTCTTTTTTGCAAAAGGGATAGATAGCTCATGTGAGGAATATTAAATGAGAATGCTGTGCAATTGATTCTTTTTCTATACAGGTTGCAAACTCTGTAGGGAATTTTTAAAGCCCAAATCCTGCTCTGCTGGCTCTGTCTTCAGAGTAACCCCTGGCAGAGAAGCCATAATAAGAAAACGTGGAGCTGGAGAAAAAACACAGCTTCCCGTAATTTATTGAGCAACAAAATAATGAGAGTCCCTTGATAGCTAGGACTACATTCAGAAATTACTCTTTCAGGCAAAGTAAACAGACATTTTTGCCTAAATACTTATTTAAAACTATATGAATGAACAATGCACTGGATGGAGTCTTAGTGCTCCTAGCAGTTCTATAAGGAGTCTGCAAACTTACGTCACAAGCTGATTCCTTATATACTCTTGCAACAGCATCAGTTCTGTAAGTGATAACATAGGATGCCTCAGTCTGGCATTGGTCCATCCTCATCACCACACCTGCTGCCCAAACATGGCTACAAGACAATGCTGTGATGATTTCTTATCACCAAGGTAAACATCACTCCCTTACAGGTAATTGTGTTGCCTATGGCTTTTCCTCTTCCAGCCAGATGTTTCCTTGGCCATAAGCTACCCATGCTAGGCAGTTATGATTTTAATTTCCCCTTTAGTAGCTGAGGGTACTTCCCCCTCAGCTGCTTCTATTCTCAAAATAAGGATGACTTTAAATCCAGCATTGTGTCTGATACTAGCCATAACTGGTAATCAGTAGGGACTGGAGACAGGTGGACTGGATGAAGCTCATTTTGTGTCATGAAGAACATAATACTAATTGTGCAAATTGGGGCTTTAAATGTGTCAGAGCAGCTCCCTTGATATGATGTGTTGAAAATCAGTCTTTGACAACAGCCAGGAGCAGAACCCTAGGCAAAGATTATAGTAGGAAGGCAAATGGTGATATTTCCGTAAGTAACTCTGTTATTAAAACCTCAGTTAGATCCTTCCTACTACATGTAGGCACCTCAGAGGTGCCTTAATGAAGGGTGTCCAATATAATTATTTTTTCTGCTTCCATTAGAAAAGACATTGAAATAACTCAACGTTATCTTGCAGTACTCTGTCTTTAAACCTGATGCAATCCTATCAAGTGCAGCAAAGAGCATTTGTGAGCCTTTCCTATGAAAAAAAAAAGAAACAAAAAACATCTATAATCCAATACTAAAACAAACATGAAATACACTATGGGAAGTCAGAAAGGCAAAGTCCAAAAACCCGAAGAAATGCAGTGAAGTATTAGGCCCAGTATTTTGTTCATAAGTAAAAGAATTATTAGGATTTAAATGACATTCCCAAATGTGTTTTTGTATTATATGCACATTTATATTGTGCCCACTTTGCAGTGGTGTCATTATGCTAGAGGGAAAAGGCACAGATTTTAAATAGTAAAATAGGCTTTTTTTTTTTTTTTTTGATGCTTGGTTGAGTACTTATACTTTGCTAAAATTCACCCAGTGGGAGAATGCATACACCTTAATCTTCATCACAATAAACTGTGTTTTAGACAGGGCTGAATTACAGTTGATCTGTCTAACAATCCATCCATCCAAGTTTGTATCCTAAGTTCCTCATTAAAGTACCTGAAAGCCATTTTTTTCCATACTTGCTTCAATGCAATAAAATCCATGCCATTTTGATTCATTTTGCTAGATGGTTGCGAATAAAGAACTTATTAGACACTCTTCTCATAAAACTGTTGAATACTGTTTATACTTAGGGAGGTGACAGATCTAATGTGTAAGTGTTTTCCATCATCCATCTACACAGGTTCACGTATTGGCCGTCTTCACCCACAGTATCTGAGTGCCTCCGTAATGTCTGAGCACTACTTACTGTATTAGGTTATTAATCCTAAGAGACTGTGGATTGGATTCCAACCTTTCTTCTTTCTTAGATGTTTTGTTTTTGCAGCTCTAACTGTTCTTAACTTATGCTTCACTGTAATAAGCTCCTAATATAGCATGGATACAAGTGAAAGCAGAAGCCACTCAGTATCATTTTGATTACACCCATGCCATATTACACTCTGATATTTTACTTACCTAGAAAAAGATTTTGAAATAAATGCTAAAAATGTTATTTTGCATAAATGGAGTCTGTGGAGACATATGTCCTAAAAAGACAGTAGATAATGAAATTTTTAGAAAATGCAGGAAGGAAAAAAAGCATTTTAAAATAAATTTTAATATTTAAATTATTAGTTTATTAATAAAATACATGGTTAGGACAGAATTATCCTTTTTTCAGGAGATGACAGCTATATTTATTAAAATATATATGACAGAAGTCATATGGTATTTCAGAAGTCTTTTCAGGTGTTACTTAGATATCTTTACTCTTTGTAACTAAATTTTGAAGGACTGAAATTAAAGGAAAATTACATGAAACATTTGACCTGCAGCACCCCACCTCATCCCTACCTTCCGGACTGTTTCATTGTATTAGCCTATTCAGATAGCAATATGAAGTAGTAAAACAGATTTCTGCCTTTAAATAAAGATATCTGTTGGGAGAAAAATGATACTTCAAACTATTGCTTTAGTGTGAGAGTGCTGCAAAGTGCTGCAGAGAACTGAGAGAAGAAAGCATGACAATGAGGAGCTAGTCATGCAGTTTTGCCACAGCATTTGTCAAGGGAAATGCAAAATAAATAAGCATATCCCTTCAACATCCATCAAATAATGAGACTGTCATATGAGTTCTGGGTCTCTGTTGAAGTATCTTGAGCAGAAGGTTTAAGTTACATTCACAAAAGGGAACACTTGCTGGTTTTTTTGGTTTTTTAATAGTATGCAGTTACTCAGGACCACATTAATCAGTTCAAACTCCTATTGGTATTTACTTGAGTAAATCATCGTCTTAGAAAACTACTTTCATGGGTAAACTTTGGATAGCATAAGAGCTTAATTATCAGACTCTTTATATTTTATTGCTATATTTGGCAATAGTTCCATAGAAACTTGCTTGAACAGGGAGGTTGGACGAGATGACTCACTGTATTCTCTTCCAACCTTACCCAGTCACTGACTCTGTGATTTTGCTGACATTAATTTTAATAATCATTCCTCTAGAATGCCTTCTTGGTAATGTAGTTATGTAAAAGGCCTTTGATTTCATCAGTTTACTGATTTTTTCATTTATTTTCTGTGTTACTGGATTGCTCCAGTACTAATCTTCTTTCCTTCTCTCCCCGCACCTGCACCTCGCAACACAATAATGCAAGTGAGCTCTAAATAGAAAAACAACCCTTTTTCTTACAGACTTTGTACTTCCTTAGCATAACATCTAGTTGTAAAATTCAAGCAGGATTCACCAGTCAATCTTTCTTCCCATTTCACTTGCACTAACTGTGATTGACCCTCCAAATCAAAACAGACATCCCCCCACAGGAGTGATACATTAATTCATGCACAGCCTTTCTTCCCCTTGTTATTGGTTATGTGTCCCAAGAATAACTCCCAGATCCCAGCTATTCAAGCAGCTTTTCAGCTTTAAAAAACACTAGCTATTCTATTCCCACAATCCAAGATCTTTTTTCTCCGCTCATGTTCAGTCGCAGCTCACACTCCTGCCCCAGCAGTATGTCCACTGGCTTCCCCAGCACACTTCTCTGTCTCATCTTCAGGTGACTCCCTGAAGAATGAGTAGGATCAGCATCTCACTTTGGGACTGGTCCTCAGAAAAAGTGTGTACCTCAGTTGTGGGTCCACCACCCCATACAAGAGCCAATAGTTCAGTAGGCACTGCTTTGGTGAACCAATTGTTTTTTCCAATGTATGATACCAGTCCAATGCCTTGTTTATTTTCCTGTATCCTTCTCCAAAAAATCCCTGTCCTGTATATATAATGGGAAAAGCTGAGGAAGCTGAGTAGTAGAGGCTTGCCCACTGGTGGGACTAGCTTTTTGAATGAATAATTAAATAGGTTTATTGTATATATGAATAGATAGATCGATAGATAGATAGATATAGATAGAATATATGAATATAAATATTTATAAATGCATTATCAATAAACTTACTGAACAACCCTTGAAAATAATTTACTTTCAAAAGTCAGAGAATTTTGAGTATGACCAAATCTAAATTATGTACAAAGTATACAAATTTTACTTTGCATGTTTTTAAAACTATAAGCAATTTTGATCCCTTATTTTGATAATGGGAGCAATAACATGCAGTGGTGCATTCATTTAGAAAAAAAACAACACAACAAACCAGCACAATGTTTTCCAGTAAATATACCACTGTACATTACCTGAGAGAAAAAATATTGATTCTTTTAAATGTCTATCTGTTACACAGCTTTCTGCAGGATAAATTCTGTACTCACTTTACAGCAATACTGCCTGAGACTGATAATTCAGTCTCTGAAACATGATTCCTAAATACTACATTTGAAGAGGGAAGCTGATAAGCATGTCATGGTTTTCAAAAGCATGATAGTTGTAGCATCTGTTAGTTGTCCTGAGATTATTTTTGATCATTATGTGTGTACAAAAACTACTGTACTTTTGGAAGGCAGATAGAATGCTAGTAGTTTATGATGTCACCCAAAATAGAAAAGCACTTCATAGCTCTACAATCCCACACAAGTAAAGATCATTTTAAGCTTTCTACTGAAGATGCATTTTCCCAGGTGGTCAGTTGCACTTGTCATCTGTTATTTTGGAAAATGCACAGAATTTAATAGATGAGGTATATCAAACTAACTACATTAGGAACACACCAGCTGTCAATATGGCTTCAGCCCAACAGCATCTTTTGGGAAAAGCAAATTCCAAAATGAAGACAGTATACTATTAATCTGATAGAATGATTATAAGTTTTACCATCTGTTGCATATTTCACTATTGATTGTGATTTGTACCAATAGATATTTTTTAAAATCCACATTTTCTTTTTCATACAAGAAACAGCAAAGCAGAGTGACAACACATTGTCTCAAGTAAGGGTGTAGCAATGCTGGAGCTAAATCAGATAAATTTCACCCTAGTTTAACAAGGTAGATATCTAGGGCATTAATTACAGTAAATAGATTTAAAAATATCAGTGACAGAACAGAAAAACAAACCAGAATTATATATCTTTTCTTGAAAAACTTACTAATTTTGCTTTTCAAATTTATTCCATTGTGCAATCATATACTAGTTATGTTTAACATTTCAAAGCCCATCAGTTGAATGTGATTGGATTTTAATTACATTTAATCAAACATAAGCATAAAAGCTAAAACAATTTCAAAATATTTCATGGTTAGATCTAAACTAGAGAGGAATTTCTTGCATGTAAAATTGAATGTCTAATTAATGTATTTAATGTGAAGGATCATGACAGTGTTTAAAGGTATATCAGAAAAGAAAGATAAAAAAATATTTAGTTATGTTTGAGCCTTGGGACTTGGTTTTGTGCTTTTTGGGGGTTTTTTTAAGGGTTTTTTAAAGGGTTTTTTTACTTATATTTTTTTACTGTATGTCATAGCCCTAGGGGAGGGGGTTTTTTTGTTTGTTTATTTGTTTTATTCTTTCTTTCTATATTTCTTTCAACATGATATCCATCTGCTTCCAAGTGAAAGGTGTGGTTCTATTCCCAGCCACTATTCTTCAATTTTGGCTTGTTGCCTATTACATTAATAAGCTCTGTACAAGGCTATCACATTTATTTAGAAGTAAGATGAGACTCATGGTCAGACTAGGGGTTGATAACATTTGCAACACTGTAAGCGTAAGTTAAAGATTTTTGAAAGAAGTCCTACAAATATGGTATCATTTAAATTCTTTCATTCTTCTCACTTTAAACTAACATTTTGCTTGACCTGAAGATAAGCCATCATTCACGTCATCTTTGCGCAAAGTGACTGAACAGGACTCAAAGTAAAAAGAGAAACTGTAATTACAGGTACTTAGTATTATTGCCTAAGCCATACACCGATTTCAGTCAGCGTTTTGTTTTCTCAAAAGCTTTTTCTACTTTGTCTTCCTTGTATTGAAGAAACTATAATTTCTGCTTCTTCCCCTGCTATTCTTGTAACCTCAGTAAGTGATTAACAAAGGGAAAATAAAATTCTGCCTAATATGAGAGTGCATTCACTATAGGCAGGAAATTACTATAGTAATTTTCACTATAGGAAATGACAGTCCAATATTCAGAAGTCTCTGGGAAATCTGAGAAATAAAAATGAAGCCATTCACTCTTTCTCAACTCATCAGCCATACCAATGATTGATCAGGTCATTTGAAGCATTTGATAATATCTACATTAGTAGATGAAATTTTTTTGTGGGCCTCTTTGGTAGTTTTTTGTTTGTTTGTTTTGTGGTTTGTTTTGTCACTGTTTGGCAATCAGTCAGCACAGCAAGTGCTATCTTTTAGGACAACAGTTATCAATCTAATAACCAGTGCTTACCAAACTCAGAGCCAGATGAAAAATAGGCTTTCAATGTACTGGGGAAGAAACAATATCCTTTTCAAGACATATGATGAAAAGTGGATATACTGACACTAATAGCTTTTTGAGAATTTGCCGTGACAAGAACACTTTAGAAGTCAGTATCATGTCCATTAAAGCAGAGATAACTTGCCTAATTGGTCTTTAAGCTTCATATGAAATTCTACTAGAAATATAAAATTCTATGAGAAATACGTTGAGGAGCATATTTGTTCCTTTATAATTTCCTTCATGTTTAAAAAGAATAGGATTGACAGAGAGAAATAAGAGGAGTGGGGGGTTTTTTTCTTAATTTTGTGTAAGGATCTGTTTCTGGAGTGTCATTAAGAAAGATCTGCATCTTTTATAAGTACAGCATCAGGCCACTACTGTGTCTGAATGGATGTGGAGAGAGACTTAGAGATGCACAGCAGATTTTTGTCAAGCAAAGTTAACTAGACGTATTTCAAATTAATTGCCAAGGTTATGGCATTGCTGGCATACAACCAAAAACCCCTGCTTTTGCCCAGTACTATAAAGCTATTTTATAATAAACTGCAGCATTAAGCAAAAGGCCATATATGGGTATTTTTATTTTAGAGAAGACAGATTTATAGCAGATCTTGAATAATTTTGCACTCTGGTGACAAATTCAAACACTCTAGATAATATTCTATATGAGCTAGACACCTACTGACATTCTTTGTTTTTCTAAGACATTGTGTTTCCCATTGATAAGTGAGACATCACATTTTTCTTTTATTTATTGAGGCCTTTATATTAATTTTTTAATTCTTAGTCTTTATTGGAACTACTAGTGAACTGAGATTCATGTTCTGGCAACAGCCCTCTCTTCCCTTTCTTCTTACCAGCTCTTGAGTTCGAAGAGCTATATCAATCATATTTTCAAGCCAATTACATTACTCTGGTTCTTTTGGATGACTTTAACATATTTCTGAAAATGAAAATATGTCAGCCTGCTAGGAGCTGAATCCAGATTCCACACTTAATGACAGCACCTACGTCTATCTCTTCTTTTATCCTTTGGGCAAATAGCAGCTCCAGAAATGTTCATTATCTTCCTTTCTTTGTAAAGCTGCTCCTCCTATTTGTATTTTTTTGAACTCTGAAGCAGAAGGTCAATTTATCTGTTTAACATTTTCAATCTCTCTCTTCAGTCTTTAAAGTAATGTTCAGCTCTCATCCTTTACAAGACATATTATGCTCTGAAGGATATGGCAATGGAACATTGTTTCACAACCAGAGATTTTGGCACAAGGTGGTATTTTTAATATCCACTACAAAATAGAATAGTCACTTAGATCTGTGGCTTTTCAAATTTTCAGTTCATTCATTGTCTCTTCCTACATTTCTACTGCATAAGAAGAAGTCCTGTCTCTAGCTCAGAAATATTTCTTTTGCAGTCTATTTTCTATAGAATAATATAAACCTAACCCATCTGATTTAGGGCTATTGATACCTCTGTAGCGCAGTAACTTCAGCAGTTATCAACTCTATTTTTGTTGGCAAAGCACTAAAGACCTTAATGTCACCACTACTGGTAAAGGACTTTTGTAGTGTTGATTAGGAGAGTTCTCTCCTAAATCAGTCTGAAAGACCACCATCCAAATGGTAACATCCAGACTTGTTACACTCCTTTGTCTGTTGATATTCAAAATTTGCTTCATTGTTATTTTTAAACAGCCCTTTGCCTTAGAATCATAGATTAGTTTATGTTGGAAGGGACCTTTAGATGTTATCTTGTCCAATTCTTTCTTCAAAAAGTACAGACATATTCAACTCAGTCAGGTTGCTCCATCCAACCTGACCTTGAATGTTTCCAGGGATAAGGCATCCACCACTTCTCTGAGCAACCTGTTCCAGTGTTTCACCACCCTCTTACCTAGTGTAAATCTACCCTTTTTTTTAGTTTAAAACCTTTATCCCCTCTGTTGCAACATGCCTTTATAAGAAGTCTGTCCCCAACTTTCTTATAAGCCCTCCTAAGTACCAGAAGGTTTCAATGAGGTCTTCCTGGAGCTTTCTCTTCTCTGGGCTGAACAACCCCAGCTCTCTCAGCCCTTCCTCATAGGAGAGGTGCTCCAGCCCTCTGACCATCTTTGTGGTCCTCCTCTGGACTTGCTCCCTTCATATCTCGAGGCCCTCAGACCTGGAAGCATTGCTCCAGTTGGGGTTTCACAAGGACAGAGTAGAGGGGGAGAATGTACCTCCCTCAACCTGCTAGCCATTCCTCTTTTGATGCTGGCCAGTATGTGGTTGGCCTTCAGGGCTGCAAGTGCACACTGCGGCTCATAGCCGGCTTTTCATTCATCAGAACCCTCAAGTCCTTCTCCTCAGTCTTCTTCCAGTCTATACTCATGTCTGCGGTGTCCTGACCCATATGCAGAACATTGTACTTGGTCTTGTTGAATCTTACTAGGTTCTTGTGGTCCCGATTCTCAAGACTGTATAGGTCCCTCTGGATGGTATCCCATCCCTCAGGTGTGTCAGCAGCACCTGTCCCTGCTTCCCTGTGCATTTGCTTCTGGACCTTTAGTTTGATCAGCAGTTCCCTACTCAGCCAAACTGCACTCCTGCCTTCCCTTCCTGATTTCTTATGCCTGGGGACCAAGAGCTCTCCTGCTCTATGGAAAGATCCACAAGCTCTGTTCTGCTCCCTTGTCCCTGAGGACAGTTTCCCAGAGGGTCCTGCTGACTAACTCTTTTGAAGAGCTGAAATATTGTTTTCTTAAAATTCAGGGTACTTTTCTCTTCACCTGATCCATACTCCTCAGGACTGGAAACTCCACCCGTTTGATCACTGTAGCCCAGGCTGTCTTCAGTTTTGATGCCACCAATGAGCTCGCTTGCATTGATGACCATCAGGTCCATTAACTCACCCCTCTGTGAGGGCTGTCTATTACCTAGGTCAGGAAGTTGTCCTCCATGCATTGGACAAGAGTTTCCTGGATTGCCTGTAGCTTGTTGTGTTACTTTCCCTGCAGACGTTGGGGTGGTTGAAGTCCCCTGGGAGGATAAAAGCCCATGAACGTGATGCTGCCCGATCAATGGAATCCTGTAGCAGACACAGACCAATAGGTTCCCTTTGCTGCCTTGGTCTCTGATTCTTACCCACAGGCTTTCAACCTGCTCATCGCTGCTCTTCAGAGACTACTCTTCACACTCAATGCAGTTTTTGATGTGGAATGCAACACCTCCACCCCTCCTTCCTTGCCTGTCTCTTATGAATAGGAGGTAATATCAACAGCTGCACTCCAGTCATGGGATTCATCCTTCTCTGTGTTGCCTTCTGTTGCCTGGATCTATGATTCTAGGAATTACCCCACAACATGTCAACCCCCTCTAGCCTCTAGAAAAGGATCAGCCACTAAAGAGATAGAATAAACAAAAACTAAGAACATTCCACCCAACCCCCCCCACAAAACACTAATGACACAAAGGAAACTCCCAAACTTAACAACTACTTACACATTGTAACAGATGCCAGCAGCAAGCCAACTGACCTATGATACAGTGAATGATTAGACAGAATTGCTAACCCCCCAAAACAAAGCACAACCCTAAAAAAGGAATACAAGTTGAGTCATAGTGGTTCTCTTTTGGCTTTTCTTTAAGGTCTATGGCTTGAAAAAAAAAAAGTGAATAAATCTAGCTTGAATGAACTGTCAGAATGAACTTCCCTACAATTCATTTCCTGCCTCCCACAGTTCTATCCAGCCAAAAAGTATATCCAGTAACAGGCACAGCCATGCTACTTTTAAATGCATGACTCCCAAAGGGGAAAGAATTTTATGCATGGCTGCCACTGTATCTGGCAGTGAATCAGAGGCCTGCGTTCCCTGGGCAGAACTAGGGCAGATTTATATGTCTCAGAGTAGGGTCAAAAACAGTCAGCATGCTGAACAAGCAGCTGGTAAAGTAACACTGAAAAAAAACTGTTGTAGAACTTCCACTTCAGTCTAGAATTTGGGTTGAAGTTTAGGCAGCTATTTCAGGATCTCATTTTAAAACACACTGTTGATGATATTTTGCATTTTCTTGCAGTACATGTCAGAAGCATTTCTGCAGGTATTGTTTACCTGGGCTCAGTGATATTTTCAAGATATGAATTCATTTTCAAGATGTGAATTTCTGCCTACCCAGGGAAAAGCCTGAGCTGAGCATTGCCAGTGCACGGAAAACACAACATCTTAGTCAAAAACCAGAAAGCTACAAGATAGGTTCAGAATCTGGAAGTAAGGAATCTCTCAACTAAGTTACTGAGCCAACAGGCTTGTATTAAGATGCCTCCTAGGATTACTATCCTTGACCCGAGGATTCAAGCTGATCACTGTGCAGTAACTCACCTTAAACCCAGAGACAGAAATTGATCTCTCCCATCTCTCTTCTTCAAGCAACAGCCTTAGAGTTAATGAACTTGCCTGGAAAATATGAACTTGGATGTTCTTCTCTTTACCTCCCATTGCTTTACATCACAGCTATAGGAAAATATAAACCTAGACTTTCTGAGTGAATATTTTCTCCTGCAATAGCAATGCACGTACTTTTTATCTGCGGTATAAAAGCAAGCTGTATATTAAGTACTGCTCCAGTAGTTCCTCAGAAAAGTGCCAAATGTCTTCCTAGGAAAAACATATTTTCACATCAGTTTCAGTTCTTTCCTAAGGTCCTCAGGGACAAATTCAGCTGGAGGCATTTTGCCTCTGCATCCTTTTTGGAGCAGTTCCCACTTTGACCGGTCAGCTCTGGACACAGGAGGCTGCGGGGGCCAGCCTCCGGAATCCGGGAGACCAGAGGTCTGGCTCGTGGGTCCTTCCACAGGACCGCGGCAATAGAGGCAGGTGGTGGAAGAAGGAGGCAGGCTCAATTGTGGATGAAATCCGGAAGGTTTATTGTGTCTCCGAACAGGGGACCTCGCCCCCCGGGGGTGTCCAGCAATGAGCAACCCTGAACGCGCCTGCCAGGGGTTTTA
>NW_008239080.1:2773425-2778461 GCF_000691975.1 Corvus brachyrhynchos | reverse complement strand
CCCCAAGACCAATCACTCGACGCCCCTGCCAGAACTTTCTAGAAGCTTGGGAGGGGTGCCGGAGCGATTGGCAGGGGGCTGGGAGGAGACAAATAGAGAAAACAGGGTTATGAACACGAAACCAGGAGGGTATAAACTGGGATGGTACAGTAACACAAAACCCAAAGGGGAGACCCGGACTGAACCAAACAAGACACACTCCCACAGCATTTCACCAAAATCATAGTGTGGCTTTTAGTAATGATCCAAAGTAACAAAAAAATGAAAACAAAAGGGTCCAGCCACCCCAATCACTGTAACAGCCCTGACATTCTGTGTAGTTCATTAATGGTTTTTTCATCTCCCTGTCTTGCCTTAACCACAGCCAACAGCCAAGCCCCATGCAGCTGCTCACTTACTCCCCCACCAGCAGGATGGGGGAGAGAACTGGAAGGGTAAAAGTTGGAAAACTCGTGGGTTGAGATAAAAACAGTTTATTACAGAAAAGTGGTTCACAAAAACAAGGCAAAGCAAGGAATTAATTCACTGCTTCCCACAGGCAGGCAGGTGTTCGGCCATCTCCAGGGCCCCATCATGTGTAACGGTGACTTGGGAAGGCAAATGGCATCACTCCAAATGACCCCTTTCTCCTTCTTCCCCCACTTTATACACTGAGCATGATGTCACATGGTCTGGAATATGCTTTTGGTCAGTTTGGGTCACTTGTCCTGGCTGTGGCTCCTCTGAATCTCCCATGTAGCCTCAACTTCCTCACCAGCATTGGCACTATGAAAACCAGAGAAGGCCTTGGCTCTGTATAAGCCCTGCTCAGCAATTACAAAAACACCTCTGTATTATCAGTTTTGTGTTCAGCACAAATCCAAACCACAGCCCTATAACCAGCAACTGTCCTGAAAATTAACTCTACCCCAGCCAGAACCAGCACACTCCTCCACGAAGGACAGTACAATTTTGTAGGCCACCTGCTGTCCTTTACCATCACCATGGTTTGATGACCCCATACTAGTGTTCTCTCCCTGCCTTTAACAAGCAAGAGGTCAGTGAGCATCCTTTTAACCAGGCTCTTACCTGTTGGAGACACCTGCCTCTGGGATTTAATTGCAGAAGTGATAAATATGCAGTTGAACCAGAAACCTTGGACAAAGCCTCGTATTTAATTTCATTTTGATGTCCTAGTATTTACCTCCATGCTGTCTTTAAAACAGAATGACTCCATATTATTTCCTTTTTGATTTCTAATCACAGGCTGTTACCCAAATTGAAAGCTGAAAAGCTAACCAGCCCAACAGATCCTGAATCTTCAAACAGAAATTTTGTGTAATTTCAGTAGTTTCTGCATACTTGCCTAAATACGTTTAGAAATAAAATTTTGCAAATGAATGGAAAGGCCACTAATTGTGATTATTTGTAGAAGTCAGTATTTCTAGAACTCACACTGTATGCAGTCTTCTGACGAGGAGAAAAAATTGTTCAGCTACTTTAAATGTGAAGTCACATACTAGCCATTTAACAAACTACAACACCTACCAGATAATTGGAATATTCTTAGCCTTTACATGGAATAGATGTGTACAACTATTAAAATTCTGTCGATATGAAAAGATTTTTATTTTAAGCTTGTTTACACCTTTAACAAAGTGCTGTGGTATTATTTATGTGTTTTCTTTATATAGAATATGATTTATCAATTCCTGGAAACTTCTGTGTGATAGAGATCTTACAAATATTGTCAGTATACCAGATATTGAAATTATAAAGATGTTCAGCACACCTAAATAAAGTCTCTCTGGTGTAGATGATAGGAGCTGGAATAGAACTGTCAGAGCCAAATTTATGAAAGCTCTTCACAGGGTAGTGAATATATGCTTTAAATATATAATAAACCTTCCTCGCAGATGGAGAAATAAGCTGCTGCTGCTGCTGCTGCTGCAGTGACAGAGCAAAAAAGTGGCTGCTTTTGTCATCTGTTAGAGCCAGCAGTTGTGATGGGAATGGCATCACCAGCACTGTCACAATCAGCAGTGCTGATAGATCTGTGGAACTGCAAGGAGACATGAGAATTTTCAGAGGGAGAAAGCTTATTTAAAAATTAATAAGCCTTTCCACTGTTGAAAAAGGAAGTTTAATGCATATGATACTGCATGAAGGAAGCTATTACGAAACAGAAAGGTTAAATTTAGTCTACAGCTCCATGCTTGAGTTTAAAAGATGAGAAACATGATTTTCTGGATGAAATAAAATACCTTAATTTTAATGTTTTTTTCATGTACTTCTGTGGTTATAACTGTCATGGTTTAAGGGTATAGCAATGAAGAATTTGAAGAGTCCACATTTTATTAGACCAATGGCTGAAAATAACAAAACCCCCCTGCTTTCAGCCACACAAGCCTTTCAGATCTGATCTTTTAGGACAGGTTAAGAAATAAGGATGATATTATGAGCATGAACAACCCACATATAGCAAAAAATTAAATACAGTATATGCAATGGATTACTAAATATTTTTCACATTTTTTATATAAAATCTTCCATTGTGCTGACAGATATCTTTATGTACAGAAGAAAAGTGCAAGAATAATGTGAGCATAAGTATCTAATATTTATGTACAGATGTCCTTCAGAAATGAAATTACTGCAGAACAGACAAAAGAAATGGTGGCGTTTTATTTATGTGAAATAAGACAAAGTTCTACCATTTTTCTCTGGAATGTTTTGTTAAAGTCAGATAAAAATAATATATTGAGCTTGTCATCTGCAAAATTTTTCTTGTCAAGTACAGCCATCAGCAGCATCTGTCACTGCAGAGCAGTTGCAAACAGTGATATCAGGTATTCAGGAGTAAGAGCAGCTCTCAGTTGTACAGGACTTTCAAGTCTTATTTTTCCCAGTAGTGCATGCACTGTGGTTTGGGATCCTTGATCCTAACCTATGCAGTCCTAGCTGTGCCTATAATATTCCTCATTAACCAGCAGGTGATACCTTTCTAGAATTATGTTTGGCACTGTACATGTGTATGATATATGAGCAGTGTTATTCATATTTTTTCTTCATTTTTGTCAAGGTCAAAATTCCTTTTAGCATTTCAGACACTTTTTGAACTCATAATCCATCTGTCTAGCCACTTAACTGCCTTTCCAAGATTTTTTCTTGGTGCTTACCAGTGCACTATTTGAATCCATCATGAGGTTATTTATAAATGATGCATAAATCCTGTTTTTTTCCTTAGTAATATGACGGCAAATTTACATTTAAATGCATATAGGTGCAATTACAGCCATGAAAAAAAAAAAAAAAAGGTTTTGGCTTAAATAATATTCCAGTGAGGAGGAGGATTTGCATTTAACTGCTTCAGTTTTGCACATATTTGGGCAATTTTACAGGTATTGATAATTACACAAACCCAGAAATTGACCTAAACAAACATAATGGAAGTTGTTGGCTTGTTTTTTAGGGGTTTTGTTTGGTTGGTTGTTATTTGTCCTAGCACTGAATTTACTTTTACAGATATTGCTAAATTATTTTTATTTACAGCATTTGCAAATGTAGGGCCAGAGGGCACTACTAGGCCTTTGCTGTGTTGAGCAGCCTCCTCGGGGATGTACATCCCTGAGCTACATCACAGGTGGGACTGTGCTCAGCCTTGGGCCGGCTACTCTCACGCACTGAATGGCATTTGTGGATGGTTACTATTCCTGACTCATTACCTCGCTTTTCTGGGAGTGTGGTAGACCACACCCATGTCAGAGAGACAGTGGAATTGACCTTGGGTGTCCTTCCCTAAATTGTGCTGGGGGATCACACTTGGCTCCTGGCTTGTGTGTCCTTGTGGAGCAGCCTCCCTCTAGCATCTGCCTGATCCTTGTATTAGTTCTGATTCCATCAGACATAACTGACAGATTTCTGAACTATAAGCTAATCACAAGATGCACACACACACATAAAGAAAAGAAATTCAAGAATAATGTCCCACTGATTTGTTAATTAGTCATTTATGAGTAAATAAAACAGATTGCAGCATCTTTCCAATCAAGTCACCCATAGAATTAATTTTAAAATGGTTACTGAGCCAAAAAAAGTTGCCTTTTTTCTTATTCACATTTCCAGAAAGTAAATGTTATTCCAGATATAATGATGATATAAACCACAATAAAAAATAATAATATGATAGAATCACTAAGCAACAGAAAATTGTCAGTAATTCATGACTACAAAGCATATTCTGACAGAGATTGACCAAAACAGTGACAAAGGAATTTTAATATAGACAATTGTTAGTACAGTACAATGATCTACCTCACAGCCATTTCAAAGTCTTGTGCAAGCTAATCTAGTTGACCTTGCTATGTACAGAAGGTTGAACTAGATAATCTCCAGAGGTCCTTCCAAATTCCTCCTTTCTGTGATTCTGTGATTCAAAAGTTTCATAAATAAATTCCTCATCCTTTTGACTCTTCTAAAAACAGTAGCCTTTGACTACGCAAGTTTCACTTTCACCTCTGCATGTACCATGATGGATAAGCACATGTACACCTCTATGTTTTCAGTTTCTCATAACAACCATACATAAAGATCTCTCCCCACATCACAACCTGACATTCATGTTAGCCCTCTACACCTGATGTGCTTCTTTCTTGTTTTATGCCCTCACCCCCTCACATATTATCTCACATTCAGGACCTAAACATACAATTTTATTTCCACTCAAAGAAAGTGTAGCAAAAAAACTAGTGTATGAAAAGAATAAAAAAAAAAATCTGACACATAATCTCCACAGAGATTTTTATCTTGTGTTTCAGCAGCTTTATTTCTCTATTTGAATCATAGGTAGAGTGAATTGGTACCTGCTCAATGAAAACTCACAGAAAAAAAAAAAACAAAAACAGAAACCAAAGGCAGAACTTCCATTTTAGGATTTTTCTGAGCTACAGATTGCTAGTAGTAGTACAGATTGTAGTTCACTTTCTATACTAGAAATATGTGACAAAAGGTCTTCCTTGTCCTTGTACACCTGTAATGTCTTGTGAGTTTTTCCCTAC
>NW_008239080.1:2764659-2773412 GCF_000691975.1 Corvus brachyrhynchos | reverse complement strand
AGTATATATCTCCCTATGTTTATATATCTATATGCCTCTGTATATGGATGCAATAATTAATATGTATTCTACTGTTAACAGAATGCTGTCAGGGCTCCCCCCAGTAACATTAAAAGGGAACACCTACAGGAACATGCAGTTAGAGACAATTTTAGGAAATCTACTTCCTAAATTCCAATTTCATGCCTCTATTTTCATTCCTTTTTAAAAGTAATTTCCCCTACATAATTTTATTTCATCTCAAGTGATGAAGATTTTGTCACTCTTGTAAAGCATTTTGATATCTACCTATGACAATAAGAGCTACTATAAAAGATAGTAAACTATGTATGTGTGTGGATTATATATCAGGAAAAGGTTCTTCACCCAGAGGGTGCCTGGGCACTGTAACCGGTTGCCCAGGGCAGTGGTCACAGCACTGAGCCTGACAGAGTTCAAGAGGCATTTGGACAATACTCTCAGGCACATGGTGTGACTCTTGGGATATCCTGTGCTTGGCCAGGAGTTGGACTTTGATGACTTTGATGGGTCCCTTCCAAATCATTGTATTCTATGATTCTATGAAAATCTTACATCTAGAGATAGCACAATTGTTTATGGGATCCTGTTTACCCCGTCAAAAATACCACTCAACCCATCACTTTAGATACCCCAGTTAAAATGGAAGTATACAGCAAATTCCATCCCATTAATAGAATATGTGGTTAGAAGATTGTTTGCAAACAATGGATTCAGTCTCTGAGGATAGGACTTACTTTGCTTAACTTCTCTCTTCTGAGATAAATGTGAGTGTTCTCATTGCAGAGAAGAGAAGGCAACACTTTCAAATGCATAAGTGATCTGACTTTAAACATTTGGTATGGGATGGGAAGATTAACATGGTAAAAGTACTGACATTTCCCTCCTAAGTGTGAAAAGTCTAGCCAACTAAATGAAATGTAGGTGTGTATCTTGTAGACTCTTGGATCTGTTCAGGTAATAATTTAAATTCCAAATTGGAAACAAAAGTGAAATTAGTTTAAAAGTATTTTGTAAGTATTTGTTGCTTACTACTGTGCCCTCTGCTCTTCCTTAAAGACCGTAGCACTCACTGATTTCCAGCAGAGATCATTATACCACCCTAGTACTACCCAATACTGAATTGCTCTATAGAATTACATGAGATACTGCAGATGAACAATATAAGTAAACCTACATTCAGTTTTTATAGGTCAAGGTTTGAGGTACTGATGTGAGTGACTGATTCATGGGACTGTGACCGAGTCCTCTGTGACCACCCAGATTCACTAGCATAGAATGCCTTGAGAATGAAATTTTGACACACAGTGAAAAGAGTTTCTGATAGGAAAATTAGTAGTTTCTACTCTCTGGGAAAATAGAACATGCTTTTAGCTGGAATAATTGGTGTTTCATTATGAATGAAAGAAGCAAAAATATTTAAGCATCTGAATATTTATTCATATTGTTAAACCCGAAAATGTAGGAGACCTAAAATTGTGGTCAGACATCTTAAGTTCCTATATTTGTGTGATTCTATGTATGCCTTATATAGCTCATCTTGATTTCACAAAATTTAAATAAGCAGCTGTTAAGAATGCTTTTGTACATTCTATACAAAAAGGAACATGATTTATTCCTGTTGTAGCCGTATTTCAAATTGTTGAAGTTGCACTGATCTGATGTTTCAGGATTGTTCATTTTCATAAGTCTGTTGTTAGCATATAATATGATTTTAACAACTTCCTCAGTTTAATTTTAATTTTCAATATTCATGGAATGTATTATAAATTCTAATCAGAATGATGACTATTGATATACTTGTTCACATTCCCACATGACAATTTTCAGAGTTTGCTTTCATACCACTTATGGGACTGAGTGTCCCCTCATTTCATGCTCTGGCTGTACATATTCTATCATTAAGCATCTGACAGTCTCCATTTGTGGTACAGAGGAAGAAGGTGCCAGATCTGGGACTGTGAATTCCATGTGTTTTCAGAGCCAAGTGTCCAAGATATATGTTCATCAACTTTCAGGTGGTGAAGTAATAGACTGTATTTGAAACATCCTCCATGCTAAGGGTGAATGTTTCAAATAGAGAGAGCAGGCAAAGCAGGCAACTGTTTTGATCATTGTTTTCGTGGTAGCTACACCAAAAGTGCATTTGGACCCTTTGGGTCCATGAAGTACTCTTTCCTGAGGGTATCTGGTTGGTTAAACCAGTTCTAGTTCTGCCCAAACAGAGCCCCTGCATACTGTGGGAGAAGATAAAGTTTCCCAGTGAGAGACTGGGAGAGGCAGTGTGGATTATTTCTCACTTGTGAAAAGCCAAGCAGCTGTGGGATTGTCTTCACTCAAGGACCTGGGTGTACTTGGTAAATAATGCAGAAGGATGAAGAGATCCAGTGTCTACTTTCTGGAGAATTTTCTTCCTTCCTTGGGAAGAAATAACCAATGATGTGAGTTGTATGTCATAGGAAGTAATGTAGCAGAAACTACCTGGACTGATGAAGAATGAGCTTCACAAGGAACAGGGTGAGCACAGTGATGACCCAAATCAAGCTGGTGTTGGCATTCAGCAGTCAAACATATGGCTTCTGTTGTTCTGAGCAACCGCTGGGATACATGAGTCCCAGATCAGAATCTGTTCTTCTGGACATTCTGTAGAGTGACAGAGACCCATAGAGTGGGCAAATTAGCTCTCTCTGTTAAGGTAGTTAATCAGAATCTATAAACCATAAAGACAGTTTAAGGATGTAGTATAATTCATAAGTGTTGGTGAAAGGGGATTTCAGGAATAAGAAACATTCAATATGAAGGTCAGATGATATGTAAATGTATCAAATTAAGTGGGACCTGAAGCATTTTGCAAATGGTATGGATTAAGGGTAGAGATTGTATTGGATTTGGCTGGGATGGAGTTAACTTTACCCGCAACACCCCATATAGTACTTTGCTTTCACTTGTAGTTGGAAGAGTGTTGATAATATTTTGACTGTTGCTGAGCAATACTCCTACAGTATCAAGGCTATCTTTGCCAAACTCTCACAAAACAGTCACTAGGCTGGGTCCAGACAGGAGTTTGGGAGGAGACACAGCTGGGACAGATGACGCAAAGTGTCCAACGGGATGTCTCATATCATATGACTTTGTGCTCAGCCATAAAAGCTGAGGGGAAAGAGGAGGAAGAGAAGCAGTGTTTGTTGCTAAAGTGATGCTTTCCAAAGCATCTGCTACACGTACTGAGACTCTACTTGCCAGGAAGTCACTGGACGTCACCTGGTGATGGGATGGGAAGTAGAGAAAAAATTATGTTTTGTTTTGCTTCTCTGCACAACCTTTGCTTTCTTTGCTTAAACTGCCTTTATCCCAGCCCACAATTTTTTTTTGTTTGTTTTATTTTCTCCCACTGCCCTACTGAGGTGGAGGAGTGAGAAAGCAGCCAGCCAAGGTTAACCCACCACATTTACTTAAAAAACAGGTCCAGTCTTTGGAGTCAAAATATATTCCACCAACAAGCCTTCAAGCCTTTTGCATATCTGGAAAAACTGTGTAATTAACAAGAGAAACAAAATTAAACTGAACATAGACACAATGAAACTAAGATATGATGACATTTTTAATGATAAAATCCAGTTTGAATTTATCCTTAATATAAGAGACAAAGATATTTTAGGCAGTAGAGGAATACCTAGATATGCAGTGGCCAGCATGAAAGAGGATGAGCAAGACAGAAATTATCTTTGCAATGACTGAAGGAATTAAATTTTCATTGACTTCTATGACATAAAAATTTTGTGCTGGTTTGTTTTCTTAAATTTCCCCCAAATAACTTGTTTTTTCTAGAAATCGCTGGTTCTGAAATACTTTTGTACATTCATAAAAGAGATTGATATTTAATCTTTGGGGAAAATGCATCTGTTAACATTTTCTGCAAAGCATTAGTGAAAAGTATTTCCCAATTAAAGTCAGAAGTTTTCAGAGGATGTAATGGAGTCACCATAGATATTTTCCAGTGAGTAGAAATCTCAGCAGGTGGAAAATGTTTGGTTTGTAATTAACAGTATGTAGTTATCGTTAAGGAATGTGATTTTTTATTTTTAAAGCTGACAATTTTACTTCTATGTTTCCATTTAAATCTTCTAGCAGGAAAAAAAATATTGAAGACCAAAAAGAAATGGTTAGATAAATAAAGATTTGTTTTCTCATCAATTGTATGCACTTCTCTTTTCTTTAGGCCAGTGGTACTGTATGCCTGAAACATCCTTTTTTTATGTCATGACCCATCCTATGCTGCTTCTTGTTCCCATCCCTCTCCACTACTTTTCCTCTACACAAGTACTTGCTTCATTTCTACCAGCCTGCTCCCAAACATGAAAATAAGCTTATTCTAGTAGAGTGTGAAAAAATGTCTAAGGATAGCATATCAAAATTTTCAAACACTGTTATGCATCATCAGAAGATGGAATTAAAAGAACCATTTCTCCCTCAACAGCTCCAGACAACTAATGAATACTGAAACATATTTCTGTATCTTCATTAGAATGAAGTATGGCTGCATTTTTTGAGATTCAGATAATTCCTCAACACAGTGTTTAAACTATTATCACACATTTTTTTTAAATTTGGAAAGACATTCATGGACATGAGGTTCTTTTCTCCTTTTCTTTCCTTTTCTTTCCTTTTCTTTCCTTTTCTTTCCTTTTCTCTTTTCTTTCCTTCTTTTCTTTCCTTTTCTTTCCTTTTCTCTTTTCTTTCCTTTTCTTTTTTCTTTTTTCTTTTCTTTTCTTTTTTCTTTTTTCTTTTCTTTTCTTTTCTTTTCTTTTCTTTTCTTTTCTTTTCTTTTCTTTTCTTTTCTTTTCTTTTCTTTTCTTTTCTTTTCTTTTCTTTTCTTTTCTTTTCTTTTCTTTTCTTTTCTTTTCTTTTCTTTTCTTTTCTTTTCTTTTCTTTTCTTTTCTTTTCTTTTCTTTTCTTTTCTTTTCTTTTCTTTTCTTTTCTTTTCTTTTCTTTTCTTTTCTCTTTTCTCTTTTCTCTTTTCTTTTCCTTTCTTTTCCTTTCTTTTTCTTTCTTTTTTCTTTCTTTTTTCTTTTTTTCTTTTGTATACAAAATTGTGGTTGTGCCACACAAAGATGAAAAAAGTAAATCAAACTAGCCACAGACATCTAGTCAATTTGAGAAAATCTTAAGTCATGAGTAAATCAAATAAAACTGATGAAAATCTTTTTCTTAATTTAATTCTAACAGCCAATATCTACTGGATCACAGTGAGTTTTTGTCACATAGCTCATTAAATGCATAAATTGTTGTGTGGCTTCATTTCCATGTTGCTCTTTAGATATGTATAAGGGGTAAAAGATTAGCAGTGTATATTACTAACTCTAAATACCCACACACTGATAGATTTTTTTGAGCAATGACATGTAATTCCTGTGAAAAGCCTCTTATAAACCTGTTTGGTTTTTTATAATTTGCCTTAAAAGTATTCTCACAATTCATCCTTGAAGGAATTCCACCTGGTTTCAGAACTACGTAATGTAGATGTGATAAAGATTGCAGTAATGACAGATTGAAGATTTTCCTTGTGTGGATGATGGGAGCCAATCAGGGAATCCTGGGTGGATTACAAAGATTAATTGTGCTTCTAAAGAGACCAGTCGTGATCTAAAAATTGAATAAAATGAACAAGAATTTATATAGAAAATACAGAATAGAGTTCTAATTCTACTTATATAGAAAATGTACAACTATATTTAGACAAAATTACATGTGTTTATTAAACTGAGCTCTGAATAATTCTGTGCCTGGGTTTTTTTTGTGATTCTGTGGTGTTTCTTATGATGCCTTTTCCTGGTCTTAAAATCAAGAGTCATACACGGTTAGAAGGGGAAAAGGGATTTTACTTTGGTGTTTATTTTAAGGATCTTTAGGTGTACACATCCAGGTCATGTGCATCGAGATGCACCCCACCGAGTCTCTCTCTTTGTCCCCCCGCCCCCCAACATTGGGTATAACATTATAGGTTTTACTAATTAGCATATCTATCAAAGATTCCCCAATGAGAGGCTCAAGTGAGCCCCCCTCCCCAAGGAACCTTCCCCTGGATGGTTCTATCTTGGTTTACAGAATGTGTTCTGGAGAGGACCTTGGGGTCTGGGGCACACTGATCCCTAGCTACGAAGCTTCTAAAATGTTGAGTCTCTTAGCTTGACAAACAAGTTCAAGAATGTAGGCAAAAAGCACTAGGAGTACAGAAGTTGTAAAAAGGTATAACAGGGGTGTAAAAGAAAAGGCAAAAATCTTCATGGCATCACTTACATACTGTCTCTACAATCTTCTCTAACTTGGAATTTTATTATCATATCCAAGGATGTTCTTTCACTGATATTCTCTCAACTATGTAAATCGGTCCTTATACATAAGTCTTCTTAAAACTGAAGTTGTGTATCTAGCCTTCTTTTCAGTAGTACTAATATAAATGTCTCAAATGAGATTAGTCTCACAGAGGGTTTATATCTTTAGGTGACACTAGAGTAGAAAGTAATTAAATAACTTCTCTCTCTCTTCCACTCTCCTTTTTTTTCTTTGTAGTTTCTTTTCTTGTTTCAGACTTCTCCCCTACCCCATAAAATAACTTCTTAAATGGCAATATCTAGAAAAAGAGTGAAAATAATAATTGTTTAAAATAAGAAATTTCCTCTAAGAGTATTTATTTAGCTACACTTAAATTTTTATGCATAACTCTTTCAGGTCCTAGAATTTTTCATGGGAAAACAGCCCAGCCTGATTTGCAGTATGCTCAGTTTTTCTCTAGCACCTCAGCCTTTCAAGAGACTGATAATTTTTGATCTCACATCCCAGCATTTGCAGAACAATTCTCTTAGAGGATGGAAGCTAGAAGGATTCTTTTCATAGCCACAAGCTACATGGCCCATCACTTTACACTTTTCTTCTATTTTATTGATTGTTTTTGCTTCTTGAAATAAACACTTACGGGGCTTCTTTAACTTAATTTTATGCTTTCAGACAGGCAGAAATACAAAACTGAGCAAAAAAGGTCACAGATAATATTCATTAAAATTTAATACCGGCATTTTTTCAGCTCTTCACAGGGGATTTTTATAAGCGTAAACAAGGAAATCCTCAATAAGAAGAATCTTTAACTCTGCTTTAATTTCTTCCTATAGTAGTTTATGAAATCTAGAATGTTTAATAATTATGTGGTAGTAGAAAAGCTATGCATATTTTTAATGTGCTGGTTTAGCGTATATTAAGATGCTGATAAATAGCAGGTTGCAGCTAGTTAGGTTTGTTAGTCATTCTGCTCTTAAAGCATCAAAGTATTTCTTATATAAAAATTGTGAGGAATGTTTTTCAACATAGGAAAGAAACAGAGAAATTAAACATGTAAAGTTGCCAAATCTAATTGAAATAACAAAAGATTCAGAAAGCAGATAATGCAAACTAGCTTTTAACAAAGTGATTTGAACATGCTAACACCATCAAGTAATTTGGGTAATATTTTATTTTGATAAATATACTTTACATCCTCAAATAGTAACAAGTTTTGGTATGAGAGTACATAATGAAATGCAAAACTAATTTTTGTTTCAAATTGAAATTACTCCATGTTAGTTGAATAAATAGCACTAAACACAGAAACATAAGGTGGGAGAATATAGTATTAAATACAGTTACAGACATTAAAATTTTCAAAGGCACCATCTCACTATTATATGTATGCTTGTAGAACATGCAAAAGGAAACATTAAACTTGTGGAGATGGTAAAGTTAGGAATTTATCTCTATAAATGGAGGGGCATGTATTCCTTGACAAAGTAAAAATAAATATCTGTTTACTTCATTTAATGTACCTTTTCCCCAGACACTCATTTGTACCTTATTGCTGAGAAAGGCATA
This sequence comes from Corvus brachyrhynchos, assembly GCF_000691975.1. Lineage (NCBI taxonomy): Eukaryota > Metazoa > Chordata > Aves > Passeriformes > Corvidae > Corvus > Corvus brachyrhynchos. Next base: position 2,765,495 of record NW_008239080.1, on the reverse strand, counting down.
TATATACATGACTAGTTCTTGAATAGTTAAAATACAGTAACTTTGGTCTTCTTATATTTCTCAGCGAATCTAAGCTATAAGCTTAGAAGAAAAATTGGGAACTGTTGCAGGCCTAGTGGAGATAAAGAAAGCATATCTGCATCATCTATGTAAAATAAGAAAATAATACTAGATATTAAGGAGCTGTAGATAGAAATAAAACAAGAAATACCTCATAATATTTCTACTTATATGCTGTTCAGCTTCAATTTCTATGTAAATTATAAAAAATCTGCATCAGGTAGCTACAGATCTGGAAACATGCATCATTGAAGAGTCAGTCAGGAACCAAATTTATAATAATATACCTAATGGGTTTCAGCCTCCAAAGCCTTCATGTATTTGGACCTTAAAACTTACCACAGACAAAGTCCTGTCAGTACAACAACCTTAAATTAAATGTTTTATGATGTGGTTGGTTGGCCCTGGCTGGATACAAGGTGCCCACCAAACCCATTCTATTTCTCCCATCCTCAGCTGGTCAGGGGAGAGAAAATAAAACTAAAGGCTCATGGGTCAAGAAAAGTGCAAGGAGAGATTACTCACCAGTTACTGTCATGAGCAAAACAGACTTGACTTGGGGAGTTAATTTAATTTATTACCAAGCAAATCAGAGTAGGATAACGAGAAATAAATGTTTAAAACATTTCTTCTCCCAACATCCACCTTCTTACTTTACTCGTTAAATTCTCTACCTCCTTGCCCCTGGCTGCACAGGAAATGTGGGTTGCAATCAGTTCAACACATGCTGTCTCTGCCACTTCTTTCTCCTCAGGAAGAGGGCTCCTCATACTCTT
>NW_008239080.1:2751278-2764639 GCF_000691975.1 Corvus brachyrhynchos | reverse complement strand
CCTGCTCAAGTGTGGCATCCCTCCCATGGGAGACAGTTTTCTGTGACTTCCTCTGAATCCTTGCCATGGACTTCAGTTCTTCATGAACTGCTTCAGTGTGGATGCCTTCCATGGAGTCGCAAATCCTGCCAGCAAACCTGCTCCAGTGTGGGCTCCTCTCTCCACAGGATCACAGGTCCACCCAGGAGCCTGCTCCAGCGTGGGCTTCCCACAGGCTACACAGCCTCCACCTTTGGGCAGCCACCTGCTCTTTTGTGGCATCATCCAGGGGCTGCAAGTGGATCTCTGCTGCCCTGTGGACCTTCATGGTCTGCAGGGTCACAGCTGCCTCACCAGGGTCTTCACCAGGCTGCAAAGGAGTCTCTGCTCCAGTGCATGGATCATGTCCTCCCCCTCCTTCTGCACTGACCTTGGTTCCTACAGGAGTTGTTCATCTCAAAATTCTGACTCCTCTCTTCTATGGCTGCAATTGGTTGCATGGAACATTTTTTTCCATTCTAAATTATGTTATCCCAGAGTCACTATAACCATTATTGGTGGGCTCAGCCATGGCCAGAGGTGGGTCTGTGTTGGAGTTGTCTGGCATTGGCTCCGTTGGATGGGGGAAACTTCTTGTAGCTTTTCAGAGAGTCCATTCCTGCATCCCCCTGCTACCAAAACCTTGCCACATCAACTCGATACACACCATCACAGTGTTCCCAGGTGAACTAAAACAGTTCATTCAGATAGTATGCACACACATATACATGTTTCTTTTTGTGTGCTTGTGCTCATGAGCAAGTTATTGTTCCATTGGCTTCCAAAAGAACTGAAAAGAAGATCTTAACTCATTAATTTTTTTTTCTGTGATTTCATTCTTCAACATACGTATTCTTCAAAATATTTATGTGTGACATTTATCCAAACTCTTTATGAAACTACCCATCTGAATTTTCCCTACTTGGACTTTGATCTTTTATCTGCAGGCTGCTTTTTTGCTGAAATTTCATGATTGTCTGCTTTTGAGTTAAGTTATCTTACTTACATAAACAAGACTACATGAAAAAAAAGAAAATTAGGAAATCTCTAGATGTTTTGACGACATAAGTGAGATGATCTCTTCCGGGAGAAATTAATCTTTGCTATCTTGTGAAGTATTTTCAGTGAAAGTGTAGAGACTCCAGACTGAGGTATTCCCCATATAGTACTGAAAAGAGAATAGAAATTTCAAGAAGTGAGAAAAAAGGCGTAAAAAGTAAGAAGCTATGATTTGTAAGAAAGCTTGTAACCGTGAAATATCCAAAACTGAAGAGAGCCATGAATAAAGTATTAAGACTGGTCAGCAGTGTTAAGTAAGGCAAAGACAGTGTTTAGGAGCACAGTGGTCCAAAGAGAATACATCATAAACCAGTTCTGGTAAAACTGCTTTTTAGGATTTTTGTGCTAAATTTGGAATTGCTCTATTTTTTACTGTAATATAGAACTTCAGATTTTCCATCCTAACTTCCACACCATTTTCCACATTGTCATCATTGCAGCCATTGCCATGACATTGAACCATACTGTGAACTGTCATGCTTTGTTCTTTCAGCAATATCAGTTTGAGAGAGTATATGAATTATGTTTCACTCAACTGAGAGATAAAAAGTTAGGATTTCTTTCTTCTTTTAACAGCTCTTAAATTATTCATTAAGTGGCCTTCACAATGGTAGCAAGAAGTCTTTTCTTCTGCTGTTTATTTGGATAGAATATGTTCAATTTACGCTTAAGGGTAAAGTAATGTTTTTGTGTAGCTTGGCAGTTGCCAGAAAAAAAGTTACCCTTTTTTTTAGCTATCAGTAAAAAGTTCTTATGTTGTTTTGTTGTTGTTGTTGTTTTTCTTTTTTTAATGAGCTTCTTTACTGGTAAGCCTAAAAATTAGAACTAATTCATAGCTGTAGTGGGTTGACCTTGGGAAGACACTAGGTACCCACCAAAGTAATTGCTCTATCACCCACCCTCCTGAACATGATACAGAGAGAAAATATGACAAAAAATTTCTGGGTTGAGATAAGGACAGAGTGATCACACAGAAATTACCATCACAGGCTAAACAGATTCGACTTGGGAAAATTAATTTAATTTATTGCCAATTAAACAGAGTAAGATGATGAGAAATAACAAACCCCCAAAGACCTTTCCTCCCACCCTTCCCTTCCTTCTAAGCTCATCTTCATTCCCATCTCTTCTGCTTCCTTACATTAAATGGTGTGTGGGGAATGGGGATTGCAATCTGTTTATAACATGTTGTCTCTTTATTCCCCCTTCTCGTTTTTAGCTGCTCCAAAGTAGGGTGTCTTCCATAGATACGGCTCTTTATGGAATTCACCAGTGTGGGTCCTTCTCATGAGGCTGCATTTCCTCAAGGACTGTTCCGGCAAAGGTCATTTCCATGGGGTACAATTTTTCAGGGATAGTCTGCTCCAGTGTCATTCCCCCATAGGGTCACAGGACAGAAAACCTGCTTCTACATGTGCTCCCTGTGGGCACCTACTCCAGCATGAGGTTCTGCATGGGCTGCAGGATGGATATCTGCTCCACCATGAAGGCAACAACGTGCATCACTCTTGTCCTATGGTGCCTGAAGCACCTTCTCCCTTCCTTCTTCACTGACCTTGGCATCCATAGAATCGTTTCTCTCACATCTTCTCACTCCTCTCACAGCTGCTGTTGCACAGAAATTTTTACTCTTTTTTGAATTTGTTATCAAAGAAGAGCAAACAGCATCATTGATTGTCTCAGCTTTGACCAAGAGCATGTCCATCCTGGAGTTGGCTGAATTTAGCTGTGCCTGATAAGGGAACAGCTTCTGAAATTTTCTCACAGAAACCTTTTCTGCCATTCTTTCCACTCCCTCCTACCAAACCTTGCCACATAAACCAAATAAAATAGTTCTGAAAAAAACCTTCATAGAATATTTTCTGATTTTTGACATAAATTCTATAAGGTTTAAACTCTAACTCTCCTTGAGGCATTTTTCTTTACCTTGCTGAATAATTTAAAACATTTTAATTTCAAGGAAAGGTTCTAAAAATTGTTCAGTGTGATTGTACATATTTGAAAATTAAGATTTATGCAAGAAATAAGAATCTCGCTTTCCTACCCTTTTTAATTGCTTTACCCATTGTTTCTTTGCATGTTGATTTGCAGTAATAATTGTAAATGTGAGGAAAAAAGCCACAACTGGCATAATGAATATATTATATATTTGTTAAGTACATTATGCATTTTTTAAAACCAGTTCAGCCCCAAACTAAAATTGTTTTCTTTGCAATCAGCTCATGCAAAGACATAGGCTATAATTACACAGATGTTACAAATATATCATGGCAAACAATTCTTTATGAGTTTCAGCAGACAAAAAATTAACCAAATAAATCAGATGCACTTTGAAATAAATGTGGATTTTACCTACTTTTTTTGTTTATTTGAAATATTTCATTACACTGTGGTGTTTCTAGGGCATGAAAAAATTACCCAAAACTTGGGGAAATGCTTGAGTAAAAGAGGTATCAAGGTATAATGGCTTTGTTATTTCATATTTCATGGCATAATTTTTGTTAAAGCCATGAGAGTATCAATATTTTAGCATCCTTTTATTTACCATTTATATACACTCTTGTATATACACAGGAATGAGCAAACTATGTCTTTAACGTATGGACCTCTAGAATATATATTTTCCCTAATACAAGATTTGGGCAACAGTTCTAATTTAAATATTGATAACTTAGTAAAATAAATAAATAAATAAATAAATAATATCTGATACAGTATTTACAGAATATATATAGTGATAGTCTTTTAATTTTAGGGCTCTTGTCTTAATCAGATTAATAAACAATGAATATTCACATTTTCATTTCATTATATTTTTTACTGATTACCTCAATGCAGCATTTTGGTGTCACAGGTTTTTTTAGTAACAGTGCTTTCTAACTGGACTTCAGAACATTCTTTTCATGTGCAAAACAGCATTTAGTAACAGCCTAATCTGCTTCCTCCTTCCAATATAATTTAATAGCTGTAGTATTTAACTTAGTATAAGACAGAATGTGATTTCATTGTATCTCTGAGGTGTAGATTATCAGAGTGAATTATAAGATACTTCTTAGAGTTTATGCGTGAAGAGTGACATATTTATTAAATATTCAATGTTATATCTAATCTTATCCAAATACTGATAAATTTGACCATAATGAAGGCTGTTAGCTCCTTGCAGCTTTTAAAAATTAACTTAAAAGCCTATTGAATTGGTTTTCTTCATGTATCTAAAAATAGATTTAGAAGGATGTCTGGGTAGACAATGGTATTTTACTTCTACCCATGAACTGAATAAGAACCACCTCAGTTCTGAAAACTGCTTGGATTCCTAAAATGTGACTATACTCTTTTATAAGTCCTTCCTACTGTCGAAAGTCCAGAACACTAGTGGCCACTCATGGCTAAACAGATTCAGATTTACATAAATTTTTCTTTAATTAATGTTGAAATTATTAGAACTAAAATTTTAAAATTGTAGAATATTTTAGGTTAGAATAGATCTCCAGAGCTCATTTTATCCAACTCCCTCCTGAAAGCTGACCATGTTAAAGCATGCTGCTAAAGAGCTGTATCCAGTCAAGTTTGGAATAACTCCAAGGATGGAGACTCCATAAACTTTATGGACAACCTGTTCCAGCATTTGACCACTCCCTAGTATATTTTTGTAATTGTCTGTGTTTTTTCTGGCGTTTGTTGCCTCTTGTCCTATCGCTGTTCACTCTTGAGAAGAGCATCTTATCTTTTCTGTACCCTTTTATCAGATAAGAGTAGGTAACAATGAACGACAATAAGATCCCGTCTTGACTTCTGTTTTCCAGTGTTGAACAGACACAGACCCTTCAGATTCCTTATATGTCATTGTGAGGTTGAGTTTTTTAACACCAGTTAACTTCATACACCTTTCATTGTATGCTGTTTACAAATCAATTTAAAATAATCTCGCTATTGTCAGAATGATTCTCTAATTAATGTTCATATTCAGGATTTTACCGTCATTACCAAATTACCTAATGAGTAAAAATTTGGTATAGTAGCTCATATCTTCAATGGAATGACAAAATGAGACAGTAACTGTTAATTAGTTAATGTAGGTTGTGCACTCTTTCAGTAATTTTTTCTAATTAATTTTGCTATTTGGGAATTGTGAAGTCTCTTTTAATAATTCTGGTGCAAATAATCCTAACTTTGGAGAGGCATATACATAATTTTTATTAATATTCTTAAAGCTTCTGATAATTGGCTATAAAAATTTAGTGTTTATACATTTGAGAATATTTTGGAATTGTTTGTATGCAGGAAATGCTGATTAGGACACCTACGTATCCATAATTTTCCTATTGCATTCCAGAGTTTGCATCACAAACATTGCTTCATACCTACATATTTGTGTGAGGGACTGTTTCAACTGACTGTACTTAAAGTCTCAAGTAAGAGAGACTAGTTGTCTAACATTTATTCTTTAAAATTTAACGACCTCTTATTAGATACTGGACATTAACATAATGCTATCGTCCACAGAATAGGAAGAAAATAGTCACCTGCTCATCTACTGGGCCTCACATATCTGGCAGTCTTGATCTCTCATTCAAATGTTAATTCTATTATTTTGACAATTTTCAGACATTAACAAATCAGATGATACAGTTTGGCAGAAGACCACAAAAAGAAAAAAGGAATTCTTAAAAAACCTATATTTTAAATGAGCTCTTGTAAATATAAACTACAATAAGATTGCCTTGCTTACTGTACATATTTCAGCACTTCGTTTTTCTGTCTAAGGATTTGCAAGTTCCTCTGAAACAAAGGCAAAAGCAACTTTAGCTGTCATTAAAAAGTTCCATAGGTGTTCCCATGCCAGGAAATCCAGTGGTTTCCCCTGCTGTCCAAAAAGTAGATACTCTGTGAAAAATTCAATAAATGCTATTAATGAAAAAGGCAACCAATCACATAATCCAAGAATTATCATGTTGAAACTGTTTATCCGAAACAAATTTATTTATTTTTTTAAAGTGTTAAAGTTGGATCACTTAATTTGGATTTTTTGTTATTTATTTTTAACTGAAATAGTTCAATAAGATCATGAGAACAGCTTAGAGGATCAACAAGGTTTTCATACTTGCTAGTCAGATTTTCTGTCAGTTTTTTTCTGCCAGTGTTTTTAAAATTCAGTTTATAAAACTAATAATGAGTCATCTAGGCTAAGTTTTTTGTTCATGTTCTACCTCTAGCTAATGCACATGAATAAACAGCCGTCTGGTAGAACCTTCCAGTTTGTAAGATGGCAGAGCAAAGCCAGACAGACGTTTTTGTAGTTTGTACTACAAGACTTGTTTTTATATGGCCAGATTTGTGGAACATGACTACTGGGTTCAGGGTTTTTTCATTAAAAAAAAAAAAGGACTAGAAGCTGTTGGCCTTTGAAAACAACTTACAAAAAGTGTTATTAGAACTAAGTGTACTGAATCGTTTAGATTGAACAGAGCAGTCATTTAAGTAAAAAAATTCATTTAAATTGAACAGATTTATTTAAGTTCATTTAAATTGAACATTTATTTAAGTCAAAAATTTCAGTCATCCTCACTTCTTATTTAGATGCCCAAAGGGACCCATGTCTGCAGGTTCCATAAGCAGGATGGCATGATGAAATTTCTATTAGCAGAAATATCCTTCATTTATGAAAACCTCCACACCAGATCTTTTGAACATGATTTTATGATGTTATATAACAATACTGTACCAAAGAGCACAACTGTCCAAGTATGACAACTATTGAACACCAAAAAGATACAGAAAACATTCCTAATGTGTGTATGTAGAGTAATTGTTATGAACATCTTTTTTTTTGTTCATTTCCCAGAACATTTAATTTATTTATGAAGAGTGTCGGCTAACACTGAAATATGTGGCCCAGCCTCAGCTACAGCCCCACCACTTCCCAGTCAGTCCATGACCCAAAATCCCAGCCTGTCCCCTTCTCCAGGGATGTGCCTGATCCCCAAGAGCTTGGTCTGCCCTGGTGCTCCTGGCTGGAGTTAGGCTCTGCCCTGATGGACCCCTGAGGAGCCCCCACTGCTCCTGGCCCCCGCCCCAGGCTGCTGCTGGCACCCACCGAGTTCTGGCTGCACACAGCAAAGCAGCTTTCACAGAGGGGAAAAAAACAAGGTTGGAGAAAATTATATTGTCTCTGAAGAGCCCTCTAAAAGGAGACAATAAAATGCTTTGAATAAATTCTGGGTAGTTGTGGTAGTATATAGAACCATTTTCTCCTTCACCAGGATCACAAAGAATGAGGGAAGTCTTTGCTACTGGCAAAGAATGGAACTCTAGGGGAAAAAATCATTAGAAAGACAATAAGTTATTCATTGTGTACAAACATTAAATATCAAACATGAAAAAGTTAATTATGTGTTCAAGTTTTTAACCCAAATTTGCCAGTTCTAGAGCAAATAGAAATCTTTTATAGTAATCATTCTTCTAGACTGGGAAACCAACATTCGGTGGGACTGGAAAAGCAAAATGAAATAATAATTCAAGGTAATGGAAAATAAATAAAGTAGAAATAAGAAAATATTAACATTGTAGAATATCTTCCCTAATGTGCATACAGGAAAACCAGGTAGCAAATCACTGTTTGTGCATTTGTGAGCAGTGATTTATATAATTAAAAAATTCACTCTTCTGAGCAGTCACTTCACCTAGTATAAGTCTGATATCACAGTCTCTAATTATTACGTAGAAGGCTTGTAACTTCTAACAAAAGTTAAGTTTTGTTAACTTCTAGATTCTGAATTGAAAGGTCAAAGTCAGGACTACAGGGTAGAAAACATTATCCCGATTTTTTTGTATTAGTGAATTATAATAAAGTTGATATAAGAAAAAAGCGTATTAAAGTTAGTTCTCCAAAAAATAAAACAAACTGAATAAAGGAGGAATGAATGAAAGAGCTGAGAGAGAGGATGAAACTGTAGAATAAAAATCAGATTATAAGGAAACATTTTCACAGCATTAGTTCATTGACTTGGTAGAAGTGCTGGTTTACCATCTTTTGTAAAATTAGGCGCTATCAGAATTAGCTTTCTTGGAATTAATGCATTTACAGTAGTATCAGCTAAATGAAAAGTGACTAGCAAAGTCAATAACTTCCTTTGGTGTTCAAATATACATTACAAAGTAAATTTCAGCATCATTTTCCTTTGGGAAGGGTAGAATTTTCTCTTGTAATTTACTGATTGACTTTCACAGACCTGTACATAGCTGTCTGCCTGCCACATTTGAGTTCAGAATTTAAATTTCCAAATATTACAATTAATATCTTTAACAATAGTGGCTAATGTAAAATTAAATTTGTACTACTAAAAAGATACTGGGTAGGAAAAATATGTTTATGCTAGGCTAAAGAAAAAGATGTTCTTAAACAAAAATGTAAAACTCAAACTGAAAAATTGGGTGGGTTTTTTGTTTTTAAAACTACAGATGAAACATTGAGCAGAAATTCAAAGAAGCTTGCAGAATATCTCAACAAAGTCATAATTGCACCAGGCAAAGAAAAATACAGCCCAATTTTATTAAAAACCTATTTAATTTACTATATTATGACTAGGATTTGAAATGATCTTGCTGAAAGATCTACTTCTAATGATTCTTATAACTATTGCCAATCATGAATAGTAAGTAGAAATAATTTATTTTTAAGAAGCAAAAATTAATAAATATTAAATCAAACTTTAGAAGACTTCTTTCATGCTATCCTATAAAGGGATACCTTCTCCAGACAATTATAATAAAAATTAATCCAGTCCACTAAGCTTGATATTTGATTAAATATTTTTAGAAATGCAGAGAAAAGCTCAAAAAATATATTATATTATTTACTGCTGCTTCAGTTCCAAACCTACCCTCCAATATACTATATATCAAAATCAAACTTCTAATTGTCTAGGTCCAGGGAGAAGACAGTTAAGTATGTACAGGGCATGCCAATTAATGCAACTGCAAAATTTAAGTGAAGAATATAAATCCAAATACTCTGTCATTAAATAATTCAAATTACCTCTCAGTCAAAGTTCAGTGATATACTGTCAGCCAAAGAGCAGCCTCCCTCCTTTTCTTTATTTTTTTACTTTGTTTTGCAAAGGCCAATATAGTCTGCCACTTGTAACAAAGCAGCATAAATATTAAGTTTCTCTATTGCTCTCGCTGAAGTGCACTAAAGACCTGCACATACGTGCTAATGTCTGGCCTGCTATATGACCTATAACTTAGATAAAAGAAAAATACATTATATAATAAAAATAATGAGTTATGGAAAAATGCCCAGCTGGAAATTAAGCCCTCCTTCTACCTCTTCAGATGAGAGAAACAAAAGACAGAGCTATTATGAGGCAGAGATCTTATGGCTTGAGATAACAATTTACTAGAAACAGCAATGAGATAAGAAAACAAACAGTAACAGAACAATGCAAATAACAACAGTGTATAAAAGAGAGTGATTACATGCAAAAGGCTCACCAAGTCTACTTGACATGACCACAGCTGGTCAAAGAGACAAAGAACAAAGTGGACCCTGGACCCTCCATGCGTATGTTTTTTTCCCCAAGCCTGAGACAATGAAAAACAATTGCAGACAAACCCTTCAGTCAGGACCACCATTACCCCACGGCTCTATTTGCTGCTTGGTCCCTGGAAAAGGACAAAATGGCTGCGGACCACTTCTTCTCAGAAGTGAGAATCCCCTTCTTCTGCACCCCAGCAATGATGCGTGTGGTATAGAATAACAACCTAAGCACGTCCACACAGCTCCAGGCTCTGCCCCCTCTCATTCTGGGCTGAAATTAGAACAAGAATTTAAAGATTGCTTACTTGCATATGTTCTTAAATAACCAATAATTATTGTCATCAGTAGGTCTTTAGTCTTCATTAATTTAACACTAAATGTTGAGTCTCCAAAGAGAAGCAAACATATTTCTAACTGCAAATTGCAAGACTAACAGAATCAAAGAACCTTGTTAATTAAACATAGTCACCTTGTCAATTACAAAGGTAAGCATAAAGCACCCTTGGAGAGTGCAAAAGAGAAGAGAACAGGATCAGTAAGCTTTAGATATTCACAAAAAGCTCCAAACCAATCTGAATAAGCTCTTTGCTAAACTTGAGAAAAAAGAAAAAGCAAACAACCACTAAGCTGTAGGGCTTCTATCATTTCCTTTCCATCCCTGTGACCCTATAGTCTTGTGAAAAACATTCCAAATGTGGATTAGAATCAAACCCATGCAATAAAGATACATATAATACACAGACACAATGGAACCACAGACCGCATTATAAATCTATTTAAATAATTGGAGTAACTCTTGCTAAATAGCAGACCTTACATTAAACTCAGTACTGAAAAACAAACACTGGTTTACACTGAACTTCAAGAAAAATAACTTGGGTAAATATTAATTAAAACTTATTTGTGTATATATTTTCAAATGTGTGAGTGTGTTTAACGAAGTGCATACAAATTCAGGAAAATATCCAGTATAAATGTAGTTTACCTTTGTGTGACATCTTTTGACCATATACACCAAGACAAAGTTGAATCAGGATAATAAAGGTAAGTTATGCAAAAAGCTGATTAATATAATCAAAGAAAATATTAATATATTAATAGTTACTGTCATGGTTTGATACTGGCCCAACTCCAGGCACCCACAAGAGTCACTCGCTCACCCTCCCCTGCCACAGCTGGGCAGAGGAGAGAAAAAAAATTATCGAAGGGTTGATGAGTTGAGATAAGGACCATGAGAAAAACACTTCAAGGGCAAAACAGGCTCAACTTGAAGTTGTAAAGTAAATTTATTACTAACAGAAACAGATGAGGATAATGAGAAGTAAAATAAGCCCTTAAAACACCTTTTTCCCCCCAGCCCCTCCCTCCTTCCCACCACCAGCGCAGGGAGACAGGGATGGGGGTTTTTGGTCAGTTCATCACTGAGAACTTCCAGTGCTCGGGAAGAGGAGTCCTTTCCCTGTGAGTCCGTGGGTTCCCTCCCACGGGAGACAGTTCTCCATGAACTTCTCCAGTGGGGGTCCACTCTCAGAAGCAGCAGCCACACCACACCTGCTGCAACGTGAATTTACCCTACGGGCACACAGTCCTCCCAAAACTGCTGTGACATGGGTCTCTCTTTCCTCCAAGGACAGGCTGCTCCCACCTGGAAGCAAGGGCACTCTCTCTCCACCGGGTCTCCCACTGGACCACAGCCTCCTCCAGGCATCCACCTGCTCCAGCATGGGCACCTCCCCGATGAGCTGTGGGTGGATCTCTGCATCCCCCGTGGATCCCCATGGGCTGCAGGGGCACAGCTGCCTCATCATGGTCTGCACCACAGCCTGCAGAGGCATCTCGGCTCCGGTGCCTGGAACACCTCCTCCCACTCCTTCTTCACTGACCTTGGTGTTGCCATGTTGTTTCCCTCACATGTTCTCACCTCCTCCCCTTCTCTGACTAGAAGAAAAACTGTGTGCCCTTTTGTTTTGATTTTCTTCTTAAATATGTTATCACCAAGCTCTCTCGCTGGCCCAGTTTTGGCCAGCAGAATGTCCATCTTCAGAGCCATCAGAGATTGGCTCTGCTGGACATGGTGGAAGCTTCCAGGAGTTTCTTACAAGAGCCACTTCTATGGCCTCACTGCTACCAAAAACCAGGCAGCGCAAAACCAATACAGATACAAAGAAAAGACTAATAAGCTATTTATACACAAGAAGGAGTTAAGGAGGAGGTGTGGGGGGTTAGGGTTTTGTTGTTACACTTCTAGATAAATATGTTTCTGACTGAGTGTTTAGTGATAAATAAACTTTTAATATAGCTCTGGATCAAAAGGAAGAATAATGCCAACAGGCTCATAAACAAAATCTTATTAGGTGAAGAACTTACATGAGGTAATCCAGTGTGCCAAATGACAACATTCAGCATTGATATAGTGCTTATATTTCCTACATATAATATTGCATTCAAAATTATACTATGGGTAAAAGAGGATGGCCTTACATGAGTATCAATGAACTTACTGTAAAACTAATGCTAATTATATAATTTATGAACTAATGTCCCTTTCAGCAAAGTTTATCACTGTCATACACAAAAAATCCCTTTTTTCCTCTATTTACCCTTTTTTCTCTGGTGCTATATTTAATCTTAAACTGCCTAAGTCCTGAGGCTGATGGTACCCACCTTACTCCACATGGATACCGGGGGTTCCAGAGTTGGTAATGACAGACATTCTTCACTGGAAGACTGCAGGTTTGATGGAGAGAGATTTCTTCCTTCTCTGTCTTCGATCCGCATAGTGTGACTTTCATATATTTGCTAATGCAGTCTTACTTGCTCTTTCTTCACTGATCCCCTGCACAGATTTCTTAAACATTTATCATATATCATATTCATGAGGATAACCAAACTCCCAAGACACTCAGTCATTACCCGATCGTTAAGCAATTATTTTGACAGCTTAAACAACCTAAACTTAGCTCATGCCAAGACGAGTCTACACAATTCTTCAGGCTTCAATGATGGCAAAAGCCTGTATCTTTTATTACTCATAGCAATGACATATCTCTTGGGCTACAGGGGTACAATTTCAAATACTAGTTAATCCTTCAATATGCCATTTTTTGTTCATCAAAAAACATTATGGTAAAAATAAAAGACACTACTAGATCACCCACAGACACAGAGCATTACTCTGAGAATTTTATGGTATACTTTTGCCTACAGTGCAGAAGACTAGCAGATCTTTGAAACAGCTTTGTTTATAGCACTATTTGAGTGAGTTTGGTGAATTAAAGACATATGAAGTACTTTGAATTGAAAGTTTGTCTAATCAAACTTGACCTTCCTCACAACTGATCTTGAATTTTCAGGTTTCTGGTAACAGATAGCTGTGTGAACTAAAACTGAAGCTTTTGACATAGTCTTACAGTGATGGGATCATATATTTAGATATGCAAATACACATTAAATTTTTACTTACCAGACAGAATGATTTATCCATCCCATCTCTTCTTCCATGTCTTTTAATCTGTGGACTATAGTAAGAAATTAATCATTAGGGATAATAGTCTATCTTATTCTGTGCACAGAAAATTTATTGGGGAAGATAGAAGTTGTATGCTGGCATCTCAGGCATAGTCATTTAGAGCTGAATTACACTTTATTTTCTGTCTCTTCCTTTTACCATCACCGTTTCAATGCTATGGCTGTAATTAGTCTTCTTTTTACTCTTGACAAATTATAGATCATATGAAATCTGATC